>NC_083359.1:25413055-25738611 GCF_030254825.1 Meriones unguiculatus | reverse complement strand
CTCCACTCGGTCCCTCCCTCATTTCCCCTCCCTTTCCCCAATTCCTCAGAAAAGAGAAGCCCCCAACCCACCAACCCCAGCTTATCAAATCTCATCTTCTTTAGTGGGGAAGCTCAGCAAGTCGTCCTCTTCCAATGGCCTGTCAAAAAAGCCTTGCCTGGGAAAGTAATAAAAAAGTAGGCAACAAACTCCATGTTAGACACAGCCTCTGCTCCCCTTACTAGGGAACCCACATGAAGCCTGAGCTACCTATCGGGTACATGTGTGTAGGGGGCCTATGTCTAGTCTATGCATGGTTTTGGTTGGTGTTTCAGTCTCCACAGGACCCTCTGGGCCCTGGTTAGTTGGCTCTGTTGGTCTTCTTATAGAGCTCCTGTCCCCTCCAGGTCCTTCTATCTCCCCCACCCCAGTTTTTCACAAGTCTTCCTACACTTCACCCAGTGTTTGGCTGTGAGTCTCAGCATTGATCCGCTGATGGGTGGAACCTCTCAGAGGACAGCTGTGTTAGGCTCCTGTCTGCAAGCATAGCAGGGTAGCATTAATAGTGTCAGGGATTGGCTCTCTCCCATGGGGTCGGCCTCAGGTTGGGCGAGGCATTGGTTGAACTCAGTCCCTCAATCTCTATCTTTATTCCTGCACATCTTGTAGGCAGGGTAAATTTTGAGTCGAAATTTTTGTGGGTGGGTTGGTGTTCCCCTCCCTCCACTAGAAGTCCTGTCTAGTTGGAATGAGTCCTCTTCAGTCTCCATGACCCCTCGAATCTTTACTGTGTGTGTGCATGTGTGAGCGCACATGTACATTGTCTAAGCATATGTGCACGTGCCGTGTAAGGGTGAAATCCAGAAGTTGACATCAAAGATCTTTTGTCAGTCTGTACCTTAATTTTGAGGCAAAAGTCTCTTGTTGAGTCTGCAGCTCACCACTTTTGCCCCTAAGATCTGTCCATCTGCGTCCCTCCAAAGGTGGAGTTATCAATGCCTGTAGCATATCCTGCTCTCAGGGGGTACAAGGGGTCTGAATTCATCCCCACAAGCTTATGCAGCCTGTGATTAACCCAGCGAGTTGATTTATTCTTTAATGGGGAAACAGACTCAATTTTCACTTTTCTTTCTTTCTTGCTTTCTTTCTTTAGTTTTTACACTAATATGATTTTGGTTGCTGACTTCCTCTGTTTGAGCATGTGCTCCAGAATGGTTTGGGGTGAGATGAATCATGGAAGCTTAATAATCCCCTATGACCTTTGAAGAGAAAACCATTGCTAAAGCCAGGCTGTATAAGGGCCCAGAAGACATTAGTGGCTAATAGAATGAATAGCAAATAGGACATTGTACAACAGAAAAAATAAACATCACCCAGGGCACAGAATCAGCTCCCATGTCAGTGATAACCAAAGGCTGCAGGCATCCAGGACAGACAAATCCACCCACTGCTGTAAAACGAACAGTCCATGGGAGACTCTAAAGCCTGCTCATGACACAGACCAACCAGCTTCCCCAAAGCCCAGTGATTTAGTGCTTGTTTTAAGAGAACCTCTGATGAGGACATGGGAGGAATGGGTGCTGCAGCAATGGCTGGTGTGGCATGAGGCCAGAAGAACCTGAAATCAAATGCTTAAAAGCAGCACAGAGCGGGCACCTGAGTATTTACACTCTGAATTAATTATAATAATATAATAGCTAACCCATTTATTGTGTGGCGGCTCTGCGCCAAGCAGAGGAGGATGCTAAATGCTGCACATGCATTACCGCGCTAATCTGCGCCACGGTCTCGACAAGGACCTTTTATTACTCCAGTTTTATAGGTGGGGAAACAGAGCTTCCAAAAGGTCGGGTAATTTCTGCGAGGTGTGTAGTGAGAGGGGGGAGGCCAGGGCCTGACTCCAAGGCCTTGGTGTCACATCAGGAATTTTTCCTAGTCTGACTCAAAAGCCGTCATTAGTACTAGACTTCCCTCCTTCTCTCCCTCCTCTGAGCATGATCCAGCTCCACAGCGAGTTGTATGGAAGGTGGAAGTAGGGTCTATAGGTCTGGAGAAGAGACTCAGTGGGTGGAATACTTGCTGTTCAAACTTGAGGATCTGAGTTCAAATCCCCAAGCCCCAAGTACAAAGGTAGTCTTTGCGTGCCAGCCAGTAGTCCCAGTCCTTAAAGGCAAAAATGGAAGAATTCTCATACCAGTGATGAGAAGTCCGTCATTGAGCTCCAGTTTTAATGACAGTTCCTGTTCCAGATGAATACGAGTTATGGTGAAAGACATTGTCATTTACCTTTGGACTCCAAATGTGCATGAACAGGTGTGTGCATCCACACACATGTGGGTATGCTGTATTGCACATACAGAAACATGCAAAAAGCAAAGCCTTTGTTTGAATTCTCAAGGCCATAACAAGTGCCTTCTGTAACTACAATGGGTCTTCTTAGGACTTATTTTTACCTTTACTCAAGTGTGTGTGTGTGTGTGTGTGCATATCTCGTGTGTCTGAAGAGGTCATCCTAGAATTGTAGTTGCAAGTAGTTGTGCGCTTCCCAACATGGGTGCGGGGAACTGAACTTGTACCCTGTGGAAGAACTTTACCTGTTCTTAACTGCTGAACCATCTCGTTAGACTCTAAACAATGAATCTTAAACATTTATTAATAAAAACAGTCCCTGATGAATCAATACTGAGAAAATCAGGTACTACAGTACACAGAGAGCTTTCTGGAAATATTAACCACAAGATAGCCTGGACTATTACACACTGAACACAATGGTAGCCTCGCCATCTCCACTGCACTGTTTTTGTTACCCCACTTTCCTCTCTTCAGCTCCTTGGTTATTTGCCTCCTGTCCCACAGGCCTCGGCAAAGATGCCTCTTCCCCCAGGAAGCCTTGGATAATTTCCTTTAGATTTGGGCTACAGCTTCCTACAGAATCTCGTACATTTCCCAATGGAGCACTCAACTCAGTGCATCATGATTGCTTATGGATTCTTTAACTTTCTCCAGTTATATCATTGCTCAGAGGGATTCAGGTTGTCCTCATCAAAATTATACATAGGTATATGTGGTATGTACGTTTGAAAACTCCTGTTATGGTTGAATGACAAACTGATACAATGAGAGCTCACCACCCAACCCCAAATCTACAGAGAGATGGAGGGATAGAGACAATCTGTTCTCCTGTTTGGTAGTTTTGCCTTAACAAAGATTGCCTTAAGGAGGTATATATCTTTGGAAGATATATACCTCTAGATAATCACAGAGATGGAATAACAGCAGAAAGAATGGAAGGAGGGGGAAATAGGCTAATGACCTCCTCTAACACTTAGGTTCAGTTGTCCTGCTACTATGGCCTCAGGAATGTCCTAGATCCTCTCAAACATCAAAGGCCAGGAAGTCATAAGCCTGTCTTGTTCCCTCTGAGGAGGACTGGCTGGAAATATTCATTGGAAAGTCAAACAGCACAGGCTTGGCCCATGGTACATGCTTCAGAAGTGTCCTGGACTGTTATTCTGTTAGCGCCCAGTGGTGTTGGAGTCTGTGATTTTCCATCTCTTCTCATGTAGACCAATTCTTCAAGACCTCTTGCATCACTAGTATATTAATATCACAAACAATATTGTCAGTAATACAATTAAATAAATGCACCAAGGTACTCAGGGCTTGGAAGCCAAGATATATTCTTAGTGGCAGAATTTGTCCTAGTTAAGCCAGAAGGATGGCATCAGGCAATCAGGCTTCCACAGGATCCATGAAAACCCCCAGATTTCCATCTCTGCAAGATTTGTGACTCCCCACCCTCCCTGTAATTGAATACATGCGATTAAAGATTAAGTTGTAAAGAATCAGGAAACTCAGATACTAATGCAACGCTTTCAACATTTTCTCCGTCATAAATCTTTTCATGACAAGAGGGCGGGTGAGTAAATTTTCCTCTAATATTTTAAGCCCCGAGCAGCAGTGTGAACAACAAACAGTGCAGACTGTGCATTCAAGAACAAAGTTGGAAGTTGTGATCAAATAAATTAACAGCAAAATGAATATGACATGTTTCATGACAAATCTTATTATTGTGCCTCACGGTAATTAGACGGAATGAGAAGTTCACATAATGCCTGTAATTAGTTATTCATATGACTTTAGATTGCCTAATCAAACTTTTTATGGATTTTCTCTTCATATTTTATTAGCTCTGCACTTGTAAAAAAGCCTCTGTGTTCATGGTTTTTCTGATGCTACTTAAGGCCTAATGGAATCATTGCACAAAGGCATGGCTAAACACAAGCGCACTCCCATGCGTGAGGTCATGAGTTCTGTGAGTGAGGGTCTGTATCTGTTAATTCTCCTTCTCCAGTGCTGAACCCTGTGACCACTGGTCCCCAGTCAGTGTATGACCATATGTTCTGTCGCACTCTCACTCTGTCCAGAAGGAAAAAAGTTCCAACACAAAGCCCTTTCCCACAGATGCAGCATGGGCCTTATTGCATTTCTTAGGTGCTACAATGAGTTACTGTGGTTTGAATGGGAAATGTCTCCCATAGGACCATGTGTTCGAGGCCTAATTTCCAACTTGGTGGCGCTGTTTTGTAGAAGGCTGTGGAAGTTTTAAGAATTAGAACATGGCTGGAGGAAGTGGGCTGGTGAAGGCGGGTCTTGGGATTTTACAGCCCGGTCTTACTTCCTGTCCTCTCCCTATTGTTTCCTGACTGCAAACATGAAGTGGCTACCTGCTTCATGTTCCTGCCATCATGCCTTCCCCTTCCATTCTTCAGTCACTTTTGTCAGGTGTTTTGTTACAGTCACACAGGAAGAGAAATTAATACAGAATATATTCCCTATCGCATAAAGGCTCAGACATGATAGAAATGTGTGTTTTGCCCTCCTGTGAGGCCTGCTTAGCCTAAGACTTATCAGCTCATTGACTTGATGACCCAGAACTTCTATCTCCTGGCTTGACTGTTATCTGGAGGCTTGCCTTCCTTCATTGTTTATACTGAGCTAATAAGAAGAAAACAAAGATGAAATTCTCCTACTTCTCTTCACCCACGGCCTGCAAGCTACATGCCTTTGAAGGGCAAGCCAGGGACAGGACAAGACAGGATGGCGAAGGTAGAACATGTTCAGAGTCCATCCAAAGGGAACAAGTTTGAATAAAGTTAAGTAACTTAACTCACTTCACTATTACTGTACATTCAAGAGCCAGATCTGCGCTAAATGCCAGGAATACACAGCTCTCACACACGGACGGATGAGCAAAGTCAGACTTTGGAGGTTACAGTTGAGTGAGTAGAGATATATAAGGAGTGAATGTAAAGGCAAGTAAGAAGTTACAGCTATGACAAGTTAGAAGGGAGACATTCATGGTGTTTTGGAATACCATGATGGCTGTCTCTAATTTTTGCTCATAAAATGTGCTGCTTATTCTAAGATTTTTCAGAGTGAAGACAGGTTTTCTATGTCAGCCAATGCGACATATAGGACCATTACGGATACAGCCTCTTTGGTCAGTAGGAGTATAAAGGGTTTGCACAATAGATAGATCAAGGTAGCTTGCAGGTAGTGAGTGTGTGTGGTGAGATGAGTGATGAGAGGGACCAGCCTATGTACATTGGTAGCAGAGTTGGGCCTTTACTGTGTGTGTCCTGGGAAGGTGTGGAGCTTGTATGAGTGTTGGGTGTAAGCAGCATAATCCTGTTGCTGCACAGTGGTGAAGGTATACAGCACAAACACAGGGGGTGTCCCCAGCTGTCCCAAGACAGATGATGGGAAAGGGAGGAAAAGTATGGGGGTCAAGAAATCATTATAGCAGTGAAACATTGAGTCACCCCTGTATCCCAACAGTGAGGAGTCAGAGATAGACGGACCTCAGGTTTGAGATCCTGACCTATATGTATTTTCCAAATGTGAGTTCCAGGCTAGCCTGGGCTAATTTTGGTATGTGTCTCTGTGTTTTGGATTTAGCTTCATCTCATCTAGTCCCACCTACAAAATAAGAATTTCCTGGTTTTTGAAAGACTAAATAGCATCCTGTGTGTCTGTACTATATATAGAATGCCTCACTCATTTGTCAATGCACACACTCGGGTCGTTTCCACACTCTGACCATTGAGAATGGAGATGAAATAGAGAAATGCAAACTCCTTTCTCTCTCACCGATTGCAGTTCATTTGGATGTTGTATTTTGGGGGTTTTTATTGATATGATAAACCACCATAACCAAATCAGCTTGGAAAGAAAGGGCTTATTTCATCTCACACTTCCAAGAAACAGTCCATTACTGAGGGAAATCAAGGCGGGAACTCCAGCAGGGTAGGAAACTGGAGGCAGGAACTAAATCAGGAACCCTGGAGGAGTGCTGCTTACTGGCTAGCTCCTTGAAGCTTCCTCAGCCTGCCTTCTAATATCATCCAGGTTCACCCACCCAGGGGGTGGCCCACCCACATTAATCAGCAATCAAGAAAATGTACCACAGGCTGGCCTACAAGCCAATCTGGTGGGAACATTTTCTCAATTAAGGCTCCCTTTTCTAAAATTACTTCAGTCTGGTTCAAATTGACATAAAAAAAAAAAAAAAAACAGACAGCACAGATGTATACTCAAAAGTAGGATTACTGAATCAGGTGATAATTCTACTTTTTTGCTTTTAGAGGAATCTACATGCATTTTTCCAAATATCTATATTAAGGAGCAATCCCAGCCTCAGTGTGGAAGAGTTCTCTTTTGTTTACAGTCCCATCATCCTTACCTTCCATCTTTTTTATAATAGCTGATTTAACAGCTGTGAGGTGTTTTCTCATGGTAGTTTTAATTTGCATTACTCTTATTATTTGTTCTTTTTCAGCATTTAAAAATATAGCTGTTGGTGATTTGTGCTTATTTTTCCTGTCCTTTGTTCATTTTATGTATTTGTAAGTTATTCGTGGGTTTTTTGTTGTTGTTGTTGTTGTTGTTATTGAGTAGCTCCTCACATGTTTTGGATATTAGCCCTTTGTCCAGAATGATGGTGAGCAGTTGCTGGAGGATGTGTGCCTGGGAGAGGAGAACTGTTGTTCAAAGGGCAAACAGTCTTGGTGATACAGGCGGAAGAGGTTCTGGTGACTACGATCAATAATAAAGTAAGTTATATTTCAAAATAACTGAAAGAATGTATTTTAATTACTCTTACTGTTATGATGTATAATTATGATGATGCACTGACGGGAGGGGGAGGCACCATGGCCAGCCCATGCCAAGGTGTAATCCCTAGAAGAATTATATCATGCAACATATCTGGCTTAAGGAGGTTTATTGTGGGGGAAAGGAGAGGGGATTAGGGTCTGGAGGAGAGGTGGAGGGGGATATGTAGATGGGTAGACAGACAAGGTCAGGGACAGAGTGATGAGTGCAGAGAAGGACAGTTGGAAAAAGGCAACAGAGAGAGAGAAAATGCAGAGAGAGAGAGAGAGACAGAGAGAGAGAGAGAGAGGATGTAGGGATAGAGGGAGACCTGAACACACACAAAGAGAACTGGCGGTGATGAGGGACAGTCCCTTTATTCGGTGGCAGCAGTGGTGGGTACCACTGGTGGCCACAGGTGATGACATAAGACTTTGCTAGAGCCCCAAGGGGAGGCTAGTGGGATCACCTGTAAACTAACATTCCTCCCTTTTGTTTAATTAAAGGTGAGGGACGAGAAAGGTGGTGGGGTAGGAGTGGAGGGGCATTGTGTTTTTTATAGATCACTTTCTGCTAATTTGGGACAGGGTCATCTTTGGGGACCCTAAGAAAATTGAGATACTGATCAAGTCTTAGGAGAGCTGGCTGGTTCATGGATGTCCAGGATCTGTGAGAACATCTGTGGCTTGGCTGAAGTGGTCTGCAAGGCTGAGCCGGAGCACCTGTGGGTAACTGCTTTGCAACTGTATTTAATGCATATCTCAGGGAACACCTGGACTTGGCAGAATACTGGAACATGTATATATCAAAGGCAGAATATATATATATATATATATATATATATATATATATATATATCTCAAGGGCAGAAGACAAAGTTAAATGAGTTAGGGAGAAAAAAAATTTTTAGATGTATATTTGAAACTTTTTAGGCCCATGGTCTTTTAGGCCCATGGTCTTGGTAGTTGAGGGAGGGGAGTCCCAAACCTAGGGAACTAGAGAGGAATAAGACAATAGATGGAAAACATGGGTTTGATTGGCAGTACTTATCTGGAATCCATTTGACCTGAGAGGTAGATTCAAGTGGATTTTATGTAGATTACAAGAATCTTTTTAAGTTTACAAAGAAGATAAGTTTTAAGCATGTTAGCATCACCATTGTTTGCAGTGAAATACATGCTGCAGAAAAAGGCAGTAGATGCTGTTGCAGTAATTTCATAAGTACATGCTAATGATGTTTATTATTTGCCCTATCATTATTACGGTGGTGTTATCTAACCTGCTATCACAATCAATAAAGACACAGACACGTGTTACATTTTAGAGTTGCCTTATTTCACCTTGAGCTGGGCAGATAATTCCACCTACACTATCTCATTATCTCCCAGCGCCCATATCATGTCATCTGCTTTAGTCATTTCTATCTGGACTACTTTCCATCCACAATCCCCAAATACTTGCTTGTATTTTCATCTGGGTCATACCTTTCCACACCATTCTTGCTGTCCTTCCTCCCAGCCCACGTGGTTCTCTTTCCTTCCCATGGCAGCTCTGTTTTCTCCTTTCTCTTCTACCTTCCTCTTCCAGTAATCCTCTCCTGTTCCCCAAACCCTAGAACTTTGGCCACACCTACACCATCCACCTTGCCCAGGTGTGTCGGCATTTCATTGGTCAAACAGAGAGGCAAGGTTTACAAGGTCATTTGGGGTCAAGCAGATCTCAGGACGACGAGCACCTAACATTAGAACAGATAGCACCAGACCAATCCTCAAGAAGACATGCATATTGGTGTCATATTAGAAGCTTGAGAAACATTTTTGTGTTAAAAGCGTGAACGCTCTTTAAGGTAAGCACAGAGAAGGAAGAAGCCTCCTGTAGAGCAGAAGGGGCAAAAGCTCACTTGATGTTGACTTTCAGCATGACTACATATCATGAAAGAGGGGCTCTCTCCCTTTATCCAGAAGCCTGGATGTATATAAATTCAGCACAATGAGAAACACTTTTAAGTCTATACTTAAAATACAAACCCAAGAAAATTTAAAGTCTTGAGCTTGGAACTATGATAGTGAATTGTGTAATGGAATATATTTTCCAGAGTTAGACTAATAATTTATCAGAACTCCACTGATAAATGTCAAAGCTTTAAACAGTCTTAATGCAATAGTAGCATGGTGAGGGGATTTGACCATTTACCAGATGACTAACTATTAACTTGCATTTCTTAATTGTCATTAAAGACTGAGACTTGGGTTCCATGCCTGTGAGGTTTTAGAACCCTAAAAATCATAATTCTGAATTGGAGATCTTCCAGCATCAGAATAAAAAATTTTAATTCATAAACATGGTCCATTAAGACACCGGAAGCTTTTCTGACCTTTATATGGTATACCACTATAGAGCATAACAGTTTCCTGTATCATTAAGTTTGTAAAACGTCTGCAGCTTATGAAAATCTAAAGCTATATCATAGATTAATAACAATAGCAAAACAAGCTAAACATATTTTAAAGCAGTGATTTTTAACCTTTTTGAGAGCAAAGACTGCATAATCATAGTTTTCAGAAGGCAAAACTAAGTTCTATCAGTGTAAACAATTCAATGTCTCTAAAATCAATATATCTCGACTTAAAAGTATCTTAGGAGTCATGTCACTTGGTTTAAGATTATTTAAGCACAAACTTTCAATTACTGACCCAAAGTTATGAGCTTTAACCATATCCAATAACTCAGTCTATAATCTGTAACTAAATCATTCAGAATATAAGCATGTCATGGCCACATATTAGCAATGACATGAATTAGCTTGTTAATCTGAGTAGACATTTATAACCTTGAGGTTTCACCATCACATAAAGAATATTTTAAACCAGGGTTGAATCACACATATAGTATGTTGTAAGAATATAAATTTGAATTTATAAAAATCCATACCAAGTTAAAACAAGATTGTTGCTTTCTTTGTCTGAGAGGTGATAAAATCATAGAGTTCATTAGGACTAAGAAGTTTTATAAATGTTTCTTTATGCTACATGGTCATCTTGAGTAACATGGTTGGTTGCAGGCCATGCGATCAACATGGTTGCTACTTTAAAACATTAAACACACATCTTTAAATGAGAGTTGCACCCAAGTTGCATGCACTCATGCACACACAGAGTTGAATTGGGTTTATATATGCAAACGCACACATGCACATGCTCTAAACAAGAGTTAAATCACACATATATTTTTAACTATAAGCCTTTTGTCATAAATCTAAAGTCAAATATTGCTATACATTATGTAAATTTTAAACCCTTACCCAATGAGCAAATTATATAAATCCTTACATAAGAATTTACAGCATAATCTTACGGTATTATCTTTTCTCTTGAGAGCAGATTACAAAAAAAATCGGATAAAAAATTTTTTTTGAGTGGGAAAGTAGATTCTTAGGGATAAGGCTTTAGGTGCCTAGAGTAGAGCAAGTTTACGTACAAAATATTTGGGAATCATTTGTGGCAGTGAGAAGCTGAAAATTTGGTATGCCAACCTTTGGCCTTTGAATGGGGTCAGGTTTTTTTTTTTAACTTAATTTTATTTTATTTATAGAATTTGACTCCTTTGAAGGGAGGGAGAGAGTGAGGGCTAGGCTTCTTGCACACTGGCGGCAGAGGGGAGAGGCGAGGGGCAGGCAGGTCCAAGTGAGTGGTAAGAGACTGAGGGCCACGTGGTAGGATCAGACTCTAGCTAAACTTTGGAATCAAAACTGCAGACAAACGATCACACATACCACAGGAGTGGTCCTGAGAACACCCACTTACAGCGGAAAAGGTGTGTATGCATGTGTTACAGTCCCTGGCCTGACCCAATCTGACCTGCTGCAACTTACAGACAAGATGAATAACATGAGAATTTTGATTGGAAAGGTGAATACATTTAAGGCACTTCAGGTTGGGCTTTAGGTCATTGAGGGTACATCCTTGAAGGCAATGTTGGGATTTCCTTTTTCCCTCCCATCCCTTCCCAGCTACTTTACTATCTGTTCCCCAGCATGCTGAAGATCTTCATCATTATAGGTTCCAAATAAGAGCCAAGCAACTGTGGACTTCAGCAGCTACCCGCTTTTCTTCCTTTTAAGTTGATTATCTCTGGTATTTTCATATAGTGGCTGAAAGCTGAGTAATAGAGAAGGAGTCAAAGACTTGTTGGCCTGGATGATAATGCCTGTCCAGACTGGGATGGGAACCATTGCCTTTAATCTTGTTCACTGGCCCGGTCCAGATGGATGACATTCTTCTGCTTGGATTTTTGAAGAAGGCTTGATAAAATGATAAAATAGCAGCAGCAACAACAAAAACCACCCTAAAACCAAATTTGCTTGAAGGTAAAAGCTAGGAGCCAGATGGCTCAGAGGGAAAAAGTGTTTGCTATGCAAACCTGACAACTTAAATTCAATCCCCCAAACTCATGGAAAGGTATGAGAGACACTCCCCACAATGTCGTCAACTGACCCCCAAACCTGCGCCATACTGTGTGCCCAGTACGTATACAACAATAAAATATTAAAATCTTCAGATGTAATGAAAAAAAGACAAAAATTGAGTTTTGAGAGTTTTAGAATTTGTGTCAGACACCTTCTTGTAAATCCCATTGAGAAAAAGGTAATGAGGACCAGCAAGAAGGAAAGAGGTTTTGGTAGGGTCCGAGGTCAGTAGGAAAGCTTGCGGGATGTGTAGTTAGACTGGCCAGAAGGAAGAAAGCAAAGAGCTAAAGTTAATAAAGAGAAAGAGAGGGCATCCAGTACCAAGGCACTCGGCTGAGAGTGAGGAAGAGGCTTTTGGGGTCCTGCCTTATCCCTAGTCTCTAGCCTCTGTGACCGCCAGGCCCAGTGACTTCTGAACATTTACTGCGCTCGCAGTGATCACAGGCATTATTCATGGCAGCAGCTCCCCACCCTCCAAGTGCGGGATTCTCATTTGGTAGGGTATCCCTGCCGTTACACACACAGTGGATGTAAAGCCTCATGACCACATGGGGGAGCACACTCCCTCCCACCCAGCCCCCTGTAGATACAGCATACTCCCTGCGGCTCACTGAATGAATCTGTGTAGATGAGAAGCTTCCAAATACGAGAAGGCCATCACTAGATTAAATAATTGTGACGTGTAACGTGTAACACCCCACAAGCTCTTCATAACTTGATCTGCATAGTGTAATGAGTTTAGGGAGGCAGCTATATAGTCCCTATTACATGGAGGGATCTCTGAGCATCCCAGGAACATTTGCTCAGTATCACGCAGCTAGTCAATTACAGAAGAAGGACTAGGAAACACATCTTGCTTACTGATCTAGCAGAACCCTCAAAGAGCAGCGGTTCTCAACCTTCTCAATTCTGCGACCCTTTAATACAGTTTCTCATGTTGTGGTGACCCACACCTCAAAATTATTTTTGTTGTGACTTCATTACTGTGATTTTTGCCACTGTTGTGAATCATAATGTAAATATCTGGTATTCAGGATATCCGGTATGTGAACCCTTTGAAAATGCCATTCAATACCCAAGGGGTCATGACCCACAGGTTGAGAAGCCCTTCAAGGATAGCAGGTTTTGCAGCAGGCTAACTTGAGTTGCCATTGGCTCTGTGACTTCAACAGTTATGAGTGCCACCTCTTCATGCACTGGTTGTTGGGTTAGATATGTCACAGTTGGTGTTCAAGCTACAGGTTGCCTGGTTCTAGTTCAAATGTGTTAGATTATGGAGTCTCTGAGGATGGGGTCTGAGCGAGAAGGTGACATTTTATAAAAGCTCAGCACGTGATTCTAATTGTCAAGGGTTTAGGAATAATGGAACAAGCGAAGCAATGCCACCATAAGCACATTCGTGCCGAAAGTCATCTCCAACAATGCCTGGACTCACCTAGAGATGGAGCATGCGGAGTTCAGGTCCTGCCCTTCCGTGACTCCCACCTCTACTCCCACTTCTCCATCCTCCTCTTTCTCTTCCCCTTTTTCCCCTTTTCAAGCTAGTCTCACATAGCCCAGACTAGACTCCTACTTCCTTTTCAGCCAAGGGTGATCTTGAACTTCATATCTCATGAAAGAACAAGCATCCATCACTATGCCTGGTTTAGAGGGCGCTGGGATTGAACCCAGGGCTTCCTGTATGCTAGACAAACACTCAGCGAACAAGCCCTATTCCTGAACCTCCTCTCTCTTCTCTTCTCTTTTTCACCCCCCCTCCGGCTTTTGTGAGAGGGGGTCATTAACAACACCTCTTCAGAACAGAGAGAGGCAGAACAATTTAAATTAGTGTTTCAATTTGAGACTGCCTCTGACGGTTTCTGTAAAAGGAAAATGGAATTCTTTCTTCCATCTCCAACTAACAGGCCGTCTAGAAGAAACCTGAGTGTAAGAGTGTGATTCTGAAGTCTAATTTTTTTTTTTTTAATTTCAAATTGGACAAACTGCAGTAGGCACTTCAAACACACCCCTGGCATGATTGCTCCTTCAGAGAGTGCCCTGCATAGGAAAGATTGACCCGTTCTCAAAATAGAATCCAGCAGTACAAAGGAAAAAAAATAGCCTTACGGATTGTATACACTGCAGTGTGGCTTCTGGTATTTTCATCACCGATCAGCAGAGGTTTGTCACCATCAGCCATCTGCTTGAGTCACAGCTCGGCTGCAATGGCCATGGCTTCCGATGAGCACAGTCAGTCAAAGCTCAGGCCCCAGGAAGAGTCATATAGCAGGGAGCTGTGACCTGAAAGTGACATCCTGCTTCGTCCTCAGGGCCCAGGCTACCTCAGGGAAGCTTGCCTACACATTTGGATCCTTAATGAGGACAAGTGAGGATGACATCAGGGGAAGGCTGCTGGATTTGTTCTCTTGGTGATGTTCTGTATTTCTAAGCGGACTCTGCAGTGTCATTAAAACCACAGATTCCCAGCATCCCTTGTCGATTCCACACATTCTAGCACAGCCTTCTGCAGGAAATATAAGAGTACATCAGCTCACAGTTCCCCCCAGAGAGTCAAAGAAATCCTGACATTCATTATTGGCCTAACATCCAAGGTCACGTCCCCTTTTGCTTTCCCTGTTCTTTTCTTTCTTTTTTCTTTTCTTTTTTTTAACAATCAACATACGGAATTCTTTCATGGGGATAGAATTTTCTGAATCTGAGTTTATTGTCTGACTAGCCACTTCATAGCGCCTTTTGAACTCTTTGTTCCGTTGAATTTAATCCTGTCATCACAGGCTGGGAAAGCAGAAGGCTCAGCAAGCTTGGAGGTGTGCTCCACCAGTGAAGATGTACGTTCTAGTATGGGTCATAAAGAAACATTGCAAGACGATCAGAGCTGGGGAGATGACGCTGTGGGTATAACGAAAGGGGACCTGAATTCAAATCTCCAACACTGGCATAAAAAGCCAGGTCTGGCACTCTATGCCTGTGACTTCAGTACTGAATGTGGCAGAGACAAGAGGATCTGTCACAGCCACCTGGTTTTGTCAAATTGGTGACGTCAAGGCTCAGTGTCTTAGAAGATAAGGAAGAAACAAATCTGTCATCAACCTCTGGCTTCCACATGGGCCTGTGGACACACACACACTCCTGTGCATACAAACACAATTAAGAAAAAAAGAGAACGAACGAAATAAAGGAAGAAAGAAAGAAAGAAAGAAAGAAAGAGAGAGAGAAAGAAAGAAATGGCTGGTGTTGACAGGAGTGTCACAAAAACTTCTGATAACACAAAGTGTGCCAGGGAGAATGGTGCTGACTGCGGGGTGTTGGAATCCACCCTTCAAATATTTTCTGGCACCGGGTGCTGTGTACAGCAAGGGCAGAATAGGTGGAGAAGTCTAGCAGCTATTTCTCTAGAAAACCATCCCAGATTTGTGGGAGGAGGTCAGGGAACAAGCATAGGGCGGGGTCGCTTCAGGGAAATGGCCTGCCCCAGAGCAGACAACACTAGCACTGCTGAGACACTGTTCTCCAGCCAACTTGGAGCCAGGCACAGAATTTGAACTTGAAGCTGGCTGGTCCAAGGCCAGCCGCTGAAACTGCTCTGTCCTCAGGCAGGCACCACCAGGGGCGATCAGGAGCTCTTCCCGTGTGGGGGCCGTTTATAGCCAGAGCCTTGTACTTGTTTTTCTTTGGAAAGAAACAATTCCAAAGTCTATCCCGAGTCAAAAGCCAGATCTAATCTTTTTTTTTATTACTATTATTTCTTTCTGGTAACCATCTAGAGGCGAAGGATTAGAAACACAGAATATCAACTGTGCAATTTCAACTGTTTTCAAAGGGAGATAAAATAAATGTCAAGTCCAACAAGGTCACTCGCCCCTTCAGCAAATAATTGTCTCCACAAGCCTCTTTTGATGTGTTGAAACTGAAGCAGATTGTTAATGCCCTTCATTGAGAGGAGGACTTGGGATTCTGCAACATTATATGGTTTAGAGTCCAAAGCAAGACCCCAGGCATTAGTCACCCTTTCTGGATAATCATCCAAAAATAGGGAAGGCCTTTCCAGTTGTCCTTTGTAAAAGGTTGAGAGAGGTGCCATCTATGGCCACCTCATAGGCTCTTTCTGGCACCATTTCTCTTCTCTCTAAACTTTCATGCTTTGGGAGAAGGAAGAACCTTGAATTAAAGGTTAAGAAAACCAGACTATTTCCAGCCTGTGTTTTAACTGGGACTCTTTAGCTCAGATCAAAATGAAACACCGAGTTTATTATAGAGGCACAGGAAAAATATCCCCAAATAAAAGCACAAGAGGAATACACACCTTCTTATGTGGACTCAAAGGTGGAAAGCCAACGGAAGGCAAGGCTGGCATCTGTACCTACTGCATTGTCTTACAACCATGCCTATCTGAAGTAGGCCTATCATCTTTCTCTCATCAGAGTATATCACTGACTATACTAACAATGGATGTTCGATGGGCCTAAGGTTCAAAGAACCACAAAAAACAATTTTAAGCCTTCTGTAGAGAAATAAGTTGAGACTCATTGTTGATTCCTGTCAACTAAGAAAGAGTCATAAGGTCTAAACATGGCAGCCAGGACTTGCTGACGAGTTGTACGGAGCACTCAGGAATGGGATTGACAATGTGAATAAACACCCTCAAATACACAGAGACCTGCTCAGGCCAAATAAATTCTAAGACGTTTGCTGTGGGGTCAGGAACTTGATGATGGTACATTATCACAGAGATGCTTGCACATCCATGCTTACAGCTGTAATTTTCACAGCTGCCAAGACAGGGAGCTTGTTTAGATGCCGTCAACAGGTGAATGAATAGGGGAAATGTGGAGTATATGCACAGTGGATTTTATTCAGTTGATGAAATGATGTTATTTGCAGAAAAATGGACTCAGTGAGCATCATGTTACATGAAAGAGCCAGATGAAAAAAGACAAATATCATGTTTTCGCCTGTATGCAGAATCTATGTGGGTGTTTAGGGGTGAAGGTGGTTGTAAGTGGGTGACATGAAAGTTGATGGTGGGTGGAGGGAGGGGTAGATCTAAAGAGGAAGAAAGGGTGAATAAGATAGGGTAAAGGGAGGTGAGATAGACAAAATGTACAGTAAATATAGAGTTGTGTGTGTGTGAGAGAGAGAGGTGGAGGGAGCTGAACATAGAGGGGAATAATCTGAAAGGAGGAAAGGAAGGATTATAAGAGAAACACAAGCAGGACACAATGATATATACATGTGTGAAATATTATAACGAAGCCTATTTTCGCATGCAGACGAAAAAATAATTAAAAATTAAGCAATGCCATTCGATATTACTCTACAGAGAGTTCTCTGTTTAGCTCTGCTCCCCATTTTTTAATTGGATTACTTGGTTTGCTGCTTTTCAGCTTCTTTAGTTCTTTATATATACTGGATATTGGCCCTCTGTCAGATAAAGGGTTGGTGAAGATTCTTTCCCAATCTGTAGGCAGTCATTTTGTTTTGATGACGGTGTCCTTTGCTTTACAGAAGCTTTCCAGTTTCACAAGGTCCCATTTATTGATTGTTGCTCTTAGAGCCTGTGCTGTTGGTGCTCAACATCATTAGCCATTAGGGAAATGCAAATCAAAATGACCCCGAGATTTCACCTTACACCCATCAGAATGGCCAAGATGAAAAACTCAAGTGACAACACATGTTGGAGAGGTTGTGGAGAAAGGGGAATCCTCCTCCACTGCTGGTGGGAATGTAAACTTATACAACCATTCTGGAAATCAATCTGGCACTTTCTTAGACAACTAGGAATAGCACTTCCTCAAGATCCAGCCATACCGCTACTAGGCATATATCTAAAAGAGGCTCAAGTACACAGTAAGGACATTTGCTCAACCATGTTTGTAGCAGCTTTATTTGTAATAGCCAGAAGCTGGAAACAACCCAGATGCCCCTCAGTGGAAGAATGGATGCAGAAATTGTGGTACACAATGGAATATTACTCAGCAATGGAAAACAAGGAAATCATGAAATTTTCAGGTAAATGGTGGGACCTGGAAAGAATCATCCTGAGTGAGCTGTCCCAGAAGCAGAAAAACACAGTATATACTCACTCATATAGACATATAACATAGGATAAACTTACTAAAAACTGTACATCCAAAGAAACTAATCAATAGAGAGGACCCTGACTGAAATGCTCAATCCCCATCCCAAAAGGCAAAGAGGATGGACATTAGAAGAAGAAGCAAACAGGAAACAACCTAGGAACCTGCCACAGAGGACCTCTGAAAGGCTCTGCCCTGAAGACTATCAAAGCAGACACTGAGACTTATGGCCAACTGTTGGGCAGAGTGCATGGAATCTTATGAAAGAAGTGGAAAATAGTAAGATCTAGAGAGGACAGGAACCCCATAAGGAGAGCAACAGAACCAGAAAATTTGAACACAGGGGTCTTCCCAGAGACTCATGCTCCAACCAAGTACCAGGCATGGAGATAACCTAGAACCCCTGCACAGATGTAGCCCATGGCAGTTCAGTGTCCAAGTGGGTTCCATAGTAATGGGAAGAGGGACTGCCTCTGACATAATCTGATTGGCCTGCTCTTTGATCACCTCCCCCTGAGTGGGGAGCAGCCTTACCAGGCCACAGAAGATGACAATACAGCCACTCCTGATGTGATCTGATAGACTAAGACCAGAAGGAAGGAGAGGAGACCTCCCCTATAGTGGACTTGGGTGGAGAATGGGAAGAGAGGGTGGGGTTGGGAGGGGAGGAGGGAGGGGCTTATTGGGGGATACAAAGTGAATAAAGTGTAATTAATAAAATAAAATTTAAAAAATATATAGCTACAATGTAATAGGAAAAAAATTAAACAATGAGCTGGGTGTCATGGCATACTCCTATAATCCCAGCACACTGGGGGGCAGAGGCTAGTGGATCTCTGTGAGTCCGAGGCCGGCCTGGTCTACAAAGTGAGTCCAGGACAGCCAAGTCTACACAGAGAGACCCCGACTCTAAAAACAAAACAAAACAAAATTAAACAATGTCCAAATTTATTGATAGCTGGAAGATAGACCAGTAAAGATACTCAATGCAAGAGTGGAATATTTCCTTGTTATGGGCTAGGAGAGAGAATGGGGTCTTGCCCTAAACACTGGAGGATATTTATACCATCCTTGCCTTCTGCTCATTCAGTGACAATACTATGTTGTTCCCATATGAGTCATGATAACCAAAACATTCTAGACATTGTGTGAAATGTCCCTTGCATAGGACAATAGAGACACAAGAGAAACAAAGAGAAACAAGCCACCTGGAGAAGACCAATTGAAAGTAAATGTTGACATGTTGAGAGATAGGTAGAAAATAACCAGAAAAAGAGCTGGTGGGAGGGAGAGCGGCAGAGTCCTGTTTCTTAGCCCACAGGTCAATTGTTCACCACAGAACAGAAGTGTGTTGCTACTCTGCCCTCAGGGTTCTGCTGGGCATCCTGTGAATAGTATTCTCTGGTCAGTGGGTTGAGTGCTTTTCTTGGCAATCCTAGTGTATTTTACTTTTCTAATACACTTTCAGTATAGCCAAGGCCCCGAGAAGTCTTGAGATAAGAGACTATCTTAAGATTTGTTTATGTTGACTTTATGTGTGGGAAAGTTTTGCCTGCATGTATGTAGATATTAACACGTGTGTCTCCACCTGAGGAGGCCAGAAGAGTGCATAGAACTAGAATTACATACAGGTGTGAGTTGCTGAGATCTGGGAACTCAGCCTTAAGTGCTCTCAGCCACTGAGCCATCTCTCCAGCCCTGCTTCATAGAGTGGAAGCTTTAGGGGAAAAAAAAAAAAAAAGAATTCACTTAGATTATCTTTTCTCGATATAGATATACTCAGACAAATTTTTCTGGGGAGGGGGGTCATATCATTTCTGTCTTTCCAGGACTGTGTCCATTCCATCTAATTTTATGTGATTTAATAGAATATAGTTCTTCATAGTGTCCCATTTTAATTCTTTTGATTTCCAAGTTTAGTGTCTTTACCTGCATTTCCTGTGTTTCCTATTCCAGTAATGGGTCTTCCCAACCCCTTGTTCATTTTTTAACAATCTACCTCTCTGGATGTTTGTCACTGAACAGCAACATAATCTGTTAACAGATGGCTCTGCCGGCTTGCTGTAATAGCCCCTGTGTGGGAGAGTTTCTAAGGTGGTTAAATAGGATGGATTATCTACAGCTTTCTGGAGACTTCTGTCTTTTAAGGATGCTCCACGGGGCAGTGTGTTTCAAGTGCAGTGTTTCTCCAGCAGATCTCAACTCCAGGACTGTTGTCATTCTGACAATCACATGACAGAAAGCTCTACTGAGCAGAAGGGCCACTCACCTACCGGAGTCTAACTTGACATCTGTGATACACAGCACCTGCTTGCCTCCCAGGAAACTTGGGGAGATGAGACTGAATATGAATGGAAAATGATTTAGGAAAAGAATATTCACATGACATTGTGTAGATGCTATTAAGAACACTCCTAGCAGCCATCTGCAGGCCTTTCATTGCTAGTGGCATCCTGATTTGGCTCAGCTCATTTCTTAATTACCCCAGAGGTCCTGATGAGACCAAGAATCACCTGGGAGATGGGCCTCTGGCACACTTGTTAAATAACTGTTATACAGCTTTTTCACCGTGATGAACTGTGAGCCTAAATAAACCCCGTTTTCCTTTAAGTTTTCGTCAGGATTTTTTTTTTTTTTTTAAATCACACAATCTGGGGGAAAAAAAAAACCTAAGACAGCATTGTTTTAAGACAACTTGGGCACTCTTTCACATTTATTCGTTTGCTCTCATCTCTAGTTTCACTTTTACCCAGAGTTGACCCTGTGAGCCCCGGTTCAGTCTCACAGTTACTAAGCCTGTTTGGGTTCTGTAACCATTACTTTCCTCATTGCGGTGACAGAGTACACAAGAAGCAACTGGCCAGAAGCAACGTAAGGGGTAAGGATTTACTTTGGTTCACAGTTAGAGGAGATACTATCCATCCTGGCGGGGACAGCATGGAGGCAGGAGTACGAAGGCTGAGTGTCTCATCCAGTCAGCAGGCAGGCTGCAGAGAGGGAACAGGAACTGAGGTCTGGCTATAAAACTTCAAGCCCCGCCTACGCAGTGACTCACTTCCTCCAGCAAGACTCCACTCCCTCAAGGTTCCACAGTCTTTCCAGACAGTACCCCGCTAGGTGACCACCAAGTGAAGTCCACACGTGAGGCTGTGGTGAGGGCACATTTCATCAACAAACCACAACAACCTCTCAGAGAACGAATTCACCTTTTATGAAAAGCAAAGATAAATGCTAAATACTCATAGCGGTACCTTTTTCTTTTCTTTTTCTTTCTGCCTTGAGAACAGATGAGGTGTGTAAGAGCGATAGAATCCACTTTATGGTAGTGAGGTATTGAGCAGAGGGCATGGTTCTGAGATTTAAGGCTGATGGAATAAATAGAGCAACGTTTTACCCACATTGCAGAGCTGAGGAATTAAGTCAAGAACCATCTCATCGTGGGTTCCTGCGAGGTGAGCGATAAATAGCTTTATTGTCTCCCTAGCTGTTTCCCAGATACTCTGAAATTCGCTAACAAAAGCCCTCCGGCTGGTGTGATCCAGCACCAACTGAGAACTAGTTAATACAAACTTTTCTCATTAGTTTCTTTTAAACCAGAGTCGATGGTGTCTGCAAATTATGGCTGTGAAATTGTGAGTGCATGCCAGAGCGCTTGAGAAATCCTAAGAAAACTTACCATATATGGACCTGAGAGGGATAGAATATCCTATCTTCTCCCAAAAGTCTCGGGAACACAGACAAATATTAATTATTTTGTTCATATTCCCTTTCTCTGCATCATCTACATGCCTTCTCTGTGGATTCTTGAGCTGTTGAGGAGGACGATATGCACATCCCAGTTGGGGGGTTCTGCTGAATCTCTTAGGCAAATGTTCTTGCTTGTCTCTGCTCCTCACACATCACTTGTCAAGCTGAATGCACGCCACCAGGAGGTCGCCTGCAGGAGGCCTCCTCCTCAGCAGGTGTACCTGTCAATCAGAGATGGAGACAGAACTGAATTGAAAATAATTTTTCTTATTTCGACTGTAAAATCGGGCTGTCGGGATTGGACATGTCTTGAGGTCCAGTTTGTGAGAATTGTATTGAGAATTTCAACTGTTGCATTTAGGAATGACATTAGGCTCCTTCCCTCTCTTGTGATGTCATTATATATTCGTCCTTTGGGGTAGTTCTGGTCTCAAAAATGAGATGGGAAGTGTTTGATTTTCTTCTTGGATATCCTGAAGGGACGGATATTGATTCTCCATTAACTATTTGGTAGCGTTCACTGGTGAAGCTGCTCAGTTCTGGGCTTTCTTTGTGGTAGTTTCCGTAGATTTAATTCATTCTCTTTTCTTGCTATAGATTTATTCAGAATAATTCTATTAATTCTATTGGGGGAAGGGAGGGCATTTCAGTCTTTGCAGGACTGTGTCCATTCTATCTAAATTTATCTAATTTACTAGAATATAGTTCTTCATAGTGTCTCATTTTAATTCTTTTGATTTTCAAGGTTAGTGACAGTGTCCTTTCCTGCATTTTCCATTTCAGTAATGAGTCTTCCCGACTCCCACATCAACCTAGATAAAAGTTTATCAATTGATGTTTTCAAAGAATTCGCCTGGGCTTTGTGGTTTTTCTCTATTGTTTGTCTCTTCCAATTTCATTAATTTCCACTCCGTCTTCAGTCTGTTCTTCCTTCTGCTCTTTGAAGGTTTAGTTTGCTCTCTTATTCCTTGATGTCTTAAAGTAGATGGATGGCTTACTTACTTGAGATTTCCCTTCTTTTATACAGCTGTGAATTTTCCTCTCATCACTGCTCCAGTGAGTTTTCTGAGTTTTCATAAATTTGTGTTACTGTTTTCATTCATTGCCAAATATTTCCTGAATTTATTTTTTGTGTCCTCCTTCGTTGATCTACCAGTTTTAGGTCGATTTTGTTTAAACTCTGCATATCTGTGGAATTAATGTTTGTCTTTCTCACTTTTCTTACTTGATTTTCCTGAATAGACTTTTGTATCTCTATATGTACTTAGGGTTTTAAACATGCATTTAAAATAATCTCTAGTAGTTTTATTGGGAAGTAGATTCATGAAGATGTCCTACTGTTATGTTAGAAATCAACCTTATGGTTTGGGTTTCAGATTTTTTTGTTTGTTTGTTTTTTGTTTTGTTGTGTTTTGTTTCTGAGACAGAGTTTCTCTGTGCAGCCTTGGCTGTCGTGGACTTGCTTTGTAGATCAGGCTGGCCTTGAACTCACAGAAATCCACCTGCCTCTGCCTCCCCAAGTGCTGTAATACAGGTGTGTGTGCCACCAGGCCCCACTGGTTTTCAGAATTTTTTTTTTTTTTTGATAGTTTTCAATCTGGAACATTTTATACTCTGGGCTTAGACTGATTATTCAAACACCTGCTTTTATTCTAGAAGCCTTTTTTTAAAAGTAGGAATTACAAATCATAATATTTTCTGCATCATTTTTGTTATATTGTTAAGTCATGCATTCAACATATTCATGTCAAATGTGCAAAACTCTTTAGCATTGCTTTAGGGCACTGATTCTCAACTTTTCTAATGCTGCAAACTTTTAATACAGTTCCTCATCTTGTGGTGACCCCCAAGCATAAAATTATTTTTATTACTTCTTCATAATTTAATTTTGCTACTGTTATAAATAGTAATGTAAATATCAGAATTGCAGGATGGTCTTCAATCCCTGTGAAAGGGTTGATTGATCTTCAAAGGGGTCAAGATCTACAGATTGAGTGACACTGCTTTGGGGGCAGATGGAACTTAGTTTAAAAGCAAGTAAAGTGTATGGGCACACGCACACATTTGCGCACAAACACAGGCACAAACACATACACAGGCACACACACATACACAGCCAACTTCTTCAGAATTTGAACACTAGTGGGTGACACTATACAGCAAACAAGTAGAAAGATACATGAACAATTTAACTAAAGATATTGGTTGGTAAGTGCTGCAAAGAAAGCAAGATATGAGACTGTAAGCAGTGATGCCAAGGTATCCATAGTGAAAATATCAATAGGCACAGTCAGCCAAGGACTCATGTGACAGGTCAAGGAGTGAAGTGGAGATCTACAGTGGTTTTGTGTTTTGATTTATGTGCAGTGCAAATCCAGTAAAAGGTCTTAAGCAGAGCTTCAGGGCTGCGACACAGGGAAAACACTGGAAGCAGGCTTCTGATGTTTAAACCTCAAATTTCCAATGGCAGGAGTTTTCATGGATTCTTGACCTTGTTCCTTGAGGTGAGCTGGTCTGACCCTGGTTCACAAGGCTCATTTAAACACCCTTCACACATGTAGGTCACCTCACCTGCAAAACTCTTCTTCCAAATCTTGCTATCACACAACTCCTCCCTGGCCCCTGATCCAGTGCCCGAAGAGCTATTTCATCCTGATTCCCCAGTCAGTACTAAAATTAGACATTCCTTATCAGTCACTCTGACTGAGAGTCCCTGACTCTGTGGTGTCCCCAAGTCAAGGAGTAAATTCTCTGAAGACAAACACACTTCAGGAGCGGTAGAAGGCTGAACTTAAACAACACTGTTTCTACAAGGAAACATCTGCTTTATGGCTTCAGTTTTTCTTTATGTGGTTTCCTAAAAGAAAAGCATGTCCCAGGCCAACACTTTTCCTCTATTTAATTACATGGTACTAGTTCACAGTAACAAAAGCTGTAGTGCCTGGGTAGAAGTTGTGGCTGTGAATTCTTGGGTTCAAGTCTTGGCTTATCCATTTCCATTGGATCTTTGGAGCAGATAATTTCTCAAAAGAAAAACAGCAAAGAAACACCAACCAAACACACAAACCAAACCACAATGAAAGTAACCCCCCCAAAAAAATTTTCATGTTACATTAAAAAAAAAAAGAATAACATGTCCACAACACATGTGGGCTGTGGTGAACATTAAATAATGTGTCACATAGAAGGGATTAATTAAATCAGGTATTTTATCACACAAGAAAAAGTGACTAAGTGTGTATATTGACATAAATAGATATGAGAGAAGCTAGAGATGAGGTTTGCAACCTCATCTCAGCAACCCAGCATTGAGGAGATGAGGTAGGAGGATCATGAGTTCAAAGACATACTGGACTACATAGTGAAACCTCGGAGGAGGGAGGGATCAAGGGATAGAGAGAGGGAGGAAAAGAGGGAAAAGGAGAGGGAAAGGGAGAGATATGGGGAGAAATATGAGGAGAGGGAGAGAGAAAACATATCCCCACAGTCTACTTCAATGTAATGTCATAGCTTTCTCTGAAAACTAGGACACAGAATTTGAGTGCAGATGCCAAGGCTGATGAGAAATGAGGATTAGGGAAGCTTCTGAAAGCTTTAAACACAATCTCATTTGGAGCCCCAGGCAGACAACAAGGCTAGGGAATTCACTTTCCCACTCTACCTAGAAACCCTTGACTCAGATTGTCTTTGGAATCCAAAGGGACAGGCTACCAGGGTGAGTTTGTGGTATGGACATTGGCCGACATGCAGTTCTTATGGCCCTCAAAGCACAGCCTCTACAGCAGAGTCTAGTAGTGACACTTGAAAACAGAGTGTGGAGGCAGAAGACATGTTAGACTCATGATTACATCTGCTGCAAGTGCTCTGTCTAGAAGATTACTGTAAATTCACTTTTCTCTGCTGGAGAAGCTTCTCATATGTACAATGGGAAATGAGAAAGATGCTATTAAAATAATTTTCTATTCCAATATCCTATGATGGAGGAAATATAGCTGTCCTTGATTTCCCAAATTTCTTTGGAAGAGGAGACTGGGCCACTTAAAGCAGGAAGTGACTAAAAGAAAGCCTTGCAGAGTCCTGGGATCTATATTCATCTTATGTACAAGCATACTTCTGGCAGGACTACATGCAATAACCCCAAACTCTGAACACTTCATGTATCTGCTTAAAATAAAACACTCACACAAATCTTGCTGCATCCACACAATGAAACACTGTGGCCACAACACAGAGCAAACCACAGCTACACATAGAAACATGGATGCATCTCACTAGCATGACAAGCAAAAAAAAAAAAAAAAAAAATGTCAGACATGAAAGAGTTTGTTTGGCCCCACACAGTTTGTGTGAGGGTTCAAACAATGTGGGTAATGTTGAAGGCCAGGGAATGGGCATTGTTTTGGAGAGGAGGAGGTCATGAGAAAGCAGTGTGAAGCAGTTTCAGTGGCTGTAAAGTTCAGCTTCTGTGATTAGCCAGGTGAGTTAATTTTGTGACTACTAATTGAGCTGTGTACTTCTAATTTCCATATGTGCTACACTTCAGTAAATTTGCACGAGTGAAAAAGTTTGAATATGTAAATCTTGTTCGGAGTGTACGCCTCCCTGGAGGACAGAAGAGTCACATTCTTGCAGAAGGTTCATATCTCCATCCAACTTCTCAGTGTTGGAGGCAGGGAGAGGGGCATTCCTTTTCTGATTTTTTAAAGGTGAGGCGCACCTGATAAGACTTGGCATCTCTTCCTGTCCTTGTCTCCCCTGTACAGGGCCCATTCTGCTGCTCTGAGGTGTGACTGATGTCAGTCGAGCCAGTGTGGTGGTGGGGCGCAATGGTCCTGGACAGTGGTAGGACTAAAGAGTACTGTACTGATGTATGCCATAGCGTCTCTCCCAGGCACCCGTTTTCATCAGTCTTTGGTTATTTGCTCATGTAGGCTCTGTTTTTCTTCCTCTGTCTGTACCTGTAGGGCTTCCTACCCTTCACTCTAGAAACCCAAAGTCAAGCCATAACTTATCAATATTTTTAAAAGCAGTAAGAATCAACACCATGTGGTGGCAGTATGTATGTGAGTCTGTGTGCATGTGTGTGTGTATATGAGTGTCTTTGTGTGTGTGACAATTAGTTTCAAGTCTGTTTATTACAACCTGGAATCACCTGAGAAGGAAGTCTCAATAAAAAAACTTCTACATCAGGTTGACTAGTGGGCCAGTCTATGGGGGATTGTCTATACTGATAATTGAGGTGGAAAGACACCTCATGTGGCAGGGCACCATTTCCTGGGCTGGCCCCTGAACTGTATCAGAGTAAAGATAGCTAGTTGAGCAGAGACCAAAGGTGCTTTTATTCTCTTTTCTCTTGGCTGTGGGTATAATGTGAGTAGCTCTTTGAGCCCCTGCTTTGATATGCCTGCTGTGATGAACTATACCTTGGAATTATAAGCCGGATAAACCATTTCCTCTTTTATGTTGCCTTTTGTTGGGTTGTTTGTCATGGCAACAGAAATGAAACTAGAGTGAGAGGGAAGGTAGAGCCTCCAGAAAATACAAGAAAAAAAAAGAAAAAAGAAAAAAGAAAAACAAAACATACAGGTCAGTATTGGCACATCAGAACCTTCTTTTCATCAGATAAACATGGCATTCCTTTTGTTAGACTGGAACATCTGTATGGGAGAGGAGGTTTCTCAATGGAAGAGGAATAAGGGGCTTTCTGGGGAGGGATGGGGTGAGAGGAGAGGGGGAAATAAATGGACCTCTTTATTAGCTGCCTAGGTTTTCTATTCTATTATATTTAGTGTATCTGGTTTTATGTTGAGGTCTTTGATCCACCTGGACTTGAGTTTTGTGCAGGGTTATAAATATGGATTTATTTGCATTCTTCTTCATGCAGACATCCAGTTAGGCCAGCACCATTTATTGAAGATGTTTTCTTTTTGCCATTATATGGTTTTGGCTAAATCATTGAAAATCAAGTGTCTATAGGTGTGTGGGTTTACTTTCTGAGTTTTCAGTTAGATTCCATTAGTCAACCTTTCGGTTTTTATGCCAGTACATTGTGATTTTTATTACTGTTGTTTTGTAGTACACCTTGAAAGCAGGGATGGTGAAACCTCCAGAAGTTCTTTTATTGTACAGGATTATTGTACATAATTTTTAGCTATTCTGTGTTTTTTTTAATTTTTCCATATGAAGTTGAGAATTATTCTTTCTGGGTCTGTACAGAATTGTGTTGGATTTTGATGGGAATTTCATTGAATCTGTAGATTGTTTTTGGTAAGGTGGCCATTTTTACAATGTTAATCCATGAGAATGGGAGATATTTCAATCTCCTGATATCTTCTTCAATTTCTTTCTTCAGAGACTTGAAGATTTTTGTCATACAGGTCTTTCACTTGCTTGGTTAGAATAACACCAAGATATTTATATTCTTTGTTGGTATTGTGAAGGGTGTTTTTCTAATTTCTTTCTCAGCCCATTTATTCTTTGTATAAAGGAGGACTACAAAGTTGTTTGTTTTTGTATTTTTCCTGAAGTTAATTTTTTAAGTTAATTTTGTATCCATCCACTTTGCTGAAGGTGTTTATCAGCTGTAGGAATTCTCTGGTAGAATTTTGGGGGTTACTCATATCATCTGTGAATAGCTATACTTTGACTTCTTCTTTTCCAATTTGTATCCCCTTGATCTCTTTTAGTTGTCTTATTGCTCTAGCTAGAACTTCAAGTACTATATAGAATAGATGCAGAGGGAGTGGGCAGCCTTTTCTTGTCCCCAATCTTAATGGCATTGCTTTAAGTTTTTCTCTTTCTATTTAATTTGATGTTGGCTATTGGCTTGCTGTATATTGCCTTTATTATGTTTAGGTATGCATCTTGTGTACCTGATCTCTCCAAAACTTTAGTCAGGAAGGGGCATTGGGTTTTGTCAAAGATATTTTCATCATCTAATGAGATGATGATGTATTTTTTTCTTTCAGTTTGTTTATATTGTGGATTACATTGATGGATTTTTGCATATTGAACCATACCTGCATTTCTGGGATGAAGGTTACTTGATCATGGTGAATGATGTTTTTGATATGTTCTTGGATTGTGTTAGAGAGTATTTTATTGAATAATTTTGTATCAATGTTCATATGAGAGATTAGTCTGAATTTCTCTTTGTTGGATCTTTATGAGGTCTAGTTATTAGGGTAACTGTGGCCTCATAGAATGAGTTTGGCATTGTTCCATCTGTTTCTATTTGGTGGAATAGTTTGAAGACTATTGGTATTAGCTCTTCTTTCAAAGTCTGGTAGAATTTTGTGCTAAAACCAGATGGTCCTGGGATTTTTTTTTTTTTTTTTGGTTGGAAGCCTTTTAATGACTCCTTCTATTTCCTTAGGCATTAGAGGTCTATTTAAATTGTTTATCTGATCTTGATTTAACTTTGGTAAGTGGTATCTATCAAAACAAACCATACATTTTATTTAGATTTTCCATTTTTGTGCAGTATAGGCTTTGAAGTAAGACCTAATAATTCTATGTATTTTTTCCATGTCTCTTGTTATGTCCCCCTTTTCATTTCTGATTTTGTTAATTTGGATACTGACTGTCATTTTAGTAAGTTTGGTTAAGGGCTTGTCTATCGTATTGACTTTCTTAAAGAACCAGCTCTTGGTTTTGTTTATTCTTTGTAATATGGAGAGATATCCCTCCTCTCAGATGACTATAGTTTGTGTCAAGTTGACATAAAATGAGCCAGAGCACCAGAAATGGCTGCCTCACACTGGAGAAGCCAAGCATCTAGTAGATGTTCAGCACAGCAGTCCCAATCTGATAGTGAAGGCCTGGAGTATTCCAGTAGAGCTATTGGTCTTCAGTCGGAAACCTGAAAAAGGTGGTTTTTCATATCAGTAGAGGATGCTGAAGCAACAGGACAGATGAACTTGCCAGCAAAATGAGGACAAACAGGCAAAAAGCAAAGCTTTCTTTTCCCATGTGTCCTTACCTGGGAGTTTTTCATCTGTGTTGCCAATAGAAGGCGCTACTCAGAGTTAGGGTGGGTTTGCCTCTTGAAATAATGGGATCAAGAAAGTCTCTCATGGAAGCGGCCAGCAGCTTGCACTTTATTTGATCCCAGATGCAGACAAACTGACAACCACCATTAGCCACAACAGCCTAACAATTCACAAACAGTCAGTCTCCAGATGTTTTATTGACAAGAAGCAGCAGTCAGGATTGCAACTTCAAGTTTTGAGAAATGTAATTCATCCTATTGCAGTCAACTTCCAAGCACCCCGAGAACTTCCAGGGGAGGGTATTTAGGGCAGGGACCCTGTGATTGAGCTTTCTGCCCTAACACACGCTCAGAAATCGGTTTGGTGTCTGCCATTAACTGTCTGCTGCCCACATTGTTCACAGCAGTGAGCTCTTCCAGGATAGACACTGTGGTGTTTAGTGCTAACCATCAACCCAAAAGAATATAGGCTTGCTGTGAGGTGGGAGGCTGCACACACCTATTGGGATTGCCTTGACAGCACTGAGGTGGGGAGACCCACTTTCTGGTGAATGGCACCATTTTCTAGCTGGAATCCTGGACTATGTGGGTGAGACAGGGAGAATGAGTTGCTGTATACATGCATAAGTTTCTTTGTTTTGGTTGTGGATATGGTGTTATGTCTCGCCACAATAAAGTATAACCTTAATTAAAAAACAACCAAACTAGTCCTTTCTCCCTTAAGTTGCTTTTCTCAGGATTTTTTAACAACCTTAATTAGGAAAAGTAATTAAGATAAGGGTCTAAGACTTATTATTCATCTTTGTATTTCCAAATTAGGTGTTACTACAATTTGGATATTCAATAAATATTTCTTGGTCTCAACTGGAATGCTTGGCTATTACAAAAATTACCTTCTTTTTTTAATTTTGTGCCATCAATCAAGAGCTAATAAGCAAGCCAAGTGTGCTGTTGGGAAAATGTGTAAATTATGAAATCATGGGCTGTCAGAATCAGAGTACCCTAGAGATTTCCTCATCGAGAAGTGGCACGTGGCCATCCTGCATCTCGTCTTTGCCAGTTCTGCACCTGTGGCAGACATCACTAATCTATCATAGCATTCTTTCCTAATAAACCAGAATGCAGCTTCAGCATCCTTACATGCAAAACATGGAAATAATTTGCCATTTCTTAGTTCAACTCGATTCCTTCCAACAGATGAGAAAATCAGGATTCATCATAAGGAAATTCATCCAAGTGGAGAGAAAGATGGTGACTGTCTCTTGACCTCTAGGGCCATGTTTACTCTTCCTCTTTTCCCATAACATTTGGACCACTAATTCCTATTCCATTAAGAAATGATGAATCACACAGTGAGAAAAAAAAATCATTCTGTTTTCAAACCTTCTGGTCATGTCACAGAAAACATCCTCGTTGGATGATGCTCAGTCTTTAAAGCACTGATTCTGTTTGTTTGTTTGTTTGTTTGTTTTTAAAATGAAAGGGTAGACTCGGGTTCAGAGACGTCAGACAGTAGTAGCAATATGACATGTTGGTTTCCCTTTATTTCTGTTTATAGTAACTGTGCAGTTATGGCAAACTTCCTGCATGTGGCAATGATAAAATATTTCCCCTTAAATAAACTTATTAATGATTTCCAAAAGTCTATACAGAAAACAAATATTAACTGAACACAATGTAGGTAGATATGGTGAAATAATCACCAAGAATCTCCTGTGCACACCAAGAGCATACCCTCATTCCAGGCTCTTCATTACTCTCTTGTCAGGACAAAGCTCTCTCCTTTCCTAGAAGATATTTTCATTTGCCCCATCTCCTGTCCCTTTCATTTCCTTCCGGCCTTCTCCCTAGGTTCTAGCCTGCCAGCCGCCACCTCCCCGGTTGCTAGACTCTGTCATTTTCAGCATAGCTCCCTCCATCTGCCAACACCCGGGATGACTCTGTCTCTCTGCAAACCATATGGCCTGGCAGATGAGGCAGGCTTAGTGTTGATCCAAGAGTGGAAGGCAATAGCGGCTCCATCCTTCTCAACAGGAGGATGGAGGTAAACTTGCCCACCCACCCCTTCTCTCAGCCCCAGGAAAAGCAGGACCCAACGAGTCAGCCACCTGTGTGTGGTGTCTCCCTCCTCCACAGACTCTGTGCTTAGATGTTCTGGGCTCTCTCTCTTTCTTTGGAAGAAGCCACTTTGACAGACTTGGAATAGAGGACTCTCCAATGTGCCGGTAGCCTCCCTTGAAGGAGGAGAAGGCCAGCAGAGGCCAGCCTGGTGGTAGAGCTTGCTAGGGCCTTGGATAGGCCAGATCAGGGAAAGGACACTGGATTCCCAGCAATGCTGATTGGCAAAGCTAGCTTCCCCTGAATGTCAGGCAGCTTTTGTATGTTCTCACGATGGACAAGGCAAGGTAAAGCTGTGGTCCATCCCAGAGAAAAAAAAGAAGTGAATGGAAAAAAGAAAGAAGTAACAGAAAAGTGGAAATAGGCCTAGCCAAGACTGGTTGTAAAACTTTCTGATATCAAATAAAAGGTGTGAATAGTCATTCTAAACCATCCCCACCAAAAGACTTCAGTATGGGCAGGAAAAAGTGCTGACAGAGCCCCAATTATGCAGAGGCTGACTTTCATCCAGAAAATATTTTGGTGCCTAGTGTGTGTCAAGGATCTCCATCAAAGTACAGCAAATAAGCCCTTGCCTTCACACATTAAATACTAGAATGTCTTAGTAGGGCCACCATGGACTCTGCGTACTGGAATCAGACTGCTGGAGTGTTGGTATAATGTTCTGTTGAAATGTATACACCTTACACTTGTTCATTAAAATGCTGATTTCTGTCCCCCACTCTCTGGTTTCAATCCGGACATTGCATTGTGATACTTTTTCTAAGCATCACCTGTTTCAACTCTGTGTAAACTTGACAGTGTGAAACAACCAGATGTTGAGTAATAGAGAGGAAGGAGTAGGTGGGAGAGAGGAGGAGCCAGAGGTTGGGAAAGAGTGGGAGGAAAAGGGCAGGAGAGAGCTGGGAGACAGAGGCAGGAGCAGAGATCTTGGAACGACCTGGAGAGATGGACTGGACCTAATATATCACTAAAAGCAAGTATAATGTGGGAAATCTAAATGTTAGGAAACTATGAGGTCTTGGAGGTTTAAGATGGAGTAACTATTGCCCAGCATTGTGTTCTAGGTTAATTAAACAAATCCCAGTCTCTGTGTGGTGACTTGGTTATACAGCTGTTTAGGACTAACAGCAGCATTACTAAAAGATAATTAATAGTAAATCCTAAATCCAGCACTGGTGCTTGAAGCCTGACACCCACAACTTCAGCATCCAATAAGGCCAAGCACATCTTTGCTGTAAAATGGGAAAAGGAGAGCTCTGCCTAAAGGATTGTGGTACAGATCCAAAGACAGGAATGACAGCATGATGCATTGCAGTGTAACCTTACTGTGGTTTAATTTGTGTTTCCCTGATGACCAATAGCATATAACATCTGTTTATGTGACTATTTCCATACCTAAGCTAGTGGTCTTTCTAGAAAATCTTCACGGAATTCCTGTTTCAGATATATAACTTACAAGTATGTCCTCCAAATTCTGACTTTGTCTTTTCATTTTCTTAACCCCATTTCTTTAAAAATGCAAAAATTCTCAATTCTTACAAAAGCAATTTATTAAGTTGTTTTCTATAAGTTGTCCTTTTCAGTGCACTTTAATTAAGTTTTGTTGTTATATAGCTTATGATTTATTTTGATTTTTGTGCCAGGGTCAATAAAGGTTCATTTTGCTTGCACATAGCGAACAACATTGTTTATAATTTCCCCTTAGCAGATTAAAGACAACAAGGCCCTAAGAGCCCAGCTAAGAATCTCTAAGTACACAGCTATGAGTGACGGAGTTCTTGAACTCAGAACTTTTGTTTGCAAATAGGGTTCTAGCATGTTGCCTCCATATGTAATGATGCTTTCTTTAGCCTGGTGTCAAGCTCAAGTGTTGGTGACAGGTAAACCCCACTATTAGAGCAAGTTGTGGTTCTAATACTCTTGGAAAGTTACTTTGACTTTTTTTGATTTGGAAAACTGAGCTAATGAAGATATTTTCTCATTGATGCCTATGAAATGCCTAGCACTCAGTCCAGCACCAAGTTGCAGTTCTGGATAGTAATAGATTCTAAGTTGACTCCACCAGTTTGGGATTGTAAATAAGGATTTCTGGAGAGAAGCAGTTCACATGGGGTGATCAGCTGGTAGAAACTTTAGTGACTGTGGTAGAGTTTGGAATGCTCTTAGAGCCTAATTAAAAAATATATATTAGGGATATCTTCAGTATCCTACGAGACGGACCTTGCCCACATCTGTATCCCACATAACATCATAATAAACAGATAAAAATATTTGAAAGATATTAACTTCGCAGAACCTTGTTCTCCACCAGCAGAAGGGCTAGAGAGCATCAAAGGGCATCTGAGACCTACCGTAGAGATTCCTTTCCCTGCTGTAACTGCATGTTTCCACCAACATATTTTTAAAATGCTTTGGTTTATAACTTTCTTTGTTCTGTTGCTATAAAAACCCCATGAAACTGTTTCTACATTAGAACCAGGAACCTGAGTGTTTTAGATACTTTTCTATTGCAGTGATAAGACTCCATGACCAAGGCAACTTAGAGAAGGAAGAGTTTATTTGGGGCTTACAGTTCCAGAGGGTTAGAGTCCATGACTGTTAGGTTGGAGAGCATGGTAGCAGGGTGCTGGAGCAGTAGGTGAAGGCCTACACCTGATCCACAAGCATTGGGCACAGAGAGAGAGAGCAAGAGAGAGAGAGCTAACTGGAAAGTGTGTGGGCTTTTGAAATCTCTTCCAGGACACACCTCCTAATCTTCTCCAAAGAGTTCCATTGGAGCCTATAGGAGTCATTCTCATTCAAACCACCACACTAGGGTAACCTAACTTTTTGTCTTCTGGGCTGTAGTTACTCAAATTGGACTCCAGAAATAAGCTATCTCTTGTTTCCCTTGAGGTGCGATCTGCGTTTTTGTATCAACAGGATAAAGTAAGAAAAGCAACAGAAACTCTTTGTAGTAGAATTATACCATGTGGCTTTCTTTTGTTCATTCAACGTGAGAATGACATATTTGCTCGACAGACATTTTACTGTGAAGCTGTTTTGGCAAAGCCTACCCACATCTCCAAGAGATACGTGTGGATTTGAGGTTAGAGGCTGTGGCTTTTTAACACTAAGCTGGTCTCCTATGAATCAAACCTCTGGTACTTATGCCCTGTGTAAACTTCCCCTTGAAAGTAGCCAAAGTCTGTCACTTATTTCAAACCAATGTTGTATGATGATGTAGCTTTTGTAGCTCTATGTAGAACTGTAACCCTAGTCTTAACTGAGAAAGTTTCTACATTCAAATATGAAGAACTGAGTCCAGTACATCATGGGGAAATAAAAATCAACCCCCCGCCCCAGCCCAGCTCAACTGTTTAGACTCCTGAAGATAGAAACTGTGAGATACTGTCTTCTGTGGCAATTTCTTAGCTGTCAATAGACAATGATATAGAAGCCAAGATAACAAAGCAAGAGAATGTCTGGGCAGATCCAAGGATGTAACGGGAGCAGTTCTGCATACCCCTTACAGGATTCTCTATCCTTCTAAATATGCAGTGACTTGTATCTTAATGAAACCTACCCACCTCCTCCATGTACCTTCCTCCTCCATGACAAGCTGTTGCAGAATTAGCTCACTCAGAAATGGATTCCTTTTTAGTAGGAAAAGCATCACCACTGGGCAACTGCACAAAATGGAAGAATATAGGGCCAGCAGGTTAGAGCACTTGAGCCTCTGTTATTGATGGCTGAACATGCTTATTTTTTTTTCTATCTTATACACAAAGGGTGGTGTCTGCTTTCCCACTCCTGGCTGATCTTAAATACAACCAATTTCTCCAATTAAAAAAAAGTTTTCTAGCATTTCATATGCAAATGAAGTAACTCAAAGTATTGATTCAGCTAAGACCTCTTGAAATACTAATTAAGCACTCATTCCTAGAGTGTTGATTACCGTGAACTTGCATACATACATCTACACTACTTACAGTGAAGTATTTTAATTGAATTACCATGCATACAATATGCCAGGAAGAAAACCCTGATTTTGTTTGGGCTCCTCAGGATATAGCCCTAAGAGATGATGTCTCTGCTATCCATCATGAGAAACTTGGCATCTTCCTGCCGGGCACTTTTCTAACCATCCCTGTGATCATAAGTATCTGAGTGATTGAGTCCTGGTCTAAGAAAAGGAGGAGGAAAAAGCCTACTGTACTGCTGCACACACCTGCAGCCCCAGCATTTGAGAGGACGAGGCAGGAGAATCATGAGCTTAAAGCCAACCTGGGCTACATAGGGAGGTTATAGGGGAGGTCTTCCTCTTATTCCTTCTGATCTTAGTCTATCAGATCACATCAGGAGTGGCTGTATTGTCATCTTCTGTGGCCTGGTAAGGCTCCTCACCTCTCAGGGGGAGGTGATCAAAGAGCAGGCCAATCAGTTCATGTCAGAGGCAGTCCCTCTTCCCATTACTATGGAACCCACTTGGACACTGAACTGCCATGGGCTGCATCTGTGCAGGGGTCCTAGGTTATCTCCATGCCTTGTACTTGGTTGGAGCATGAGTCTCTGGGAAGACCTCTGTGTTCAAATTTTCTGGTTCTGTTGCTCTCCTTATGGGGTTCCTGTCCTCTCTAGATCTTACTATTTCCCACTTCTTTTATAGGATTCCATGCACTCTGCCCAACAGTTGGCCATAAATCTCAGTGTCTGCTTTGATAGTCTTCAGGGCAGAGCCTTTCAGAGGCCCTCTTTGGCAGGTTCCTAGGTTGTTTCCTGTTTTCTTCTTCTTCTGATGTCCAACCTCTTTGCCTTTCGGGATAGGGATTGAGTGCTTTAGTCAGGGTCCTCTCTCTTGATTAGTTTTTTTAGATGTACAGATTTTACTAGGTTTATGTTATGTTATGTGTCTTAAAAGACAAACAAAGAAAGAGGAGGACGAGGATGAGAAGAAGAAATTGAAAAAAGGAAGAGAAACTGTGTCAAAAAATCACTACCATCATCTGATCCCATCACTGTTAAAACAAACAAACAAACAAACAGGCACCCATGAGATAGTTTCCCAACATGTGTCTGCATTTGTTTCTGTGACTTTGTATGTGGTTAGGAGAAAATGTGATGGTCTACAGTTGAGGCAGCTATGTTGTGTTCATGAAACCTCCACGGTGAGGAAGAAAAACTCAAGTGCTAAGAACAAAGTGGAAAGGCCTGTGTTCTGATGACTGTGCTGAGTTATTCTTAGCTTATTTGTGCTATGATCCAACACTAGAGACTGAGTAATCTGTAAACAATGGGAATTTATTTCTCTTGGTTCTGGAGACCCAGGGTTTTGTGGGCTCTCCATCCCAATGTATCCCAAATGATACACTGGCTCTGTATAATAAAGATGTAAGGAAGAGATTGTTCTGAGCCATCTGTTTCCCTAACACACACACACACACACACAGAGAGAGAGAGAGAGAGAGACAGAGACAGAGACAGAGAGACAGAGAGATGTGCACAAATATTCTCCCTCCCAAAGCAGAATTATCCTCCTCAGAGAATCAGGGAATTCTTTCTTTTTCTTTTATTTCCAAAACTGCAAATGTTCTGTCATCTGTCATCACTACTATATTCATAATCCATCCACTTGTGATAGAGATGAGTGATGTTTTGTTATCACTGCCTCTGGATCATGAGTCTGAGGTGCTTTATTTTTTAGATGTAATTTGCTGTAGACCCTCAGAAGAGGTAGTACCTGGAGCTACTTTCATTGAATGTCTTATTCTTTCTGCTTTGCCCTGACTAGTACATTTGGACTGGTAACTAATGTGTTCTGAGCCTCCCCTCTTCCCACTGTCTTGTGTTCTAAAATCTTGTCAGTGGAGGATTTGGGGAAGATTACACATAAGCATTTAGGCAAGGCAAGCTTATAAAAATTTGAAAGCTGTTGGGTGAATACATGCGTTAGTGTCATTTTGAAGTGTTTTTGTACAGTCTCGTCTGGGTTTCTTCAATCTTACAACACTAATAATTGCATCTTCCCTAACTCTTTGTTATAGTTCAATTTCTGATACTTTGATAAAACAACTTGATCAAAAGTAACTTAGTGGTGGCACATGCCTTTAATCTCAGCACTCAGGAAACAGAGACAGGTGGATCACTATGAAATCAGGCCAGCCTGATCTCTAGAGTGAATTTCAGGACAGCCAGGGGCTACATAGAGAAACCCTGTCTAAAAAAAAAAAAGTATAATGTGGGAGGAAGACTAGATTTACAATTCCAGGTTACAGGCTATCATTGAAAGGAAGTAAAGGCAAGAACTCAAATGAATGGTCCCTAAACATAAACAATCAAGAGCAGAGAGAAATAAACTCATCCTTTCTGCTTGCTTCTACCCAGCTATTTTTATTCTGGACCCTCTGCCTGAGGAATGATGCCACCCAGAGTGGGCTAGACCAATGAACAGTCACAATTTCCCCACGGACATGCCCAGAGGGTGACCTGATGTAGATCACCCTGAATTAAGATTATCTTCTTCCAGGTGACTGTAAGTGGTATCAGGATGACAATCAAAACTGCTCATTAGGCCATTTCACAGGCTCAGGATAAGGATCAAAGGAGGTAAGTGAGAGGTTATTTGCAGTAGCACTTGGACTTTGGCTACCTGGGTGTTCCCATGGATCCATTATTAACTGAATGGATGACCTTGAGCAAGTCAATCCCTAAGCATTCTCATTTGTAAAAATGAGGATAAAAGTAATTACTGTTTACAGAGGCTTTCTCAAGTTAGAATGAGGGAATGAAATGTGCAAACTGTATATAATAGCAGCCTACAAATAAGATTACTCATATGCTATCACCTACATCATCATCATCATTGTCATCATCATCAACAACAACATTACCATCTGTGAAAGAGCTGTAGGCATTATGTGAAGCCTAAGAGAGTAGTGGCAATATACCACCAATTACCCCAAGTTAGGAATATCAGCAAAACCAGGGGAACATACAATTTTAGGGAAAACAGAGAAAGAAAGAAGAGTTAGGAAAACAAGATGGAGAGAAGGTAGGTGAAAGGGATTGGAAGGTGAGGGAAGAGGAGAAAAGAAAGGTGAAAGATGGAAGGAGCAATAAGGAAACAGAAGAGAAAACAACAGGGCAATCAGCCAAGGTGTGTAGGTTGCAACTAAGGGCTGAGTGTCAGGATCAGGTTGGCAACACTAGAACTTTAAACGTGGCATTATTCAAAATGTGTGGTTTCCCACAGAGTACAATGGGGCTCCCACATAATTCCATTGGTTATGCCCAAACTGCATTCCTAGAATGAAAGGCAGCTTTTACCTTAGGGCACTGCTGTGTAAAGTCATCATTTCCATGACAAAATCTTTCCCAGGAAAGGGGCCAGAGAATATGGCTGAAATGGCTGTAAAGCAATTCAGGGTGGTAGGACACTGAGGGTAGCCGAGAATTACACATTTGGGAGACCATCCTCTGCTTGTCATTCCCACCCTAGGGGTGTCTAGGGGTTTCATTGCCAAACAGAGAATCAGAACCAAATATTCAAGTGGGTGGCTGACACAGGGGTGCAGATGCCTTGTTTCCTGGTTCTACCCACACACCAAATCATGAGAAAATTTACTTCCAAGTCCAACACTTTAACTTTTTTGTTCCCCTCCCCTTCCTCAGAAAGGCCTCTACTCATTTTGTGTGTTTCTTGGCTGAAATCTCAGCCCTAAAATTTAAATTTACTCCCTCCCTGCATTGTTTTTTACGTCAGTGTAAATGCCCAATAAACATTTTGACAGTTTGAAGAATAAGTAATGTATGTAAAGGACCACATTAAGTTCCAAGGTACATTCTACAACCTCTTGCATAATGAATATTAATTACTCTTCCACTCCATTTATCAGCTGGGTCTTCCTTTCTCTCGGTATTTTTCTGCTCCAAGGAGGCGGGAAAGTAAAATCTTGGAAGACTCTTGAGGGAGTTGACTTTGGACTCTGCAGATGAGCAAAAGCATCTTCACACACATTATAATTTGATGACCATCAATCACCTCTTTCAACAGAACATGTTGCTGGAGGAATTTATCATCTCAACAGAATCAGGCTCGAGAGTCTCGTTATCAGTAAAATCAGGAGAATCACCATCCTGTCAGCAACAAAAGCATTAAAACTAAATAGTAACCCATTTCTCTTCATAACCACTGAAGACAGTGCAGACAGACAGAGTCCCCAGTCAGTTGACATCTCAAGAGGAACAAGGTAAATGCTTACGTCTGAGCACACTCCAGGCACAATAGGCTGTAACAGTATGGACTTTCTACACCCTTCCCTGCTCCCAAGCATGACACGGTGACTTATTATATTTATTATTAGATTACGGCATTAAGATGGGTAGATTCTGAGTTATTTTAATCTGGCAATACTGCCTGGCCTGTGTCCCAGGCCTGTGGCCTGTTACCTGTCCTTTCTAGTCTCGTCCCGGCACCTCCTCCTTTATTTGTATCTGTGGTCCCCACCTGGGATTCCCTCTCCCTCTACCTGGAAGTCTTGCCTCAGCTTATTGGATATCAGGATTTTTATTAAACCCAACCAGAAGGTGGTGTAGAACAATGTTTGTAAAACGTTGAGACAGGAGATGCTTCATAATTAGATCTGTAAAAATCAGCATTGGAATAATACAAGGATAATCTTTACACAGTGCACAAAAGCATCACTCCAGCGGTAGGCTTTTCTTGAGTGAGGGCAGATGGGTGAACACTATACTGATCTTTTGAAGAGCTGGATCTGAAGAAGGAGCAAGCCAGCTGGGAGCTTGAGCACTCTGTGGGAATAGAAGTCTGCCAGGCCTAGGCTGTTGTGATAGATTGGAGTCTGTTGGACTTCCCCACCCACCAGTTGTTCTTTATGGAAGCACATTTCATAAGTGGAATAACCAGAAAGCCTGAAAGAGGTCTAGAAAGCAGAGAGAGAGCTCACAGTCTTATGATGCTTAGGCCCCAAGCACTGCTAAAAAGGATTCCTGACTCTTAAATCAGAGATAAATGGAAATTACCAACATAGGCAACACAGCCTGATTCAGCTCAGTGGCTGCTAAAATTGCCGAGCCCACCCCAACAGCAGATAAACATCAGATGAAAGTGTGGGCACCTGCTGGAGGAATTAGGATCTACTTCCATCTCAGTAGTAGCTACTTCCTATTGTTGTGGTAAAACATTAGAACCAAGGCAACTTATAAAAGAAAGTGTTTATTTGAGCTTATGGTTCCAGATGGTTAAAGTTCATGATAGTGGAAGAGAAGCATCAGGTGACAGGTATGGTAGCTGGTGGCTGGTGGCCGGAGCAGGAAGCAGAAAGCTCACATCTTAAACCACAAGCATGAAACTGAGATTGAGATCTAGAAATGTTTTGAATCTTTTAACTTTCAGAGCCCACTTCCTCCAACAAAGCCATACCTCCTAACTCTCCCAAACATCACCACCAATTGGGAACCAAGTGTTCAAATGTCCAAGACTGTGGGAGACATCTCATTTGAACCACCACCGTCTCTAACTGGACATTTATAAATCTGCAATTCAATAAAAAATAAAATAAAATAAAATGGTATTTGAGGTGGGCATGGTGGTACACATCTTTAAAACCAGCACTTGGAAGGCAGAGGCAGGCAGAGCTCTGAGTTCAAGACCAGCCTGTTCAACAGAGAGGGTTTCAGGACAGCCAGGGCTACACAGAGAAACCCTGTCTCAAAAACCAAGCCTAAACAAAAAGATGGTATTTGAAGAAGCAGGAAAACCTGACATAGTCAAGGGGAATACAAGTATGCCAATAGAGTCATAAGCACGGATAATCTGCTTGATGCTACTTCAGGAAGAAGCTTGTTTCAAATGCTTTAAATAATTTTTGAACTTCTTTTTTTCTTTTGTTTTGTTTTTGTGCGCAAATGCCTGGCCTTCATGTATGTATGTGCACTGCATGCATGTCTGGGGCCTGCTCATGTAAGAAGGCTTTAGGATACCCTGGAACTGGAGTTATAGATGGATGAGAGCCATCCTGTGAGTACTGGAAATTGAGCTCAGGTCCTGTGCAAGATCAGCAAGTGCTACTACATACTAAGACATCTTTCAATCCCATTAGAAATAATTTCAGCAATATGTTTATTAATTATTAATTCTTTGAAAGTTTCCTGTAGTACACTGTAAATATATTCACCTCCCCAACTCCTCCTATAACCACCCTTCACATCATCTTCCCATCCCTTCCCATCCAGCTCTGAGGGGTTGTTTTTCCTTTTTTTCTCTCTTTCTGTGTTGGGTCCCATCTGTATATTGCCCGGCTTGTCTTGGGAGTGCAGCCTGCCCCGGTAGGTAGTCAACCCACCAAGACTCACATTATTAAAGAAAACTGACACTTCCTCCCACAGCAGCACTCAAACACACATACCAGGCCCTGGGTTTGGGCCCCTAAAAACCCAATTTTCTCATGCAAAAAGACTTAGGCATTTCACTTTGTATCCCCCTATAAGCCCCTCTCTCCTCCCCTCCCAATCCCACCCTCTCTCCCCCTTCTTCACGCATGCCCCTCCCCAAGTCCACTGATAGGGGAAGTCCTCCTCTCATTCCTTCTGATCTTAGTCTATCAGATCACATCAGGAGTGGCTGTATTGTCATCTTCTGTGGCCTGGTAAGGCCGCTCCCCCATCAGGTGGAGGTGATGAAAGAACAGGCCAATCAGATTATGTCAGAGGCAGTCCCTCTTCCCATTACTATGGAACCCACTTGGACACTGAACTGCCATGGGCTACATCTGTGCAGGGGTTCCAGGTTATCTCCATGCCTGGTACTTGGTTGGAGTATGAGTCTCTGGGAAGACCCCTTTGTTCAAATTTTCTGGTTCTGTTGCTCTCCTTGTGGGGTTCCTGTCCTCTCCAGATCCTACTATTTTCCTCTTCTTACATAAGATTTCATGCACTCTGCCCAACAGTTGGCCATAAATCTCAGTGTCTACTTTGATAGTCTGCAGGGCAGAGCCTTTCAGAGGCCTTCTGTGGCAGGTTGCTAGGTTGTTTCCTATTTTCTTCTTCTTCTGATGTCCATCCTCTTTGCCTTATGGGATGGGGACTGAGTGTTTTAGTCAGGGTCCTCTCTCTTGATTAATTTAGGCTCAAGTACACAATAAGGACATTTGCTCAACCATGTTTGTAGCAGCTTTATTTGTATATCCAGAAGCTAGAAACAGCTCAGATGCCCCTCAACTGAAGAATGGATGCAGAAATTGTGGTACATCTACACAATGGAGTGTTACTCAGCCATGAAAAATAAGGAAATCATGAAATTTGCAGGTAAATGGTGGGAACTAGAAAGGATCATCCTGAGTGAGCTGTCTCAGAAGCAGAAAGATACACACAGTATATACTCACTCATATAGACATATAACATAGGATAAACCTACTAAAACCTGTACATCTAAAGAAACTAATCAAGAGAGAGCATTTGTATTCTTATCATATGTGTGAGATGGAGTTGAGAATACATGAAAGGGAGGGTGAAGGGATGCTGGCTAAGAACATTTGCTGCTGTTGCAGAAGACCCAGGTTCAGATCCCAACACCTACATCCAGTAGTTTTCAATCACATGCAACTCCAGCTTCAGGGGACTCAACATTCTTTTCTGGCCTCCACATTTACCCTCACACATATGACATATGCCCTCATATAGACTCGTAACCATATATGTAAGTTAAGAAAATTCTCTGGGATGCAAGAGATGGTACAGCAGTTTATAGTGTGAATTTCTCTTGCAGAGGACCTGAGTTTGGTTCCCAGCACTTGCATCAGGTGGCACACAACCACCCAACTCTAGCTTCAGGGAGATCTAATACCTTTGGCCTCTTCTAATTATGCATATTATTAAAAAATAAATAAATATTTTACATGAAAGAGCATTTATAGGACATTTATTTATCGCAGCCCTGACCAAAAACATAATTTGAATGTCCAGGGATGAGAGCTCTGACATTGTTATTCATTCCTCCCATGCTGCACTGCTTAGGAAGACAGGGTGTCTGTGAGTTCTAAGACAGTCTGGGCTAAGATTAAGACTTTGTCTCAAAATGTGAGAGGGATGGAGGGAGGGAGGAAGGTGAAGAGAGTGAGAAAGCAGGGATTTATTCTCATTTACCATTCATGCTGTCTGTTTGAAGAGTAAGCCAAATAACCCCTCAACCATCCCCAACACAAGAGAACACAGTGAATTCACAGTTATCTCAGAGGGCAGGACCATGGACTGCAAAAGAGCACTTACTACCTTTGACTAGACCACAGAGCAAAGGCTGCATGCTAAAACATGCTGGTTTAGACCCATTGGTAGCAAAACCATCAGCCACTTTGGCAGGTAACAGGAATTGATGCCACCCGCTGAGGACATGTGTCACACAATCATGAATCTGCACCCGAGGACTGCCCTTACTTTTTCTTTCCCATCCCTTTCTTCCTCACTCTCTCTCTCTCTCTTACTCTCTGCAATGTATATTTTGGAATAATGATGAATATTCCATGTCCTAATTTTTTAAATGAAATATGTTATATCTCCTTTAAAAATATAAATTGGGGAGGCTCCAAGATGGCAGCAACCAGCACATACCATATCTGAGGGGCAGAGGATCTGAAACTCTGAAATTGTACCACATGGAACCTTCTCAAATAGACCATATAGTTCATCACAAAGTAAACCTCAACAGATACAAGAAGATTGAAATAATCCCTTTTATTCCATCTGACCACCATGGACTAAAGCTGGACCTCAACAAAAACAGAAATAGCAAAAAACCTACACACATATGGAAACTGAACAACTCGCTACTCAATGACAACTGGGTTAGGGAAGAAATAAAGAAAGAAATTAAAGACTTCTTAGAATTCAATGAAAATGAAGGCACAACATACCCAAACCCATGGGACACAATGAAAGCAGTGCTAAGAGGAAAATTCACAAATTTCTTCAAGAAGAAATTTGAAACATCTCATACAAGAAACTTAATGGCTCACCTGAGAAATAAGAAGTAGATACACCCAAGAGGAGTAGACATTTGGAAATAATCAAACTCAGGGCTGAAATCAATAAATTAGAGACAAATAAAGCAATTCGGAGAATCAATGAAACCAAGAGCTGGTTCTTTGAGAAAATCAACAAGATAAACCCTTAGCCAAACTAACTAAAAGGCAGAGAGAAACTATCCAAATTAGCAAAAAGGGAGACATAATAACAGATACTGAGAAAATCCAAACAATCATTAGGTCTTACTACAAAAGCCTATACGCCACAAAATTTGAAAATCTAAGTGGAATGAACAATTTTCTAGATAGATTCTATTTACCAAAATTAAATCAAGATCAGGTAAATCGATTGAATAGTCCTATGTCCCCTAAGGAAATAGAAGCAGTCATCAAAAGTCTCCCTTCCAAAAAAAGCCCAGGGCCAGATGGTTTCAGTGTAGAATTCTACCAGACCTTCAAAGAAGAGCTAACCCCAATACTCTTCAAACTATTCCACAAAATAGAAATAGAAAGAACAGTGCCAAACTCATTCTATGAAGCCACAGTAACCTTGATATCTAAACCACACAAAGACCCAAACAAAAAAAAGAGAACTTCAGGCCAATCTCTATTATGAGTATTGATGTAGAAATACTCAATAAAATACTGGCAAACCAAATCCAAGAACATATAAAAGATATCATCCACCATGACCAAGTAGGCTTCATCCCAGGCATGCAGGGGTGGTTCAATTTATGGAAATCCATCAATGTAATCCACCACATAAACAAACTGAAGGAGAAAAACCACATGGTCATCTCCTTAGACAATAAAAAAAGCATTCAACAAAATCCAAAATCCATTCATGTTTAAAATCTTGGAGAGATCCGGGATAGACGGCACATACCTAAACATAGTGAAGACAATATACAGCAAGCTTATACCCAACATCAAACTAACGGAGAGAAACTTAAATCAGTCCCTCTGAAATAAGGGACAAGGCAAGGCTCTTCACTCTCTCCATATCCCTTCCACATGGTACTTGAAGCCCTAGCTAGAGAAATATGACAACTAAAGGGGATCAAGGGGATATAAATCGGAAAGGAAAAAGTCAAAGTATCTCTGTTTGCAGATGATATGATAGTATACATGAGCAACCCTAAAAATTCAACTGGAAAACTCCTTCAGCAAAGTGGCTGGATACAAAATTAACTTAAAAAACAAACAAACAAACAAAAAACCCAGAAGCCCTCCTGTATACCAAAGACAAAAGGGCCTAGAAAGAAATTAGGGAAACAACACTCTTCACAATAGCCACTAATAACATAAAGTTCCTTAGTGTGACTCTAACAAGCAAGTGAAAGACTGTTCAAAAAAAAACTTCAAGTGTCTGAAAAAAGAAATTGAAGAAGATATCAAAAGATGGAAAGACCTCCATGCTCACAGATCAGTAGGATTAACATAGTGAAAATGGCCATCCTGCCAAAAGCAATCTACAGATTCAATGCAATTCCCATCAAAATACCAACACAATTCTTTATAGAACTTGAAAGAAAAATTCTCAACTTCATATGGAAAAACAAAAATCCCAGAATCATCTTAGCCAGAGTCCTCTTTCTTGATTAGTTTCATTAGGTATATAGATTTTAGTATGCTTATCCTATATTATATGTCTAATATCCACTTATGAGTGAGTATATGCCCTGTGTGTCTTTCTGCTTCTGGGACGGCTCACTCAGCATGATCTTTTCTAGTTCCTGCCATTTGCCTGCAAATTTCATGATTTCCTTGTTTATTATTGCTGAGTAATATTCCATTGTGTAGATGTACCACAATTTCTGTATCCATTCCTCAACTGAGGGGCATCTGGGTTGTTTCCTGCTTCTGGCTATTATAAATAAAGCTGCTACAAACATGCTTGAATAAATGTCCTTGTTGTATACTTGAGCATCTTTTAGATATATGCCTAGGAGTGGTATAGCTGGATCTTGAGGTAGGACTCTTCCTAATTGTCTGAGAAAGCACCAAATTGATTTCCAAAGTGGTTGTACAAGTTTATATTCTTACCAGCAATAGAGGAGGGTTCCCCTTTCTCCACATCCTCTCCAGCATGTGTTGTCACTTGAGTATTTGATCTTAGCCATTCTGATGTGTATAAGGATGCTTAATCCCCATTCAGAAAGGCAAAGAGGATAGACATCAGAAGAGGGAGAAAACAGGGAACAGGACAGGAGCCTACCACAGAGGGCCTCTGAAAGACTCTACCCTGCAGGTTATCAAAGAAGATACTGAGACTTATAACCAAACTTTGGGCAGAGTGCAGGGAATCATATGAAAGAAGGGGGAGATAGTAAGACCTGCAAAGGACAGGAGCTCCACAAGAAGAGCAACATAACCAAAATATCTGAGCACAGGGGTCTTTTCTGAGACTGATACTACAACCAAGGACCATGCATGGAGATAACCTAAAACCCCTGCACAGATGTAGCCCATGGCAGTTCGATGTCCAAATGGGTTCCATAGCAATGGGAACAGGGACTGTCTCTTACATGAACTGATTGGCCTGCTCTTTGATCACCTCCCTCTGAAGGGGGAGCAGCCTTACCAGGCCACAGAGGAAGACAATGCAGCCACTCCTAATGAGACCTGGTAGACTAGAATCAGAAGGAAGAAGAGGAAAACCTCCCCTATTAGTGGATGGGGGGAGGGGCAAGGGTAGAGAATGGGGAGAGAGGATGGGATTGGGAGGGGAGGAGGAAGGGAGTTACAGGGGGATACAAGGTGAATAAACTATAATTAATAAAAATAAAAATAATAAAAAACCAGAATCACCAAAATGATACTGTACAACAATACATCATCTGGAGGTATCTCCATCCCTGATCTCAAGCTGTACTACATAGCAATAGTAATAAAAACTGCATGGTACTGGCATAGAAACAGAATGGTGGATCAATGGAATCGAATAGAAGACCCAGAAATAAAACCACACATCCACGGATACCTGATTTTTTACAAAGAAGCCAAAACCACACAATGGAAAAAAGACAGCATCTTTAACAAATGGTGCTGGTCTAACTGGATATCTACATGTAGAAAAATGCAAATAGACCCATATTTATCACCCTGCACAAAACTAAAGTCCAAGTGGATCAAAGATCTCAACATAAAACCAGACACACTAAATTGTTTAGAAGAAAAAAATGGGACAAGCCTAGAACTCATTGACACAGGAAACAACTTCCTGAAGAGAACATGAACAGCATAGGCTCTATGATCAACAATCAATAAATGGGACCTCATGAAACTGAAAAGCTTCTGTAAAGCAAAGGACACTGTCATCAGAACAAAAATAATTGGAAAAGATCTTCATCAACCCTATATCAGAGAGAGGCCTAATATCCAGAATATATAAAGAACTAAAGAATTTAAAAAGCAACAAATCAAGCAATACAATTTAAAAAAAATGGAGTACAGAGCTAAACAGAGAATTCTCTGTAGAGGAATGGCAGAGAAACACTTAAAGAAATGCTCAGCATCCTTAGTTATCAGAGAAATGCAAATCAAACAACCCTTAGCCATAAGAATGGCTAAGATCAAAAACTCAAGTGACAGACAATACATGCTGCAGAGGATGTGGAGAAAGGGGAACCCTCCTCCATTGCTGGTGGGAATGTAAACTTGTACAACCACTTAATAATAAATCTGGTGCTTTCTCAGATAGTTAGGAATAGTGCTTCCTCAAGATCCAGCTATACCACTCTTAGGCATATATCCAAAAGATGCTCAAGTACAAAACAAGGACATTTGCTGAACCATGTTCATAGCAGCTTTATTCGTAATAGCCAGAGCATGGAAACAACCCAGATGTCCCTCAACTGAGTAATGGATACAGAAATTGTGGTACATTTACACAATGGAATACTACTCAGCAATAAAAAAAAAAAAAAACAAAAACAAAAACAAAAAAAACAAGGAAATCATGAGATTTGCAGGCAAATGGTGAGATCTAGAAAAGATCATCCTGAGTGAAGTATCCCAGAAGCAGAAAGACACACATGGTATATACTCCCTTATAAGTGAATATTAGACATATGATATAGTATAAACATACTAAAATCTGTACACCTAAAAAGAAGCTGAGCAAGAAGGAGAACCCTGGGTGGGAGGATCAATCCTCACTCAGAAAGACAAACGGGATGGACATTGGAGTAATGAGAGAACAGGAAGCACGATGGGAGCCTGCCACAGATTGACTCTAAAGACTCTACTCAGCAGTGTATCAAAGAAGATGCTGAGACTTATAAACAAACTTTGGGCACAGTGCAGGGAATTTTAGGAAAAAAGGGGAAGATAGGAAGACCTGGAGAGGACAGGAGCTCTACATAGAGAGCAACAGAACCAACAAATCTGGACACAGGGGTCTTTTCTGAGGCTGATACTCCACCAAGGACCATTCATGGATATTACCTAGAACACCTGCTCAGATGTAGCCCATGGCAGCTCAGTCTCCAAATGGGTTCCTTAGTATCAGGAACAGGGACTGTCTCTCACATGAATTTAATGGCGGGCTCTTTGATCACTTTCCCCTGAGGGGGGAGCAGCCTTACCAGGCCACAGAGGAGGACGATGCAACCAGTCCTAATGAGACCTGGTAAGCTAGGAAGAGGAGGACTTGGAGAGGGGCATGGGAGGAGATGAGAGAGGGAGGGTGGAATGGGGAGGGAATGAAGAAGGGAGCTACAGCTGGGATACAAAATTAATAAACTGTAACTAATACATAAAAATAAAAAATTAATATATATAGGTATTTTTGCTATATGAACCTTTTTCATTTTTCATGTGCCCCATTGATACTTGCTTTGCAATTACACAAGAAGCTAACAACTCCCTTTGCAAGTGGCCTCAAGAGTGTGGTTGCATATTTTGAGTGTAGGTCAAGTCCTAAGCTCTGCATTGCAGAAAACAAATTTGTAGACTTGCCTAACTTCCTCTCTGAGTTCAATGCCTTCTGACATGTCTGGGGGAAAGTCAAAAGAATAGGAAAGAGAGTGCCTGGAGGTGGGAAAATTATTCTGTGTCTCCCAGGGATGAACTGGAGATGTATTTCATATGACAGATTCATACAATTTGAAAGTTATAATTGCTTGTTCCTTTCAGATAGGGTTTACCTACCTAGGAGATTGCATTCATGTACATGGGTGTGTGAAAACGCACAAATAACATACACACACTCTCCAGAACCTTTGGAGGTAAATAGCTGAATAAGGCTTGTAACAAATTGCTCCTTGTAAAACAGAACTGTCTTTACCGATGTTAACTTGCAGCTTCTGAAGAGAATTAATTCTTCCTGGCAGCCACATTTTTCCACCAACCCAAGGCTGTCCACACTGGTGTCCTCTGTCACCCAATCAGGAAATGAGGAGATTTAAGAATGAGGTGACCTGCCATTTGAGCAGCATATTGGCTTCTGGAATGTTCTCTTTATCTTCCTGGCAAATTTCCTGGAAGAACATTCCCCTGGCAGCCCCCAGCACAGTTGTTCTTGCTCCCCTGCAGTATGTGGGGGGGAGGGGAATCCAAGAGCACTACAGCCTGGAGACCTGCCCGAGGTTCCTTACCAGGGAGGCCCGTCTGTTTGATCTCAACCAAATTAAGGTTCAGGAAGTGTCCATTTTGCAGTAAGTCCAAATTTTCTTTGTCATTGACTCTCATTCCTCTCAAAGACCCAGAGTGGAAAAAGCTTAGCATATAAATTCGTAAACTTGGCATATAAATTAATCATGGTTCAGGGATTCAGGTTCTGAGGTTTTTTGTTTTGTTTTTTGTTTTTTTTTTGTTTTGTTTTGTTTTGTGTTTTGGTGGTAGAAAGGTCACTGTAAATGCCATGACCCAGCCTGTCTTCCTATAATGAACAGCTGCTTAGCTGCTTTCCCAAGAACAGCCATGCTAACCAACTCACCCCGCAATAATTTCTATCACTTATCAGCGAAGGCCTTGCACAATTATTTCATTGACTCCTCATTAACCTTAGGAGATAAATCCTATTACTAGTACTGTCTTCATTTTCATAAACAAAGAAACGGAGGTTGAGACCTTAACTGTTCTCCCCCTTTGACTATTCTTTATGGAATCTGGATTCCAAATCCAATTCAAAGAAATCCAATTTCTAGTGCTTTCTCTTAATCATTCTTTCTGGACTCAGCATTCTGAGTGTGAGATTAGAGATGCTTGTTTTGTGTCTGTATAATCTCTCTCTCTCTCTCTCTCTCTCTCTCTCTCTCTTTCTCTCTCCCTCTCTCCCTCCCTCTCTGTCTCTCTCTTTTCCCCACCCCCCCTTTACCTCAGTCTCTGCCCCCACCCCGTGTGTGTGTGTGTGTGTGTGTGTTGTGTGTGTTTATGAAGATATTTGTGTTAGTGCTGGCATGCATGTGCCACAGGATCCGTGTGATTTTTCCATGTTACTTGAAACATGATTTCTTGGTTGTTTTGCCCTGTGTATTTCAGGCTACCTGGCCCAAAATTTTCTGGGGATTATCCTGTGTTTACCTCCTATCTCTACAAGGAGTGCTGGGGATACAGACTATGCTACCAGTTTTTCCTGGCTTCTAGGGATCCAAATTCTTGTCCTTAGTGCATTCTCAGCAAGCTAAGCCGTGCCTCACTAAGTCACCTCCTGGGCCCAGATCAAAAAATATCAGGTATAAAATGGTACCATCTTTTCTTCTCATTCCTGGTGCTAAATGAAAAGTGCTGCACAGTTTACAGATAACACTAGACAACAACAGGCAAGTCCTACTGAGATACCAAGGCTGTAGCTGTCCGTCCCCGCTGTGTGAGAGCAAAGTTTCTCATTCAGTGATGCTGGTTCCCCTGGGACTGAGGAAAAACCTCACATCGCAGTCAGAACAGTACGCTAATTGGTTCCTGACACTCTATTTAGCTTACATTATGAAAGCTCACACTAATTGGAAATACCCAAACACAGGCATATTCTCAGCTGTGCATCGGACAGATCTTGTTAGACAGGTTTTATTTCTAGGAGTGCTGGGTCTAGATGCTAAACCCCACAGTGTGTAGAACAAGCCATCGATCTCTCTGTGTGATTATCTATCTCATTGTTTCCAACCCACAGAGAGAACTGGAGAAATGATGTCCTGAGAAACAGCCACAGACCCACCACAGCCTTCTTACTCACCAAAACAGTTGGAGGAGCACTCTGTATTTCCACAGAATTCAGCTTTGAAAATGCCAAATAGTGACTCTCATTCCAGATCCCAGTAGCCAGTAAAGGGAAGTGCATTTGTGAGGGATCTAAAGAAACAGAACTGGCAGGAAAAATATGTGTTATTGTAAGGGGGCTTATTATAGTTGCCTCAGACTGTTAGGTCCCAGTAGTCAAAAAATGGGTGTCCCACACTGGAGGGTTTCCCAGTCCATGATCATGGATGTCTCAGCAGTCCCAACCTGCCCCTGAAGGCCTGGAGGATTCCTGGAGTGCTATTTATCTTCAGTCTGTTTTGGCAGCCTGAAGGAGCTGATTCTAATATAAGGGGGAAAAAAGAAATATCAGCAGGATAGGTGAACTTGCAAGCAAGACTGAAGCAAGCAGGCGAAAAGCAAAGTTTTTTTTTTTCCCCTGTCCTTTTATTTACACTGCCACCAGAAGGTGGCACCAATATTTAGAATGGATCTTCCCACTTTAAATAATATGATCAGAAAGTCCCCCACAAGAGTCCCAGTAGCTTGTGTCTTCCTCCAAGGACATGTTTATGCTGACCTACTTCCTTCTACCAAGCGCCTCTTCCAGTAGCTTCCACTACTTCCCAAATGTCCATTCAGTTATAAATCCCTCAATGGATAAACCCATTAATGAGATCAGAGCTCTCATGATCCACTTTCCTTTGAACACTGCTGCATATCCAGCTTTCAACACATGAGCCTTTGGGAGAACATTTCATATCTGAACTATGATTCTATTTATGCTCCTGAGCATGTAGGTTGTCTGGGAATTGACTCCACTCACTGGGCTAGGTTAGAGTCTAATTTGTAGTTTGTTTCTGTCCTTCCTACATTTCTTTATTCTAGGGCTCACGTTCAATGAGTAATGACGGCCTGGGACAAATGTGTGGTTAAGGGCAATTATTTAAAATGCCTGACAAAAGCCTCCTGTGACCTTCAGGCTGTGTAAAGACCTGGGGCTTTGTCATTTTACTTCTTTATTTATTGGTCAAAACAATTCACATAGTCAAGCCCAAATGAGGGAGTGCAGATGTGTATCTCCTTCACAATTGTAACCAGCACCAGAAGTTATGGGTATATAATGCTTCATTCAAAAGAATAAAGAATTGGAAACAATACACTAACATTACTACAACAACGATTTCTCACGGTACATTACTCATTGCCCTTTATAGGACCCACCTTTTTTGACCCTTCTAGTAGGGCTGTGACAAGGTTTCTATCCTCAGGCCTAAATATGATGTCACTGTTTGTTGTATCAGTTGATAACCAATAAGTAATTCTCTCACTGAATGTATGAATGAGTAGACAAGTCAGGTATTGTGGATGTACATTCAATACATGATTTCATCCTCAACCCAGGTGTGGAGACTCATTCCTGTAATCACAGCATTTGGGGGGGGGGGGGAGGGCTGAAGCAAGAGGATCGTGAGTTTCAAGCCAGCCTGCGCTACAGAGAAAGATCCTGCCTCAAAAAACTTAAATAAAGAAATAAAATATATTGATGAGACAGTATACCAAAGCGTCTTCTATGGGAATATGAATACATCGACATAATAGAAAATCATCACATAAGGGAGGGCCTCATCTGGAAATGCTTGATATTCAGAGCATTTTAGCCATGCACTGGGGATAAAGATATTAGGTTCTGCATGCTAGGGACAAGGATAAGTAAGTAAGACAGATGCAATTAATCTCCTCGCCAAGTTGGTGAGTAAGAGAGAGAAGCAGGAAATTACCACTCTGCATGATGAGCACTGTGATTATGGAAGTTCGGGTCAGTTCTGGGAGATCAGTGAAGGGTTACTGTCCAGTGACTTAACCAGGACTTACTTAATAAGTAGTAGGAATGAAGGGCATGAAAAGAGGAGCAATGTTCAAAGAGGGGAAATCATTTGTAGACAAGGGTAAAGCTGGGTTTTAGGTTCAGTCAGCTGGATAGAGGGTGATGTGATGGCATTTGCTAAAAGATACAGGAAGTATATTTTGGATGGAGAGCATTGTGGGGGAGGGATACGAGTTTATTTCTGGATGTTGACAGATTGGCACTATCTCCTGAAAATGATATCCAAATGGCAGTTAGATTGGAGAGTCTAGATTTCAAGAGAGACATGGCTGAGATATAAATTTGTTATTCAACCATATGTATGTGTATGATACATAGAGGAAATATATAGTCTTTGCCCTAATTTCCAGATCACAGCTTCTAGAAACTTGGAGGTTCCTGAGTGAAGAGATGTCTTTATTATTCTACTTAAACCACTCGTGGTGGCTTCCAGGTAGTTTTAGAGTAGGGACTAGTCACCATAAAGATCAGCCACACATCAAAAAGCCTGATCTTTGAACCAGATATCTAAGCCTTCTAAGAGAAGAGGGTCCTACCCAGCAGTGTATCAAAGCAGATACTGAGACCCATAAACCAACTTTGAGCAGAGTGTAGGGAATCTTAGGAAAGAAGGGGGAGATAGTAAGACCTGCAGAGGGGAGGAGCTCCACAAGGAGAACAACAGAACCGAAATATCTGGACACAGGATTCTTTTCTGAGACTGATACTCCAACCAAGGACCATTCATGGATGTTACCTAGAACCCCTGCTCAGATGTAGCCTATGGCAGCTCAGTATCCAAGTAGGTTTCCTAGTAATAGAAACAGGGACTGACATGAATTCAGTGGCTAGCTCTTTGACCGCCTCCCCCTGATGGAGCAGCAGCCTTTCCAGGCCACAGAGAGGGACAATGCAGCCAGTGCTGATGAGACCTGATAAGCTAGGGTCAGATGGAAGAGGAGGAGGACCTTCCCTGTCCATGGACTTGGAGAGGGGCATTGGAGGAGATGAGGGAAAAAGGGTGGGGTTGGGAGAGGATGAGGGAGGGGGCTATAGTTGGGCTACAAAGTGAATGAACTGTAATTAAAATATAAAAAAATAAAAATTTAATTAAAAAAAAGAGAAGAGGGGAAGGAGAATGGAGTTCAGTCATATAACCACCGATTTAACCAATAATGTCTACATAATGGCACCCCATTTTAAAAAACTCTGTATTTGAAGCCTCAGAGTTTACAGGTTAGTGTATGCATGGGTGTGTTGCAAAATTAATGAGCCTGGATTCCATGAATAAAAGATCTTGTCAACTGGACACAAACCTAGGAAGAGGGAATCACAATTGAGGAAATGCATCTATCACCCTGATCTGTAGGCAAGTCTGATGATGGAAGGCAAGGGCATTTCCTTGATTATTGATTGAAGTGGGAGGACTAGCTTAATAGGGACAGTGCCATTCCTGGGCACTGTGAGCAGGTGGTCCTGGCAAGGAGCTGAACATGAACCTGAGGAGCAAACCCACCAGCAACATTCCTCTTTCCATACAAGTAAGTGTTCTCTGCTTCAAGTTTTGCCTTTAGGTTCCTCTCTTGAGTTCCCATATTGGCTCACCCTGATGAGGGACTACAAGTAAGCAAGCAAACAAGCAGGCAAGCAAGCAACAAAACAAAACAAAACAAAAAAAAAACTGTCTTTTTTTTTTTTTCTCTCTGCGTGCCTTCTATTTAGCTGCTCTTCAGGTGTATCTGTTATAATTAAACTCTGGTAGTGAACAATATAGAACTTTCAGAAAATTCTGAGAGCCTGAGGAATTATGGAAACGGAGGAGACTATGGGACCTTCTCCATTTGTAACCAGTTTTTACCCATGTAGGTCCTCCCTGGGATTTGGGACTAGTATCGGGGCAGGAAAATCTTGTGAAGACTCTGACCTTAACCTGTGTGGTTATCAACTTCCAGGATTTAACTTTTGTAAGAAGATGCAGAGATGACAGGACATACAGATATGAGTAATTTAAGGTTTCAGGCTGCTCATAACTTAGCACAGTGTACGAAAATTCTTGGATGGGTCTGACTTAATCCAAGTGTCTGTCAATGGACCATGTGGATGAGGGTGAAGGTGGTACTCTTCCTACATGGATCCATCAGCAGCAACTGGGGCTGACTCCTACTGGATAGAGCTTTCCCCCATCACATTGTGGATGGAGTGAGACTGTGGAGGTCACTTCTTGGAGAAGCAGCTTAAATGGGAAGGTTGAACAGCTGTCTGGGGGCCAGTTGAGCCTAAAAGAAACAATGCAGAGGTTCTTTTCTGCTAGGTAGTGTAATATTGTTTTAGCAGAATCCATTTGATACCAGCCTTCTTCCAAATCCATTCAAATAGAAACTGTATCCTGCTTGTCTAAGACTTACCTCCCTACCTACACTGAGAACATTGTCCTCCTCTCCCATTCATGGATCAAGTTAATTGAAAGTAACTCTCTCTCTCTCTCTCTTGTACATGTCTGGTCTTTCCATCTCTTTTAGTATCATGCATCTGTGCCAAAGATTCTGTCTTTGTCACTTTCCTTGTTGCTAAGATAAAACAAAATATCACTCTCCCTTCAAGGCTCCTCTGTCTAGACTATCCATGAACACCTGCCCATTTGCAGGCATAGTCTATGAAGTGTCTTCCACTGTGTTCCTTCCTGTACAGCAATGAGCATGTTCTTACTTTGCACAGCATGAAGCCAGCATGCAGAGACATGTGGTTGTGAGAATTAAACAGAATTAAACTGGAGTATTTGCCTCCAGTTTTGCCAAAAGGTAGCTGTGGCCATAACAGCTTGACATAACTTGACACTCATTCTTGTGTGCTGGGTATAATGTACTCTTCCTTTGCTTTTGCAACTTTGGGTAGGGTGTCTACCCCATGCCACAGAAATAATTAAACATAATGCTTTAAGAAAGCTTGTGGTTCTAAACAAAGACCAAAAAGCTGATGAGTACTTGCTGACAGCCTTCTCAACACTTACTGGCTCAGTCTTGCTGAGAGATACCATCCTGGGAAAGTATTGACTGCCATAGATTCCAACCAGGAGATGTAACCAGAGGCAATTCACAGCTACAGTACTTGTGAAATTTAACTCCAGTGACCAGCAGGGAGAAGGAAGTGAAAACAAATGAAGGGTCCCTCTGTTGGGAGAGGAAAGAAAGGTACAGTGATCGCTTTACCCTGAGATGGCACACTTCAAATTCTGACATGGGGAATGGCTCTCTGGCTCGAGGATGAGAATATGTGGATCTTCATCCTGGATGCACTGATTTGGGGGTGACCATGGGATTTCTTTAAGCCTTGTGTGTTCTCATCTATAAACAAAGAAATAAAGAGAGAAAATGACCAACTGTTTTTGAGATGGAAAAAAACAAATTCTCCCTTCTGTTATTCCTTCGCAGTGTTCACGGCCTCCTATAATCCACAGGAAACCTAACCATCAAGGTAATGGTTTTCTCCAGTGGGGACCTGGTGATATGAATGGGTCTCTAAGGCTTTGCTGTTGTAAATGGCATTATGTTGACTTTCGACTCCACACCACTTAACAGCTTCCTGTACTAATCCACTGCAGCTACCCCAAAATGGGGGCCCCTGCATATTATCAGGACCCACATATTACAGCAGTGTGTCACATAAGAGAGGACTGCAGAGTCGGCAAATACTAACCCTGTCTACTATGTTTTAGGGAGTGTGAGAACCTGGCCTCCCATAGTTACGTGATAGTTGAATCTATCTTCTTGGTGCTCAAAGGTCCCCAGGCTCCAGCAGAGAGCTCTGACTCTCATCCCAGGTTCAGTCCCAGCACTGGTTTCTGAGGGTACATATACCCAGAACTCCTGGGCAAAGTTTGGGGTACTGCGGCCTTTGCTGCCCTCAAAGTTGTGTAAAAACCTACATGGCATCATATCTCACTTAATAAGGAAGTCTGGTTTAATCAGATTAGTTAATTTTATATTGAATAATCCTGTTATGTTCAGTAATTTTATAATAAACATGAGTCATTTGGAAAGTCAGTCTCTCTTGGGTTTCTGCTCATTACAATATATGTTAGGGAGTGAACATGACTCACTAAGGACCTTAGACCCCCCCCCCCCCAGTTTAAACAATGAGCCTCCCACAAATGAAGCTCTGGATCTCAGTGGACATGTTCATTCCCAGTGGCTTTTTCCACTCTCTATGCTGAACACAACTCTATTTCCTCACAGTTCCAAGGTCAGAAGACTCAAAGGAGCCAGCAATCATGAACCAAAGTCTGCCTTCTAAATCAGTGAAGAGGGTGGGCAGTGCAGAACCCGTGCTCACCCGTCTATATTTAATTCTCTTGGCCCTTTAAGCAGTTTAACATTTACTTTCCACTCATTCCTGTTTGTTTGGCTCATAAGAAAGCAAACTTCAGACATCTGAAATGTTCAGAAGGGAAGCTCTTCCAGCCATCATCTTTGATAAACCCCTCATGGCCAGACGTGTATTACAAGCTCAGTCCGGTAGAGGGAAAGCCAGGATTTTTGCTACCTATGTTCCTGGTTTTAGAAACTATCACCTCTAATCATGTATCTTACTGATTCTCCATGGGCTTTATTTTCTACTCCATCCTTCCCTAGCTTGAAATCGGCGCAGTGGTACAGTCTGGAGAAGAAGGGAACACACAGGGGGACATCAGAGAGCAGAGCACTTTGGGAAGAATCCTTTGGAAACTTACTCCTGATCCCTAGTGCAGGGCGCTGTTGTCTTTCCTCTGTGGTCAGGTAATATCCAAGAACAGCTAGCGAGTAGGCCAAGCAGTAATTCCAGTATCACACTTTCTTCCCAGCTGAGGACCTACAACCATCAGTTAATGTAAGACTTGTTTCGAAAACCCCAACATCAGCAACACCACTTACAAGGTACAAGGCAGCACTCCTCCTATGTGAGGGCAAGAGGAAGAAGTTGGCATTTTCCTCTGTGGTCACTGTCTGGGGAATCATTGAGGTATGAAGACCCTGTTTGGTGTGTAGATTCCTTGGCTTTGAGGATGTGATGCAACTTTTGGACTCCCCTGCATGTACATACATAATTTTGCATAAAATTCAGGAATTTCAGAACCATCTGTAACTCCATCCATAGATCCCAAGGTAGGAGACTGTTTGTAGTAAAAACAGATAAACACAGCCTGCATAGCCACCTGTCAGCAGCTAGGATGAAAGCAGATTCCCTAGAATTCCACGTGCTCTTAGGAATAAGCCAATTCACTTCTTATCCCCAACTGCATCCGCCTTCACTCCATTAGGTCAGTGCTAACCTCTTCATGCCTCTTCATCTTTCTGCAGCTGTCACAGACCACAGAGATTCCCACTACTTTATGTCCAGGCTGCAATCCACAGACATCTCAAGGAACAGCCATTCTGCTCCATCTACCATTCTGAGCATTCTTCTCTGTGTTATTTTTCCTGAAGCACTCACCAGTATTTAGTATCAATTGGATATTCCTTGCCCTGTCCACTTACTGTTTGATTCCAGTCTGTAAGAACTAATGATAGGAGCACAAGAGGCATTCCATAAGGCACGTTTTCAACGAAGTCTGATGGATAAAAAGTTAAAGCCTGATTGAGTATATGGAACCAGGCATTCAAATGTTTTCGAGGATTCCACGTCATCCCATCCCGCGAGGGAAATGCTGTGACTTTCATTTTCTAGACCAAGAAGCTGAGATTTAAAAAGAATATGAAATGTTACTGAAGTCAGATGGTGAAGCTGGGTGGTGGATACAAGAATCAAACCCAACTTAAGAGTCGGCCAGAGTACTAAGTGCTGAGACTTTACTGTGGCTTATAGTCATTATTTGACATAGCCTGAGCCACAGGTTATTCTGTGTCACAGTTGGAGGTTCCGGATCTTTGTTTCAGTTCTTTTCCTGACCTGTGTTTTCAGTTGTTCTAACACATTAGAGGATAAACTAATAGGTTTTACACACACACACACACACACACACACACACACACACACACATGCATGCACACACATAATTGCTTCTCATAGCAAAACTGTAATGAGTTTTGAAACACTGGACCTTGAAATACTTGATTAGGACAGGTATCCCCAGGGAACTCTGTGGCTTTACTTACTTTCTGTCCCCTCACCCTCGTAAACAATATTCAGCTGATGGAAATGTGGGTTGGAGAAAGCCAGCGATTTCAATTGAGCATTCTGGGCATGTCCGTGGAATCGAAGCTGAGGAGCCTGCTCCGCTCTCAGAATGATGCATTGCACCTGCAAGCCTGCAATAGCGCATTCATTTCTCATTCACGAGGAGAATGGGGCATTTTTAGAAAGAATGGGTCTGGGGCAGGCAACTGGGGACTGACCAAAAAGCAAGCAAGCTGTCAGCCTGAAAGGATATGATCACCTTCTAAAATAGAGTTCTCATTGCCTCCCACGCTGCAGTTCAAACGCTTCCGCCGGGGGCAGAGACGCCAGTGGCCAAACCGCAGGGCAGAAAATATAATTGGTGCAAAAGTCTGCATTAACCTCCCTATTCCTATAAACACCAGCCATTTGTGTGGCCAGGAGATCCGGCCCTCACTTATCTATAGTCGGGAGACTATCGAAAGTTCTCATGTAGAGCTTCAAAATGCACACATGAAGACATTATAGAGTCCAGATAAAATGCACTTGGTCTGCGTAGGCCTGCCAGGAATTGGGAAAGAACGGAAAGAAAAGAGAGGTCCTCTCCTCCTGGAGCCAAACTTCAAGTAAAGCAGGTGTGCCTTGAGGGGAGGAATGCCGGGTCGTTACCAGCGTGGGATCAGCTAGAGCTTGGGTGCTTTGGAGTCACTCAGCAGGACTAGAGATCTGGAGGCGGCTTAGCCAAGAACCGCCCCGCTGGGACTGATCACACAGGTCTGCGTGAGGCTTCAGAAGCTACAGTACCTCCCACTGAGGCTAGCCCACTCGAACCACAATCATCCAGGGTGAGTTGATTCTCCAGGGACCTTGACCTTAGAACGGCAAAGGACAAAGCCAGAGGATGTGGATCTAAGTCCTGCTCTAGTGACTGAAGCTCTGGACAACAAGTCTGCAGTTGGAATCAAGGAATTGAACTTGTTTTTCTTAATTGTGGTGATTTTTTTTTTCTAAGTGCCATTGATGGGACAGAACATGACAGGGCTAGAGGGCATTCATTCAGTATAGTGTGACTGGTATGGGACAAGATGACAGATTGGCAATAGTGGTGACATTAAGGCTAAGAGACCAGAGAATGAGGAACTGACAGAGCCTGGCAAGACTCCTGGTCTTTGTGTTCTGAGAACTTGCCAACCTGAGATAAGAAAGAGGAGGAAGAAGTTGACCTAAGGATGTTAGGGACAAAGGGGACACCCTGCTTCCAATCTGCTACAAACCATAGCCTTTCATTCAAATTCAGCTTGCCATCTGTTTGTAAATAAACCTGACTAGCTCCAAGCTGCACCCCTTTGTTTACACATTGTGTATGGCTACTTTTAAATAAGGGTGACAATGGTGAGTATTTGTGACACAGACCATCTGGCCTATACACTCAAATATGTGCTAGCTTGTTCTTTCCAGAACAAGTTGGCCGATTTCTACCCCAGGGAGCTGCAAAGGAGTTTCATTTTATCCATAAAGGGAGCTCAAACAAAGAAACTGAAGAAATAAGAAGGCATTGTCATGTGTGGCCAACACACACACACAGTAACACTATACTTGCTCTGGTTTACTCATGTGCCCAACAAAGGCCCTGGTCCCCATGTCAGACCTAGTGGGAGTTGCTAGAACCACTATGATCTTGGGGAAGACCCTCAGGTTCCTGGGAATGCCTTATTGAAGTAGATTAAGAGGTAACAGCCTGGCTTTTCCCACTTTGCTTCCTGGCTTATGAGGTAACTGGTCTGCTCTGCTGCAGCTTTAGTGTTGCCTGATCTTGGACTGGCACTCCAGAATCACAAGCCAAAACCAACCCTTTTCCCTTTACAAGTTGTTCATCTAGGTATTATATGACAGTAACACAAAGCAGACTAAATCCTTTCACTACAATTCCTACAAACCCAGGAAGTGACAAAGATATGCCTGGCCAAAGGGATGGGAGCACCTTGGACCCAGTCCTCATTCTGCCACTCACCAGCTCTGTGACCCTGGGCAGGTCTTTTTTTTTTTTTTCAGGCTTTTGTGAATTGGGGAGCTCAGGTTAGTTTGAGACATTCACAAATGCAGTATACACCCTAAGCTCAGGCCTGTAACACTTCATGTGCTGAGCTTCATGTGTCTGCTAGAGAAGTAAGGAGGAAGAGAGGGAAAGAGCTGATAGGTATTCAAATGCTGCTTTAGCATCTGGTTTCAGACTAATCCCTTGAGAGTGGCATTCTTTGTATCTACGCAGCCTTGCACATAGGCAAAAGGCAAGTGTTGCCTTCTATTGTGAACTGAATTCTGACCCTGCTGCCCAGCTCTCTTATGGAAGCTTTTATCCGTTATTTACTATTGCTGCAATAAGCATAACCAAAAAATGACTTATGGAAAAAAAAGTTTATTTTGGCTTCTGGCTACATAGTGACAAGAGTTCATCTTGGTGGGTGCGAGGGAGTGAGGCAGAGTAGCAAGGGGTAGGCATGGCCACAGGTGTGGTAGCAGAAACAGGAAGCTGAATAATCATATCTAATGGCATAAAAAGCAGAGAGAATAAGCTGAGGGTAGGGCAAGGGTGGCTATAAACTCTCAAAGCCCAGCACAGTGACATACTTCCCCCATCAAGACCACATTACCCAAAGGTTCCATGATATCCCCAAACAGCACCACCAACTGGGAGAGTAGGTGTTCAGATATGGGAGCCTATGAGAGACATTTATCATTCAAACCACCACAGAGCCCTAACCTCCAGTATAATGATATTTTAACAGAAGACCTTTAGAGAGATGACTAAGGTTAAATAAGGTTTTCACAGTTATGCCATTTTTCTGATGAAACTGGTGCCCTCATAAAAAGAGAAAAGAAACACTGCAGAACCTACTCTTCTCCTCCACCACCGCCATCATGGAAGCACTCCATCGGAACATATCCATGTCCAAGCCAGGAAGATGATAGGCTCCTCAGCACGTCCATGCTGGCACCTTGACCACACTTTCCCGGATGACACGAAAGTGACCGTGTTGTTTAAGCCCTTCAGCTCCTGCATTTTGGTATGAAAGCTCAAGCCCACAGAGAAGACCGGAGTCCAGATTTGATGTGAGAAATGACACTGGCAGAACCCTTAGCACAAATGGCTCTTTCTACAAATGCTGATTAGGAAGAAACAGCGTCCAATGCCCAACACTGCCATGGTCATCTCCGATCTCTTTTAGTTTCCCACGGGTCGGTTGTTCTTGCAATACCTGACCTCAAAACCAGGAAGTCATTGTTTCCATGTCAGGCCCATGGCATTGTGTAAATATAGTCTAGCTTGAGTTCTGGAGCTGATCAAACTTGAAGTCAGAACCTACTTCTAGTCGTGAGACTTGCGTCAAGTTACCAAACACTGTGGGGGATGGCAGTTGCATCATCTATAAATGGGAATTATATCAGCAATTAACCAGGTTACTGTGAAGATTAAAGACAATAGACCATATTAGTGCCTCACTCATAATGCCACACAATAGCATACATGGTGAATGAGGAGGTGTTTTGTTGTTGTTGTTGTTTGTTTATCTTTTATGTTATCACAAAACACTCCAAAACTTGGTATGTTAAGACATCACTTACTCACTACTTCACATTTTGTTTGGGGTAAGAATCTGTTGTCGGTTTGGCTTGCTGCATCTGGGTCTACTATTTCTTACGATACCACAATGCACACATTGACCTGGGCAGCCGCTTTATGTGAAGTTGTGCCTGAGAGGGCGGGATCTGCTCAGGTACGTGGCTGTTGGCAGAATTCAGTTTGCTGCTTCTGTGGTTTGGAGGGTCTCATTTTCCCATCATCTCTCTTAATTCATTGCTATGTTGGCTTCTCCACAGAGAGCTGAAAGAGTAAAAAGGAACAAGAAGAGGGGAAGATGGGGGAGGAGAAGGGGAAGAAGCAAACTATGGTATTTTGTGACTCAATTTTGAAACTCATATCCTACCACCTTAATCCACGTTGCATTAAAAAAAAAAAAGTCTAAATCTAGCACCTCAATCAGGAGGATGGCCATTACCGATGTCATTGTCCTGGGAAGGAAGACCAAGTGATAAGGATCAGTGGAGGCCATCTAAGAGGCTGCTGACCGTGACAAAGAATGAAAGAGCAACAGCACACCAGGGGATGAGAACACTGCCTGTCCTCGTCATCGGTGGATTCTGCACGTGTGCGTTTCCTACTTGCTCAAATCTGTTACTGCAGGATCAATGTTCATTGCACCTCTACAGCCATTCTAAGAGCAGCAGACACGCCCTGTAGGTAGGCACACCCCTAGCTGAGGTGTGACAGTGAGATGACATTTTGACGTTTCTGCTCAACTCTCATGCCATGCACGTGCCCTGTCAGTTCCCAAACTGTGAACGTGTCCCCTCTGTACCACATTTTTCTCGTTTTTGTTGGTGGTGTCCCTGTCTCAAATGGAACCTTGAGCATGCCAGAGAGTGCCTAATGGTGGAAAACGCAGAAGGCCATGATGTGAGTCGGAGAGGCTTCATGTAGACATGACTCAGCGCTGGTTTTAAGCTTGATGGCAGTAGGTCCATAATACATATGAATTAAGGTGATTTTAGACAGAAATTCTTCTGACCTAAGTTAGGTATTGCTCAGCTCGTGAAAGTGTATCAGAATCTCAAAAGAACATAACTATGTATTTTTCTTAGGAACAACAGTTCGGCATTGACTAATTCAGGCTTACATTCATGTTCTAGAACATGACTATCACGAATAATAATGACTGTTCTTATATTCAAAACTCAACTCTGCCATTTGACCAGCTGTGCTATCCTGAAAACCTCCTTAGTCTCTCTGTGTTTTCTTGTTTTTGTTTGTTTGTTTGGTTGGTTGGTTATTTCTAAAACGGAGCTCAGTTCACAGAGACTGCACTATTTCTTCTGGAACTTTCGTTTCTGTTCAAGGTCCATGTTGGATGCAGAGGTGGCATGCATAAGATTAAATAATACAAAGGACCCCCGAGTCTATCGGGTAAGACACCTATAGTTGGAGAACTGGGGACTTCCATTCCAAGTCTCTGGTTTCAACCTTGCAGATGATGGGAGTGTATGAAGCATTATACCAAAAGAATCTTTTGCATTAAAAATCTACATGAGGGTGTTAAGTCTATGGCCTTGTTAGGCTGTTGACTCACTTCCACTAGGAACTCAGAGGACAACTGGCAGATGGAAATGTACCCAAGACACAGCAGCTGTGGTATTTTCTCCATGTCACCAGGCAGTTGGCCAGAAACGGGCTTGGCTGTGTTCAACAGCACCAGTCATCCAAATAAGTTGCCTCTGTTGTTTCAGAGATGATTTCAAAACTAGAAATGCCAAGTCATCGCTGCAAGAGCCACGGTGCGGCATCCTGACAGCTTCTCAACTCGCAATGTGACCTTGTGTTGTTTTCCAAGCCCGGGCTCTATTTTCCACAACATAGACAGCCTTGGTGGGAAGACACTAGCCCTTTCTGAGGAAGGCAGCAAAGTTATTTGAGAGAATAAACTATATCCCAGTCTCCCTATCACTCTTGCTCTCTGGGTTGAATCCAGGGCCTTGTGCATTCTTGGCAAGCACGCTATTTTGATATGTCTCCAGTTTTAACCCTGCTTCTAGTCTTCCAGTGCTGTGTGTGTGTGTGTGTGTGTGTGTGTGTGTGTGTGTTGAACACATACACTCTAGTGCACACAAGCACCATGGTACATTTTTGTAGCTCAGAAGACAACTTGAGGGTTCTTTTCTGTCACCATTTGAATTTCAGGTATTAAAACTCAGGTCTTCAGGCTTGGCAGGAAGTGCCCTTACCCACTGATCCATCTTGCTAGCTTCCCAATTGGTTTTGTTGAATCAGGGTCTCTTACTGACTTGGGACTTGCCAAGGAGGCTAGACCTGCTGCCAGCAAGCCACAGGGATCTATCTTTCTCTGCCTTTTCAGTGCTGGGATTACAAATGTTTGACACACACACCTGGCGCTTTGTAAAGCTTGTGTCTTGGGGATCAAACTCAGTCCTTATGCACACAATGCAAGCACTTAGGCAGCTGAGCTATCACCCTGGCTGCTCGTGTACCCTGTTCCTTGAGGTCATGTTGATGTACTACATTACTCAAAACCAGCTCTTCACTTTGACTTTTAATTTTATCTACCAAATGCACCTATTTTAAAGAAGAAACAAGAACTATGGCCTTATGGGGATTCATGCTAGTGAAGGAAAATCTCAAATGTCTTCCTGGTGATACACACACACACACACACACACACACACCTACCCTTTATCAGTAGCTAGCAACAGCTTCTACCAATAGCTAAATCTGACTGTTTCTTATGTCTCAGGCATTGTCCCATTTCTCCTCTCTCAACATCATCATTACTCCATTACATGGACAAAGGAACAGCAACACTAAGCATGGGATGACATAAGCTCAGGGCAGAGCAGATCTGAGATGTTCCCAGGTCACCTGACTCCAAAGCTGTGTTAATGGTCAGTACCTCCTCGGTGAAGATAACTGTATCTTAAGAAGGGTGTCTTGGAGATAACCTTTAGCACCTAATATATGATAGAGGTTACGGGTGGTCCATGAGCTGGGAGAAGGATCTTGGAGTGAGGGATGAGACAAGCCGCACAATGCCCTTCATCCACAGGCATGATGGATGGGGTTATCTTAATGTACATTTGGGAGCTGACCATCCAAAGCAAAGATTGGAAAATGAACTGCGTTCAACATTTTTCCTTCCCAGGCATCTTTCCTCAATCTCAAATAAGCAGTTGCCATTAGCTTTGTGTGTGTGTGTGTGTGTGTGTGTGTGTTAAGAAACTTTAGGACCTAAACATATTTTGGGAGCTGACGTACAGAACACAATGCCCCAATTTCATACACCTCTTTCCGTTTTTCATAAATACTATTTCTGTATATCCAGCCTTCTCAGTGCCAGTGGCTGGACCTGTCATATAGACTTTGTTGTTATTCTCAATAGCTAGCTACTAGAGCCTCAGTGTATCGAAAGTGAAATCAGAACAATCATGCGACCGCAAAAGAAAGACAATCCACAGCACAGAGTACTGGAATGCAAGAAGTCCAGAGCCAGACCCATCTCGCTACCACACTGCACTCACGGAAGATTTCCTCATACCAAACACAGGCTTCTTCTGCCCAAAGCTTTCTTTAGCTTGGCTGTGTCTGGGTGGCAACTGAAACCACAAAGCTAGAGAAAAGGCTGTCAAGAGAGGCAGGTGATGGATGTACCAAATAAAACAAAAAACTCTTTGGAGACAGAAAAAGATGTGGCCTTGAACACTAGCCATCATATATTACAGAGATAATATGACTCAAGTTTTAAGTTGCCCTTTATCACACAAAGAAAAGGTGGAACCAGAAAGGCTTTTTTTTTCTTTTTTGTTAAATTATTTATTTTTATTTATTACAATTTATTCACTTTGTATCCCAGCTCTACCCCCCTTCCTCATCCCCTCCCAATCTTGCCCTCCCTCCCTCATCTCCTCCCACGCCCCTCTCCAGGTCCAGCAATAGGGGAGGTCTTCCTCCCCTTCCATCAGGCCCTAGCCTATCAGGTCTCATCAGGACTGGGTGCATTGTCTTCCTCTATGGCCTGGTAAGGCTGCTCCCCCATCAAGTGGAGGAGATCAAAGAGCTAACCACTGAGTTCATGTCAGAGACAGTCTCTGTTCCCATTACTAGGGAGCCCACTTGGAGACTGAGCTGCCATGGGCTACATCTGTGCAGTGGTTCTAGGTTATCTTAATGCTGGTCCTGGGTTGGAGTATCAGTCTCAGAAAAGACCCCTGTTTCCAGATATTTTGGTTCTGTTGCTCTCCTTGTTGAGCTCCAGTCCCCTCCAGGTCTTTCTGTCTCCCCCTTATTTCATAAGATTCCCTGCACTCTACCCAAAGTATGGCTATCAGCATCTGCTTTGATACCCTGCAGGGTAGAGTATTTCAGAGGCCCTCTGTTGTAGAGGCTCCTGTCCTGTTCCCTGTTTTCTCCTTCTTCTGATGTCTGTCCCATTTGCCTTTCTGAATGAAGATTGAGCATCTTACCCAGAGACCTCCTTCTTGCTTAGCTTCTTCAGGTGTACATATTTTAGAAAGGCTCTTACCTAAGGTGTCAGCCACACTTTTGAAGAATATTGCATCACACACACACACACACACACACACACACACACACACACACACCAGCATCACACTCAAATGTGGAAGAGCTTTCAAGTATTAACATCTTGATCTGGAGGTAATGGATATTTTAAAAAAGTAAAACACTTAGGGGCATTTGGTGCTCATTGAACCCAGAATGGCTGCAGCGCCTCATGGTAGACATATAAATTGGAACAACATTTGAGAGGGCAATTTAGCAATAGAGATCAAAGAGCTTCAAAATGGGAACAGCCTTTATTGAAGCATTTGGCTTCTAGGATTGTGTTCTGTGGAAGCAATCAGAGGCATGCAAGAATGAATTCACAACCTTGTTTTCAAAGGAAACCGGAACAATCTAGCTGTCCTTTTATGCCCCATTCGTCATCAGTCGGTGCAATACAAACCCTAAAGACATCCCAAACCTATCTTTACCTCCCATGAACTAACTTTGTGAATGAACTCAAACACTTTTAGATGCCCATTATCCATCTCAACTCCTTTCTATTCTGACCCCTCTACTCAACAGAATTCCTTACAAAGCAGGTCTGGTTAGGTCCCTTCCTGCTCCCTTCTCTTGGACTTCCTGTTGTACTGTGAGAGCAGACCTGAGAGAACCTGTAGCAGAAATCAGAAGACTTTTCTGTCAAGGGCCAGAGAGCAAACATCTTAGGATCTGTGAGCCATATGGCCACTCTGTGGCAACTATACACCTCTGCCATCAAAGTGTGACAAGCACAGAAATTAATGTAAATGAGCATGACTCTGATTCAGTAGAACTTTGTTCACCAAAGGAGGTAGGGTGTTGGCCTACCTGGATGGCTGTCTGTTGACAATTGTCCTGTAGGATCTTACAGCTATTTTTCTCTCCAACTTGCACAGAGCCACTCCACCCCATCTTGTCACCACCTCCATTCACATCAGGATAGCAGACCACTGTTTTCTTCACCAGACATAATCCTATTTCCTGTCCACATTGGTCCTCACAGCCTCTACACCTCCATTTTTTTTCTTCCTTTTTTATTACCTCAGCTTAACATCAGGGTCCTTTTCTCTGATCCATGCTCCAGTTCTCTCCTTTATCTCCAAAGGCTCTGCACTTATCCTCTGTAGAACTGGTCAAATTGAAATTAGATCATCCTTGTTTGGATGGTGTATCTTTATGTCACTTCTGCTAGGACCAAAGTTTGAGGAGATAAGAGATCACACCCTTCATGGACCACAGTTTCATTCTCAGTGCAGTCATGCTGTCTGATGCATACAGGAAGCATTCAGTGTGTTTGTGGAAGAGCTGCTTAAACAAAGTATCGCACATGAGAAAGAATGAAAAAGAAAACACCCTGTGCAAGTTAATATGGAAGTGTTAGGGCATAACTGTACAGATGATGTTCTCTTATACAATAAAATACCCCCCCCGTTCTTAAATGTCTCTTCATGTTTCTAGGGTGATTAGAAATGTTGCCCCTGGGGCTGGGTGCTGGCTCAGCTGATTTTGCCACACAGGCATGAGAACCTGAGTTTGACCCCCAATAGCCATGGGAAAAGCTAGATGCAACAGCATGTGTCTGTAACTCCAGCACTGACGTGACAGAGGTAGGCAGATCCCTCCCACCCTCCAGTAAGCCAAACTAGCTGAAATGGTGGGCTCCAGGCTCAACGAGAGGCCTTGTCTCCAAAAATAAGGCAGGGAGCTATTGAGGAAGACATTTGACAGCAACTCCTGGCTTTCTCACACATGCACGTGCGCTTGCACATACGTGTGTGCACATACGAAGACACACAAAGAAAAGGGAAAAGAAAAGAAGAAAAGAAAAATTATCAATAAAGACGAGATAAAGGAAGACCCCAGGGATGGGGTCCCACTGCAAATGTAACTTGTTTTTGGTGTATCTCACAGATGGGCCATTCTTCCATCTTCCAAATGGATCCGACTGTGTGCTTAGTTATAGCTGTCAGGTAATCATTCATTTCTTTGTTCACACAGTCACATTGTTGACCGGGAGCACCTGTGTGTCGGGGTTATGCTTCAACGATTCCCCGCTTACAGGCATGCTGGTGACAGATGGTCACTAGCATTCACATACCCACCTAGTCTAACTGGCCCTGCAGGACCTTCCAACTCCAAGTGTAGGAAGGGGTTAAGGGAGCAGTTGTCTAGTGAGACTCCGGGCACCAGCAGTTTTGCAATGCAGAAAGCGTCCATGCAGATATGACAGCTAACTTATTTATTTCACTCGCCAGTAGCTCAGCTTCAAACATCTGGTCATTTCCATGCCAGGCTGGTCTCCAAGTAGTACTTGGGAGCAACAGGCCACATGGCCACCGTGTTCCTATTTATTCATCCAGTAATTCCCTCGACATTCAAGAGGAAGCCAGTGAAGATGATACTAATTATTATCTCCAAATAGAGATGGCATTTTGGCCATCTTTGAAAGAATCTGTGTGGGCAGGCAGAAGGGGGGAGAAATCAATAATTTTTTTTAAATGCGTAGATTATATAATGGGCTCAGAGCTACAAATATGGGAAGGGTTTTTCTTTCACTTGTTTTATAAAGTTTCAGGATATTCAAAACAATCACTTAAAAGGGTGTGCAATGTTAAAATTAACATGTTAAAATAACTAGCAACCTTACCTGTCAAATACATGATAGCAAGAGCAACATAGAGGTCATACTTCCTCCAGATCCCTTAGTCACAGTTCCTTTAGGAAAGGGAGAGACATCACTTCACATCACTATATTGGAGTGTTGTATTGTTTGCTGTAAGTAAAGCAAAAGCCCAGCTCAATAGACGTAAACAGTAAGACAAGTATCTTGTCCGGTTTGATAAAGTCCAGAGATAGGACAGGAATGATTGCATAGCAACTCACAAAGGCATCCAGAACCCTGCCTCTTCCCATCTCTTGGGTCTTCCACCATGGTTGTTGCTTCATCCCCAGACTTGGAGTTGAAATGGCTACAACTTTTACAAGTGTGGCATCTGGACATTACAATCCTTTCTAGTAGTTTCTGTCAGGAATGAGGAACATTCCATTAGAAATAGCACAGAACATTTCCCTAGTGTAAAGTTGGGTAGAACTGGGTCATTTCCCTCATGAACCAACTTCTGACAAATACACAGAGCTGCCACCTGGACCATTTAGTTACCTTCTGGAGCCTGGGGTAATCAGTGTCTCCTAAGGTACATGGCTACATGGAAGATAGCTTTTGTAAGGACGGGAAAGTAGGCCACCAATAATGTCCATCATTCATAGTTAACTCAAAGGTCGGGACCGTTTTATACTTACAGAATGTGACAGAGTGATGAGCTTTTCTGCTCTTCTCTTACTATGTTACCACATACTACACGCATATACAAATGTGTGCATGTGCGTGCACACACACACACACACACACACACACACACGCACAAACACAATTTGCCAATGACTTCTGTTCCTTTAAAGCAGCTTGCTTTCTCCAAACATTCTGGATGTCTGTCCATTGCTCAGCTCCAGGGTAATCTTACATTGTTATTTTCCCAGTGTGGTTCTTATTTCCTGTGCCATCTCAGCACACTGTCAACAGTGCCATCCTTATTTTCATAAGGGTTCTACTTTGCATAAGAGTCCGGAAAACATTAAGAGAAGGGTTTTAAAGGTTGAGTATAAGTAGTCAAAGATGCATAAAAGTCTAGGATGACAAACATAACATTTAGGGAGCTGGTTAGTGCCAACCATCTAAATGGAGATTCAAGAATCAGAGATGATTTGGGGAAAGATGCTAATGAGTAAACTCTGAACTCAAAATTGTGCTAGTCACAGATGACTAAGCTAAAGGTGAACTATATAGACTCAAAATTCAGGAAAGTCTTCAGTTGGTTGGAAGAAATCTGTAGGTTAAGATAAATGTAGAATTAGAATATGTCCATGGCAAGGACACTGGGAAAGCCAGTATCTAGGAGATGGGCAACATGAGAGGATGCAGAGATGCAATTAGAGAAAGCTGATGAGATAGGGAACTAGGGAATGTGGAGAGATATGAGTACCCAGGAAGATAAGAATTTTGAGAGAAAAGTAATGGTTAATGAAGCCCACTAATGGTAAGGACTCAAATAAGGTAAAGAATAAAGAGAGGCTATTGACATGAGAGATTTATTGACCATTTTCCAGACCATTCAAAGAAGAGCAAAGAATAACAGAAAGTTAGAATGAAAGAGGATTCTGTAGAGGATCTGAGTTTTGTTTTGTTTTGTTTTTATGTATATGTGATGCTAAGGATCAAACACAGGACCTGTCAACTCCTCCCCCCATGGTAAGCAGGTTGGTTTACTGTAACTCCCGACTTCAATCTAATATTTTATGATATAACAAAGTTTTCCTGCGATTATTTAAAATGTTGTAACAGAGTCTAAACTAAAGCCCCCCAGCCTGTGACTCATCATTTCTGGAAGCATCTACCATAGTTTGCCGTCCTCACCTTTGTGCAGGAGATGGATTACAGTGTGAAACCCACAAGAACAGTGAAAACAAGTCACCACCCAGACAAACACTCCTGCTTCCTCTTCTCCCACCTCCATCACTGTGGCCATTGTTAGATCTGCACAGTTCCAATCACTTCACACATGACCTTCCCCCATCTCCAGTCTGTGTCCTCAGGTCAGCAAATGCATCACTACACTTCCCTGCCTATGGTACTTCAAAGGTTCACCAAGAATGCCCAGAGAAGAAAAGGAACTGAACCTGGACAGCACAATAAACAGCTGAAGAAGATACAAGATGAACCTCTACATAGCCAAAAATATAATTCAAGGTGACTCATCCCTCTAAACATAAAAATGAAACTGTACAATGTCTAAAAGGAAGCAGAAAAAAGATTATTCAAGAGCTTGGGAAGGCAGTGATATTTATAATCAGTCAAAGGTGCCAACTAAAATTCAAAGACCAAATTGATTTTATGAAATTAAAAACTTAAGCCTTATCAAAAGATATAAATAAGAAATTTCAATAAAAACCCTACTATTAGATTGGAAGGCAATATTTTATATAAGATATATTAATGTACATGCACATGAAGTGTGCAACACACACACTTGTGTCTAGAACATATAAAAAAACATGTAAAATCAATAATTAAAAAACAAAGGACTTTTTTTTAAAGCTCCAAAATAAAAGGTCACAGAAATAAAAAGAAAGAACATAAAAGCAAATAGAAAGACATTGGAACTCTCTGTTATTAAAAAAAAGAAAAAAAGCAAACTAAAATCAGAGTAAGATGCATTTCCTATCTATCAGAAGGGTAAGATTAAAAAGGGCAAACATTAGGTATGGTGGAGCACACGTTTAATCTCAGCACTCCAGAGGAAGAGGCAGGGGGAACTCTGAGTTTGAAGCCAGCTTGGTCTATAGATCAAATTGCAGGATGGCCAGGGCTACACAGAGAAATCCTGTCTCAAGCAAAATTGATAGAGCATAAGTAAATTAAGTAAAATAAAAGGGCACACAGCACAATTATAGAAACATTTTAGAAGTAGCCAGAACTCCAAGGGAATGCTATTTGCAGGACAAAGTAATACAACTATTTTCAAATATATCCATATTCAAAGAGCAAAGCTTCAAAACTTGCTATAACTTCCTTTGATCTATTTGTTATTTACTGATTTAACACAAGGTCACACTAGGTAGTCCAAGCAGGCCTTCAGCTCCTGCTCCTACCACCCCAGCTTCCCAAGTGCTGGGATTGCAGGTCTGCATGTAACAGTCTGAAGGTAATTCAATGAAATATAAAAAAGTCAATTTAATGTGATGCAAGAATAAATAGGTACTTGCCCTTCAAGGACCTGTGCTCTCACCCCCCGCCCTTCAAGGTACCTGTGCCCACATCCCTTACCCTTCAAAGCACCAGTACCCTCATCCTGTACTTAAGCGAATCCGTGCCTGCTACCCAGCCCTTCAAGTCACCTGTGACCATGCCCTGCCTACACACTCATGGAAGCTGAGCAACTCCATGTACAATGAGCACTGGGTGGGGGAAGAAATAAAGAAACAAATTAAAGCTTTTCTAGAATTCAATGAAAATGAGAGCACAACTTACCCAAACTTTGGGACACAATAAAAGTAGCACTAATAGGAAACTTCATAGCACTAAGTGCCTTCATAAAGAAATTGGAGAGATCCCATATTAACTTAACAGATCACTTTAGGGAAAAAGAAGAAGAAGAAGAAGAAGAAGAAGAAGAAGAAGAAGAAGAAGAACAAGAACAAGAACAAGAACAAGAACAAGAACAAGAAGAACAAGAACAAGAAGAAGAACAAGAAGAACAAGAAGAAGAAGAAGAAGAAGAAGAAGAAGAAAACACACCCAGAAGGAGTAGACAGCAGGAAATAATCAAACTCATGGCTTGAATCAGTAAATCAGAAACAAAGAGAGAAATACAAAGAATCCATGAAACTAAGAGTTGGTTCTTTGAGAAAATTAACAAGATAGACAAACCCTTAGCCAAACTAACTAAACACAGAGAGACAGTATCCAAATTAGTAAAATCAGAAATGAAGGGGGGGGGAATAACAATGGACACTGAGGAAATTCAAAGAATCATTAGGCAAAACTTGTATTCCACAAAATTGGAAAATGTAAAGAAAATGGATGATTTTCTTGATAGAATTCACCTACCGAAGTTAAATCAAGAGCAGGTAAACAATTTAAACAGCCCAATAACCCTTAAGGAAATAGAAGCAGCCATCAAAAGTCTCCCAACCAAAAAATGCACAGGGCCAATGGTTTTAGCACAGAATTCTACCAGACTTTCAAAGAAGAGCTAATGCCAATACTCCTCAAACTATTCCACAAATTAAAAACAGAAGCAACATTACCAAATTAATTCTATGAAGCTACAGTCACCCGAATACCTAAACCAGACAAAGACTCATTGAAGAAAGAAAATTTCAGACCAATCTCCTTTATGAACATTAATGCAAAAATATTCAAAAAAAATTACAAATTGAATTCAAGAACACAACAAACACATCATCCACCATAATCAGGTACACTTCATCCCATGGAGGCAGGGATGGTTCAACATAAGAATATCCATCAATATAATCCACCACATAAACAAACTAAAAGAAAAAAAATCACATGATAATCTCATTAGATGCAGAAAGTCTTTGACAAAATCCAACACCACTTCATGATAAAAGTCTTGGAGAAATCAGGGATACAAGGTCCACACCTAAATATAATAAAGTCTATATACAGCAAACCAATAGCCAATATCAAACTAAATGAAGAGACACTCAAAACAGTCCCACTAACATCCGGGACAAGACAAGGTTACCCACTCTCTCCATATCTTCTCAATATAGTACCAGAAGTTCTAGCTAGAGCAATAAGACAGCTAAAGGATATCAAAGGGATATAAATTAGAAAAGAAAAAGTTAAAGTATAACTATTCACAGATGATATGATAGTATTCATATGCGACCCCCAAAATCCCACCATGGAACTCCTGAAGCTGATGAAATCCTTCAGCAAAGTGGCTGGATACAAGATTAATTAAAAAACTCAGTAGCCCTCCTGTATACAAGTAATAAACAGGCCGACAAAGAAATTAGAGAAACAACAGCTTCACAATAGGCACAAATAATATAAAGTGTCTAGGCATAACCCTAGCCAAGAAAGTCAAAGACCTGTATGACAAGAACTTCAAGTCTCTGAAAAAGTAATTGAAGAAGATACCAGAATATGGAAAGATCCCCCATGCTCGTGGATTGGTAGAATTAATATAGTGAAAACGGCCATCCTACAAAAAGCAATCTACAGATTCAATGCAATTTCCATCAAAATACCAACACAGACCTTGAAAGAACAATTCTAAACCTCATGTGGAAAAACAAAAAACCCAGAATACCTAAAACAATACTATACAATAATAGAATTTCTGGTGGTATCTCCATACCTGACCTCAAGCTGTACTAAAGAGCAATAGTAATAAAAAATGCATGGTACTGGCATAGAAATAGGCTGGTTGATTAATGGAATCGAATAGAAGACCCAGAAATAAATCCACACACCTATGGACACCGGATTTTTGACAAGGGAGCCAAAACCACACCATGGAAAAAGAGACAGCATCTTCAACAAATGGTCTAACTGGATGTCTACATGTAGAAAATGCAAATATTTATAACCCCGCACAAAACCCAAGTCCAAGTGGATCAAAGACCTAACTATAAAATGATATACACTAAATCTGCTATAGGATAAAGTGGGTAAGAGCCTTGAACTCATTGGCATAGGAGACAACTTCCTGAACACCAACAGCTCAGGCTCTAAGATCTACAATTAATAAATGGGACTTCTTGAAACTAAAAAGCTTCTGTAAAGCAAAGGATACTATCAGTAGAATGAAACAGCAGACTACAGATCAGGGAAAGATCTTCACCAATCCTACATCTGACAAAGGGCTAATATCCAGGATATATAAAGAACTCAAGAAATTAAACACCATCAAACCTAATCCAACTAAAAACTGAAATACAGAGCTAAACAGAAAAATATCAACAGAGGAATCTCAAATGGTGTAGAAGCACTTAAAGAAATGCTCAATGTCCTTAGTCATCAGTGAAATGAAAATCAAAATGACTCTGAGATTACTTATCACACCACTCAGTATGGCCAGGATCAAAAACTCAAGTGATAACACATGCTGGCAAGGATGGGAAGAAAGAGGAACACTCCTCCATTGCTGGTAGGAGTGCAAATTTTACAATCACTTTGGAAATCAATCTGACACTTTCTCAGAAAACTGGGAATAGCCAGACCTCAAGACCCAGCTATACCACTCCTGGGCATACACCCAAAAGATGCTCCACTATACTACAAGGACACAAGGACATTTGCTCAACCATGTTCATAGCTGTTTTATTAATATCCTGAAACTGGAAACAACCTAGATGTCCCTCAACCTAAGCATGGATAAAGAAACTGTGGTACAATTACACAATGTAATACTACTCAGGAAATCATCAAATTTACAGGCAAATAGATGGAACTAGAAAAGATCATCCTGAGGAAGGTAACACAGACCCAGAAAGACACACATGGTATATACTCACTTATAAGCAGATGTTAGTCATACAGTACAGGATAGACATACTACAATGCACAGGTCCCAAGAAGATAAGTCCAATGGGCATCTTAGGCTACACGTCATCCCACTATTTAGGGGAGCAGGGGATATCTCTGACATAGATTATGTTGCCTGCTCTTTGATCACTTCCCCTTGACGGGACTTCCCTCCCAGGCCACAGGGGAAGAAGACAAACTCAGTCCTCATGAGAAAAGGGAGGGGTCTATGACCTACATGTAAATTAAATAAATTAAATAATAAATGAATAGATACATTTAGTCATGTGTGTATGTGTATATATGGACCTTAGCTCCCACCTCATATCACATAGATTTTAAATCAAAATGGATCAAAAACATAACAAGATAATGAATGACATGGATTTTGGAAGAAAATTCTATATACTTGCATGAAGAAAAATTTCTTAGAAAGGGTATAAAAATGAATGTAAGTGAAAATAAATAACTTGAACTACATGAAATAGCCTCATAATTTAAAGCTCAAAGTACATGTTGCATACTGAGAGAAAATATTAGCCAACATACCTCAGAGAATATTTGCATATAAAATATAAAAAAATTAAAACTCACTAAAACAAAAACACATTTTATTTTTTTATAAAATGAAGAAAAAGTAGAACAGATATTTCTTCAGTTTGTAAAATGACAGAGGAGTGAAGGAAAGGATGTTCAATGTTGTTATTCATCAGGGAAATGCAAATTAAAACCGAAAGAAGAAATGGTCAAATAAGCTGAATTGCTTCTCCTTTATACAAGACATGAGAAAACTCACAAATATGATCAGAATCAACTTTCTCAGTGTTCTGGGAACTACCCAGGCACCTGGGGAGCAGGTCTTCAAGGGGAGCAACAAACTCTCACTGAGACAAGGAGTTTTGTGATATTTTCATTTGCTGGATTCCCACACCCACTCCCCATCCTCATGCACAGTAGCCTTGAAAACTAACAGCACCAAATTGCAGTCCAAGCCAGCACCCTGGCAGCCACTAAGAGGGAAGAATGGACCTGCTGCAGGGTGACCTGTCTAGCGGCTACAGAAGAACACCAATTCAACGTGTATTTACTTGACTCGAGTCACAGTTCATATGGGGTCTCCCTGTGAACATTTTTGAAAATTTGTTACAGGCAACTGCTTAATATTACAGCTGTGTAAGGGACAGATAAGAGTTGCAAAACACAATAGACGGACCAGGAAAGTTAACAGGAAAATCAGAGGAGATGAAATAGCCATAATGGAACTGAGGTACTCTGATTCAACTCGGCTTCCAAAAAGGCTACATGCATACATGTGTGAAAAAATAGGGAAGGCCAGAGAAGAGCATTAGCCAGCATCTCTGGCTGACCATGAGGCTCTGCGCAGGCAGGAATTGAGGTTGAAGTTGGGCTCCAAGTTTTTGGCTAAATATTCAAGGCATTCACACAGCGACAGCATTAGATTTCTCTGGAAAGTTAGAGGTAATCAATTGAGTGTGCATAATTTATAGGAGCAGATTGCATAAATCACCCCATACAACCAAAGACCTGCTGAACAGTCCCACACTAATATCTGTAAGCTGGAGGGGAAGGGAAACACATAGCTCTTTAGTTCAATAAACTGGAAGCCTCAAGACGAGAGAAACCAATGAGCTAGTACCAGTCTGAGACGGAAGGCTGGGAAGTCGCTGGAGAGCTCCTTGTGGGAATCTGTTCAAAGCTCAGGAAGAGCAAAAGCAGCAGCCACCAAAGCATACTCTTGCTCAAAGGGGGTAGGACTGTGCACACATGAACTGAAGGTTTTATGTTCCCAAATTCATACTTGAAATCCCAACGCTGAAGACGGTGGTGCAAGGACAGGGGCTCTCCAGGTGGTGAATGGGTCCTGAATCAGACCATTTATGGGTGGATTTGATGTCTTTATGAAACAATCCCAGCCGGGGCAAGTGGGCCCCTTGAGTGACGACACAGTAAGGAGATACCCACACATCAAAACTGGCCCTGAGGAGGCTCCACATCTGGCAGTGTGCCTTGATCTCAGGGTTCTGTCTTTCAGAACCTGAAGTGATAAGGTTCTGCCATCCTTAAAGCCGCTCAGACCGTTAGCAACTCACTTTAAAGCCACTAGCCATTAGTAACCTGCCTCCACCCAGAGGTAGTTTGTTATAGTGTCCCAAACAGGGGCAGTTATTAACAGCACTCTTTCACTCTCAAAAGCATTTAGGAGCAAGCAGCGGGGGGGGGGGGGGGGGGGGGGGGGCTTCTCTGACTGTGCGCCTACCTTTGGATTCCAATACACTAACTGGGCTGCCTTGTCTGGCCTCAGTGAGAGAGGACGTGCCTAGTTCTACAGTGATTTACGTACCCATGGGGGATCTTCTCTGAGAAGGAGAGGGGAGAATGGGGGGAGGGGTATGTGACAGAGGACTGGGGGGAAAAGGAGGGGCACTGCAATCAGGACATAAAAAGAATAAATAAAGTAACAACAACAACAAAAGCAACGAAGAAGTGCTCCAGTTTATACAGTAATTTTACAAGTGACTATCTCACTTCAGGGACTCACACTGGTGTAATGACACAGAGGAGAAGTAAGCTCCTGTGGGGCTGAGGATGGATGGCTAGGAGATGAGGCAGCTTCATAAGGCCAATAGGAAAGTGGGAGACACAAGGGACACCGTATCAATGACAATGATGAGCAACACAAGAAGCTCCCCAAAAGGGAACAGGAGGTTTCCTGGGGGAGGAATCATCCAGAAACAGTGCTGCGTGAGGCCACAGTACTTACAACACAGTGACCTTTCCTGGAGGCAGTGGTGGTTAGCTGAGCCCTGCCTGGAGAAAACTTAAGCAATGTATACTTAAATACCCCATCCTTTATTCTAGAAAAGTGGAGGAAGAGCTTCGCTTTCAAGGCTTTAATCATGGTGGAAGCTTTCTCTAGCAGGAACTTAAAGAATACAAGTGAGTCTCCAGGGATGATCTAAAGGGAAAATCCCCCACGGAGCCAGCAAGCAGACAGACTCAGAACAGGACATTGGCTAGAGAACACTGGTTTCTTTGCTCTCTCGGGGAAAGCCTTGGGATTCCTGCTCAAGGTTCCCTGGCTTGGCAAGCACCCATGAATGTCTTTTAAGCAGCGCTGGTCTTCAAAGCGAAGTTCCACTCCACATTTATCTTCCCCTAGATATGGAAAGAATCACCCACCATCTTGCTCCCACCTCCTATTGTCAGGAGATGGGAGAACCCATTACTTGGCAACGTGTTTTCAGCATAGGGAGGCGGAAATCTCCTTTGTGCCACTTCCTAGCCACAACATGAACAGCAAACGCAGCCCACCCAGGGGTCCGTTCCTTCCGCCTACGGTGTTTGAGTGTGGAGCGTCCTTCACAGGCTCATGCGTTTGAATACTTAGTTCCCAGATGGTGGCGCTGTTTAAGAAACTGTGGAACCTTCAGGAGGTGGGGTCCCGCTGGAGGTGGGTTGCTAATGGCTAGGCACTATGGGTATGACAGGCAGGCTCCAGTTCCTGCTGAGCTCTCTGCTTCCTGACCACCTAAGCCACAAAACCAATCGTCTCCCACTCCCGCTGCCAAGCTCTCTCCGTCGTCATGGACTTAGTTACTGTTTCACTGCTGAGACAAAATAACGGACATAAGGACTTCAGGGAAGAAAGGGTTTGTTTTGTCTCACAGTCTGAGAGTACAGTCTATCACAGCAGGGGAGTCGTGGCGGCAGAAGGATGACGCTGCTGATCACAGGTGTCCACAGGAAGGAAGCGGAAGGATGAATGCTTGCGGAAGCTGTTCTCGTCTTCTGATTCAGTCTTGGACTCCACTCCATGGAGTGGTATCACTCACGTTCACAGTAGGTCTTTCCACAGAGCCAACAGAGTCTAGAAACTCACTTTCAGGCATGGCCAGAGGTTTGTTTCCGTGGTGATTCTAAATCCCATCAAGCTGTCAGTCAAGATCAAGCGTAACATCTGGTATCTCCTGAACTGTGGACCAGAATAAATCCTTCCTCCCTTAAGCTATTTCTGTTAGGCATTCTGTCGCAGCGATGAGAAACATAACTAACGCACACCCAAGGCCTTTGTGCACCATGCATAGGGGAGGAGAACACAGTGCAAATTCAATAAGGAGATCTGTACACTTAGGACAGTCACTTAGCAGTTTTTTTGGAGACCCTATGGTTTTTTTTTTTCCTTCCTAGCTGGTTTTTTTCCTTAGAACCCTTTCTCAAAAGACAGCTTGTGTTTATTCTATAGGATTCATGGGAGAACTTTGGAAAATGAAAAAAAAAAAAATCAACATAGTAGCTCTGCACATGGAAACCATATGGCTTCACGATGCCTCGTGTGTGCTGTGTTTGTGATATAAAGAAGACATACAAAAATAACCGCCCGACAACTCCACCAGCCACATGCCTCAGAAAATTCAAACAGCCTGTGCTCATATCAAAAAACCATACGAAGACAGTAAAGCCGGTGGATACCTTAAATTTCACAGGTTGCTAAAGTTGAAAGAGTTCATTCAGGGGATGCAAATTCCAATTCCTCCAGAAAGCATGCAGGTGAAATAAATGAGGAAATGGGCCAGATGAGACTCTACAAAACTTGGAGTGAAGCTGTAGACTAAGATGGGTTCCGTTCGCAATTATTGCCACATGAAAATATGGAGAAATCTAAGAATTCTTACGTGAATTCTCTTGACCTTTCTGATGTTCAGTGATTCATGCTTAAGAGACTGCTTTGGCCTAACTATAGATAGATAGATAGATAGATAGATAGATAGATAGATAGATAGATAGATATAGATTAAATCAAGATTCAATTCATAGCCTGGAATATATGTTTTTTTTTTAATTCACCATAAATCCATTTTTCAGCTAACAGGTAAAAAGTAGGATGCAAAAGCCTTTCTACACTACAAAGACTGAATGGCAAAGGTGTCCGTGAGGCTCCGTTCTTCTGGCCGTTAGCTCATATTTTCTTCAACAGCTTGGCTTAACTTACAACGCTTCATATACAGGTACTCAGATGCCCAACTCCAGCGGGCTTGCCCTAGTTATTTTCCATTTGTCCCTCATGGTTCAGCCTGCCTGGCTTCCTCATCTGTATCTCAGGAGGATGGACTGGATGGGTCTGGCTGCTGTCCTCTGTTAACCTCTGGCATTTAGCTGACTGCAGCCAACAGGATCTCACAGGAAAGGTGGAAAGAAAATGAAGTCAGTGTGCTTTTTTCAAATTTCTTTCAACTAAAAGCCCTTGGTAAGTGGCGTGTTCTAGAGGGTTCAGTAACACGCCCTCTCCTTGTCCCTTCAGGCACAGGGATGGTAACACTCTCCAGACTTAGGTCCACAGTGCTTGACTGTTTCTAGTTGCTTTCCTAAAAGCCTGATCACAGGCTTATAAATATCCCTTTATTAAAATCTCTTGTCTTTCTCAGCTGAAGTAAAGTGGCGAACCATTCTGGTTTCTCTGAGACTCGCTCTGCTTTGGTATTGAAAATCTGGTGTGGAAAAATCTCTAAGCTGTGTGGAATGTGGGGTTGTTGGCATTGTGGTTAATCTTGCTTGTCAATTTGATGGGGTTTAGAGTCTGGACATGTCTGTGATGTCTGTGATTTGCTTTCTAGATTTCAGTAACTGATATCGTAAGAATGACCCTAAATGTGAGGGACATCACTCCATGGGATGGGGGTCCTAGACTGACTAAAAGAGAGAAAGCGAACTGAGCACCAGCATTCACTTCTCTGCTTCCTGTAGATACAAACATGAACAGCTGATTTCTGCTCTTGCCCATGACTTCCTGCCTGTGACTTCCTTGCCATGACGGACTGTGGACCCTCCAACTGAGCTAAATAAGCTCTTCCTTAGTTGGTTTGGTTGGGTAATTTGTTGCAGCAATAAGATAAGTAGCTAAGATTGTTGACCAACCAACATATTTCTCCCATGTTTCTGTTTCTTCCATCAAACTCCTCCTTTGGAGTTCTCGGTGTTTGTAGACTCTCTTTTTATCATCTTAAAATGGTGGGTATCTTTAACATATTAAAAGCATTTGTATTACCCATATTCCTCACTCTTTCACTGCACCTTGCTTGCTCTCCCTCTTGCTGCTGTATTTTCTGTGGTGACTTTTTTTTTTTATACTTTGTCCTCACAATTCACTTTTACGGTTGATTCTATTGCATTAAAGGCCTTCTATCAGCCTGTGCAGCTGCTGTTAGCTCAATGGTAGTAAACACTTAGCTCCTATCCCAGATGCAGCACACACCAAGATTTCAATATTGTTTTGTTTTTTTCTTTGACACAGGGTTTCTTTTCTTTGTATAACCTTGACTAGCCTGTACTTGCTTTGTAGACCAGGCTGGCCTCAACCTCACAGTGATCTGCCTGCCTCTGCCTCTCTGAGTGCTAGGATTAAAAGCATGTGCCCCTAGGCCTGGCTGGGATTTCAACTTCTTGAACACAGATTTGTTTTTCTTTTTTCTTTCTTCTTCCTTCATTTCTTCCCTTCTTCTTTCTTTCTTTTCTTCTTTCTTTCTTAATTTTTCTTTTTTTCTTATTTTTTTCCTTCTCTTTCCTTCATTTTTTTTCTGGGTGCCAGGGTTCTAGACAATGGCAAGCTTTCTTGATTTTATCCCCCTGAATTCAAATATAGAATTTTTGTAGCTACCATTCCATCAAACAGTCAAGGTTCAAGGCTTCATGCTGAAGCACTTAGAGTTTGTCCCTCAAGGTAGAATTTGAGACTGCATTTCTTATATCCCACTGGGTGCTAAATCCCCAACCTTCCCCTGTATGACCTATATTTAGGTCAGAGATTGCTGCAATCTATTACTGCAGAAATCTCTATTTCTGCCTGCTTTAATTTTCCTCATTCTTTTTTATATGTAGAAATTTTTCTTTCTGTCATATCAGGGTATTTAAAAAATGAATTTCTATTTTTTTAATGTATCCTTTCTATAGCAAGCTTGCTCTGCCATGTCCATGTTTTTCTGAACCAAAGATCACCTTGAAACAACTTAGCTCATGCCCAACAAAAAAAAACTAGAGAGAGAAGCCTTTTGGTTTTTGCCCTGCTCTTATGTAGCAACCTAGAGCTGACAAATTGAGTCAAGAAAGAGCAAGGCTGAGGGGACCAGACTCAGATACCTCACCATGTGTGAGTCACTCCTGATATTAATCTAGTCTCATTTACAATGATTGGCACCATGATGCAAGGTGGAAATGAAATATTCATCTCCCATTCAATATCGCCTCATTTGTATGTCCAAGTGTTGACAAAAGAAAAACCTTTGCCGTCTACATTATGAATAATTGTGAATTAATATGCAACCCTACACTCATCCCAGGGAGAAGAAAATCAGTTGGATTTGCCAACTGCTCAACGACATGGCCTGGATTCAACTGCAGATGTCACCCACACTGCTCCCACTCTCAGAAATGCAGAAGGGACTGGCGTTTCTAGGAGAAACGGCTTTGGAGAACATTGTAGGAGCCAGAACCTAAGAATCTTAGAACATGAAAGCTAAAAGCAACGTTAAAGAGCAAGTCCTAATTTACTAGGTGAGGTAGATGAGGCTGAGTTTGTTGTCAGCTACTCATTCACCCCTTCCAAACAGGTGTGCTGAACTGCCAAGAGGACGGCTTGCTCTTGTAGTTATTCTCTCACTGAGTGGCCTGCTAGATGTTTGCTGTTGGTGTTGGTGCTGCTGCTGCTGCTCTGCTGCTGTTTTCACCTAAGAATTTGCACTGAGGAGGTCTTTGAGTTCTGAGTGCCTATGCAGACGTGTCATGAAAGCCAGAATGCTCCATCCATCAGTGTGACTTACATCCCAACAATGGCAGCTTCTTCTTTATTTGCTTAATTTATTGGACCCAAGGCTTCCTGGAGCTCCTGAGGAAGGATATTTTCTGGCTCTCACACTATGCAAATGTCAACTTAAAGTTTCAGACACGTCTGCAAGGGTGCATACTGTTAGCACCAAGCCGAGGGCCTACAGCATAAAGCAGGTTTCTCGACCACCCCCTCTACCCACACCAACCAACCCTTGTATCCCTTCTCATGCTGAAGGCCAGGAGCAGGAGGCCTTCTGTCTGAACCTTACCTATCTGCTTAGTAATAAGGACAGAGGGACTCAGATGACAGTCCAGTTTGTAAAAGTGTTTGCCTACCAAACATGAGGACCTCAATTTGGTTTCCCCAGCTGCCACAGTTTTTAAAAAGCCAGGTATGGTGATACATAATTGTAATCCCCAAACTGAGAAGGCTGTGGCAAGAGACATGTTGGCCAGCCAGCTTAGCTAACTACTTGGTGAGTTTCCAGGCCAGTGAAAGATCCTGTCTCAGAACACAAGGTGTGGATGGTACCTGAGGAAGAATGGAACCATCCTCTGATTTACACACACACACACACACACACACACACACACACCATACACACACACACACAGTGAAGGCAGTCATGTGAGAGCATCTTTCAGAGTGGTAACACTATGCAGAAGTAAAGCCCAAGGGAAAACCATTAACATAATTAGAAAACAGGGCAATGAATATAATGAAAGTAGTAAGTATTGTTTATTTCCTTTGTACTCATTATCATATTCATTAAAAAAAACAAATAGAAAGCTAAGTGTGAAGTGTCGACATGAATCCTAATTTACAGCTGAGAACACTAATCCAGGAAGGATGGATATAAGCTGGTCAATGACAGAAGTAGAACTTGATTCAGGATGTGTGGCTCTACACCTACCATTGTTTTATTGACTTGTTGGTGGGTTGGTTGATTGATTAACTGATAGACTCGCAGTGCTAGAGAATAAACCCAGGGCATTGTTCATGCTAGGCAACACTACAACTGAGTTGTATTCCCAGCTTTTAAGAGTCTCTGATCTTGACCACCAAGTGTAAGTGTATGCTCATTCTGCGATGTCCCAAGAGAAGCTCAGGATCCCAGCATTATGTTTGCTCCCTTTGAGGATTGTGAGGTCCTCTCCATTGCTTTATAGTTGTAGGTTTTACTGATAACAAAAGCTGTTTAATAATTATACAAAAATTGAGTCAAATACTGTTTACGTAGATTTATCTCATTTACTCTCATAATCCGATGAGGCACTATTAACCCCACATATGACTAATTAGAAATTTGAAGCTGAAGGAGATTAAGTCACCAAGGTTATGCAAGCAATAAGGGGCCGAGACTAGATTCAATTTCTAATTTCAAAGTTAGGGCTCTTGTTACCACCACAGTAGGTCTCAGCTTTAATATACACCCTGGTGTTAGCCTTTGTACATAAAGTGTCCCCTATAGGCTCATTGTGTTGGATGCTTGGTCTGCAGCTAGTGGTGTGACTTGGAAACTTTAGGACATCAGACAAAGTTGGAGGAACTAGGTCACTGAGAATAAGGCTTCAGGAGTTAGACCTGGCCTTAGGTTACTCCATTTCTCTGCTCCCCATCTACCATGAGGTGAATAGCCTCCTCCTTAACAGGCTGCTCCAGTTACAGTGACCTGCTCAACAAGTGACCATGGACTGAACCCTGGAAGCCATGATGTAAAATAAACCTTTCCTCATTCAAATTGCACTCTCAGTCATTTTGATGACAGTAAGGAAAAGTAACTAAAATGCCTGGGAACCTTTTAAGAGAGGAAATTTCAGGCCCCTTTACCAGACCCAGAAAAATGGATCTGGTCAAGTCTACAACAAGTCTGAATTGTTAGCTGACTCTGACCGAAGGCCTTGCTCTGCCATACAGCCATCCTGACTAGGCATATGGTGGGTTAGTGCTGTCGCTATAACAAAGCAGTATTGCCAAAGCCTCCTCTCCTTAGCCCACTGGCCATATCCAAACCCAGTAGACTAGATGTTGTCATTCAACATGCCTGCTCATTGTAAGGGTCACCTCCTCTCCCTGAGTGTTACCAGAATACCATGGAGGTTGAGAGTGGGATCATCTCTCATGGCAAGTGAAGAACTTAAAAACACAATCAAAGAAAGAGTGCTTTGCCTCACTGGAGAGAAAAGCCCATGGGTAAATCTAAATCTACCTTTGGGTATGATTCACCAGGAATTCATCTCTCTTCACTTTTTAATTTTGTTTCTTCTGTGTTGGCTTAATCCTCTGGCCTAGACACCCATCAGGAGTCATATACAACTTCACACCCACATACACAACTTCAAGGTCATTCCTGTGTTTTAGTGGCTCTAAGAAGTCTCATTCTTAAGTTTTATTCTGCAAAAGTCCCAATCAAGAGTGGTTTTCCTTAGGCTTCCCTGCAGTGGGGTTTTATCCTTGACATTGTCCAAAGTGTAGACTACTAGATGTCATCAGGAGTTCACATAAGAGAAACGATGCCTTTGATCATCCCCATGTAGCTGGGCATCAGGGACAGCTGAAAGGAGTTGGAGGATTGGGTCATGAGGTGGTAGATGGTTCCAGCATGATTGCTAATTCCTGGAGCAAAAGCTGCCATGTACAATGCGTTCTTCTCCAGAGATGATGACTCTTCAAGCAACCCCATTCTCACCACTGAGAGGCTGACTTGGGGATCCTGATGTTCTGTACCAACAGCACAAAATCTGCCCTGAGCCAACATTGTAGAATATATCATAGAATTTTAGGGTTGAAAGAGCCTTATCGATCTTCCAGTTCAGCCACTTAATTTTGACATTTTAAAAAATCAACAGAATTAGAAAAATCAATAAACCATTCATGAAGCACACAAGCAAGGAACAAGTTTGTTGACATTTATGGAAATAGCAAGAGAAGGCCTGGCATCTTGGATTATGGTCCTCAGTGCAGGAAGTAAGTCTTCAAAGTAGTGTGGTAGCATATTTCATTTGTTGACTCACAGGACTTTCCTCAATGGTGCGGGATCAGATTAAGGACAAAACTCAGTCCTTAGGCCTAGATCTCCATCTCTGTAGCTTTGTGGCAACTCATCTCTACCCACTCTGTTGCTCACCATTTATTTTCTCTTCACCATCATGGTTGTCTTTTCCAACTGCTGCTTCACTGACAGCAGCTACCAACTGCCTTTCAAGCACTCAAGAGTGATGGGCAGGTGGCAATAGGTGAGACACGGTTGCTCCTCAACAATGGACAACTTATTAGAATTCCTCTGAAAAGAAAAATGCCTCTTTCCTGTCAACTCATCCCTTTTTACTACATTTGGCTCCTCGGGCTCAACAGATCTCCTTTCTCAAGAGCTGTGTGGTGACAAACTGATCACTTCCTTCTCCCAGAATCCCCCTCTCCAGGCCCATAGGAACCTTTCTCAGAGCTCCTTCTGTAACACCTGACACACCATCAGTTAAAATTTCATGGCCAGTGCTTAGCAGAAAGAGAAGGCACTTTATTGACAATTCAGATCAGGTTATTGGACGCCATCTGCCTTCCTTCAAATTAATGGTGAGAAGGAATGGGTCCTCTGGGCTTTACTTATTTTTAGATTATCCAAAGAAACCCAGCAGACTGCTTGTAGTGCATGCTAATCGCTGCCGTAGATGATACTACATTGGATAATAAGTGACCGCAGTCAGGCCTCCATTCACATTTGGTAGTTTCGGGGGAAAAACAGTTCAACAGTCTCCTTGCCATCCTGTCGTCTGCCCTCCTCCTCTCTTTACCTAAACTGAGAAATCTAATGGAATCGGTGCCCTGAGGGTGAAGCTGACTGAAATGCAGTTGAGCCACCAGAGTCCAGCAAGAATATCTTTTGTCATCCTCAGCCCATATCACTTGCAGGCTCAGCCTTGGTTGCATCTCACCATCAAGGCTAGTTCCTGAGGTACATGGGACTGACTGTAGAGAAAAGAACTCTGAATAATAGTAACCTTTGCAAAATATTAGGTTTGACTGAGGAAGTTTCTTCATTGTGCACCTCCCCCAGGCTGACTTCTAAACACACACACACACACACACACACACACACACACTCCTGAGCAAAAGCAAGCAAACCAGTAACTCATTAGCAGCTGCTATTCCATCTGGATAGACATATGAGGTGCATTGTTCTCCTGGGGAGGAGCAAGCTAATGAGGGCGGAGGGACAAGGAGAAGGCCTCCTGGGAGGGAGGATATAGGAAAAGAATGAGAAAGATGGGGTGAGAGAGAGATAGGGTCTCCAATATGCAGGTCCAGGAGAGTTTGGAGGCAAGGCTGAAACATTGCACAGAAAAAAAAAAGAAATTATGGGGAGACTCAAATGTACTATTTTAGTGCTCCCCATTTCCCCTCTCTTGCTTTTATTTTTTTCTAGATCATATTGACCAGGATCAGAAGAAAAACTACAGCAACTGATTTTCTCATCCCTTGATATAGTATTCCACTGGGGGAGGAGAGAATGTTTATGTTCATAATATTCACATTAATGCATTAATAAGTTAAAATGATCTTATTACTCTAATTTATTTTGTATGTGCATTATAAAGCATGGAAGTGATTTTTCAGAACCTCTGGCAGGAATCATTTCATTTGGAAGTGTTCCTTGCAATCTATTTAATGCAATCATGTGCTGTTTTACAAACTCCCATTGATGCCCCATCAGTAGCTCATAATTATAAAAGTATTTCAAATAAGCTTAGTGCTACAATTTAGATTTTTACATTCCTGAGGAAGCATTGAAAGGTCTAGAAGAAAGAGATTTTTGGGAAGATCCTAAATAATCTAAATAGATGCCATTAAATGGTATTGGATCACCTAAGCCCCTCGTTCCTCTTCTCTTGTTTTTGCTGTGGTTTTCTTGTTGCCTAGCTGGCGATTATGCCATTTTGTGCTACTGTGCTTCTACTCCATGCCATCCTGCACCACCATCACCACCACCACCACCAAGATGACTAAAAGCAATGCCCCCTCTGGTGCTGGACCGAAACTTATAAAGCAATCATTTATTTTTTTATAAATGAATGTTCTTGGGGATTTTGCTATAGTGACGGTGAGCTACCTAACACAGGAGTTCAGTCCCATGGTTTCTTCTTCAAGCAGTCTTATTTGCATATAATACCTGATGTGAGAACAGTGATAAGACTCAACACTGCTAGCAATGGCGGCTCATTTTGCTATCAGGAAACTCTCCTGGAGAGAGCATTTACTCTGCCTTCAGATTAAGTTCTCCAACTTTAGCACAGATCGAAATCAATTGCAGATTTGTTAACGCTGCCTTGATGGGCCATACTCTCAGAGTTTCAACTGTAGATCCCCTCTGTGATGACTGACCTGCTGCTCTAGACCACACTGGAGAAACCCACTTTCTTCTCTAATTCCCAGAATGTCCCTTTACCAGCCCTCCCAACATCCGACACTCAAGCCCAGCTTTCCATGTCAACAGAAGCATCATATGAGAAGGACTCGGTCAACCACAATTTCCTTGCTCGGTTCCCATTGGTTCAAACAGTGCTGGCAACTCAGTGGGCATGCAATAGAGGGTTGTGGGGTGGTTGACTGCCATGCAGACTGACAGTGCTATGTAATTGTTCCAGATCGTCCTTATTATCACTTATACAGAGTAGAAGTCTGAGATTATATGGAAATCGTCTTGCCTTTTGGTGGGGAGGGTTTCCGGGATAAGCTGCCAGTGTGCTTCAGCCCTGTCATTCTGTGTTACCTAGACCTCCATAGACACCAAAATCATGAAAAGAATGTTAGCTCACCTACAGCAAAGAGATTCTAAATTTTTCCATGCACAGACCTGATAATGCAAACCAAAATCTCCTGGGAGATGAGCCTCCAGGCATGCCCGTGTGTGTGTGTGTGTGTGTGTGTGTGTGTGTGTGTGTGTGTGTTGGGAGGGCATGCCTTGAATCTATTGACTAAGGTGAGAAGGCCCACCCACTGTGTATATACCACCTTTCCCTAGATGAGATCCTGGACTATCTAAGAGTTAGAAATTCTCATATGCATACATTCATAGCTGTTTTCTTCTGACAAACTGTGGTCAGCAGCTTCAAGCTTCTGGAGTCCTTACTTCCCTTCCATGATTGGCTGTGTGTGCCCTAGAATGGTGAACCAAAAAAAAACCCTTTCTTCTTTAGGTTGCTTTTGTCTGAGTATTTTATCACAGTAACAGAAAATAAGATAAGACAAATCTAAACAAGAAATGCATTGATACACACTTGATAATATAGCCTGAAAGTAATTCCATACTGTCTATGCTTCGACACAAGGACTCATATAGTCCAGAATGAGCTCAAACTGTAGCCAAAGACGACCACAAAACCCTGCACCTCTTGCCTCCACTCCCTCACACAAGATTTTTTAACAACAAAAGTGTGGACCATTGAATATCTAGTGTAGTTTTTTTTCTCTTTTTAAATTTTTTATGTTAGCTAAGAGAGAATTGGGTTTCATTGGGCACTCACATACTTGTGAAATTCAGTTCTAATTCATCCCCTACCCTGAGTATGTAGAAGGCTCTATTTGTGACATGTTGGTACTCAAAAAGTTTCATACTTTCAAAGTTTCACATTTTGGAGTAGTTTGTATTTGGGATTTCCAAATAAGGGAAGCCCAACATGCAGTGTTTTTGTCTCATACTAAAACACTGAAGCTGGAAATGCATAAAAAGGTGGCCACATGTGGAGCCCAGGGCATGAAGAGTGGATTTATATTAACCATCTTCCCTAAAGAATGAACGTCTACTGGATCCCACTGGCCACTCTTGGAGCCTGCACCTTACATAGAGGAATGGGGTCTGTCCATCAACAATGAATTTAGAGCGTACCCATAGCCCACAACTTATTTCTTCTGCCACACCCAGCAAAACCAGGTGGCTTGAGGTAAAGGGGACAGTTGAGATGAGTAATCCCAAAGGAACTCATCTTTTATCTAAAAGGCAAAAAGTAACTTTTGGAGATGAATTGGGAAAACTTTTCTTTCCAGACTCAGGAACAATGTACACCAGCTGCAGCCCAGGCCACTGCCTCAGAAGAGAGAGAAGAAGTCGTTTCTATAATTACGACTAATGACAATCTCATGATTCCATTTAATCTCCACAGAAGAAGCTCACCAATTGGAAAGCTCTGGCCCTCTGTCCTTCAGCCAATTAGATATTTTTGTCCAATCCAGAATGGTTATCCAGCCTCTGCCAGGCTGAAATTGTGCTTAGAATTTTATTTTTATAGCTTCTGAGGCATCCCAGCTTTTAACAGGACATTGGAAATTGTCCATACTTATGGCACATCTGTTCCAGTAAGATCTGTAGGTTCCAAAAATCATTAACAAATTAACATAAAAACTTGTCTTAACTTCCTCCTGATGATAAGGTGTGCTTTAAACACTTGAGTGTTTCAATTTTCCTGACCCAAAAAGTAAAAATAAAATAAAATGATCCCTTAATGCCTTGGAATTTAGGTCCCAGTAGGCTAAGAGGGAAGTGATTATAAATGACATCTCAATTTCAGGCACCTCATTAGTCAGGGAGACTTGATTTCTGATGATTGCTCCTCTAATTGCTAGCCAGCTAGTCACAGCTCTCTGGTGAGAGTCCCAGGTCCTGGTCTCTGGCTCTCCAGGGGTTTGCCAAGCCTCTGCCTGTCACCAGGGCCTGGAGAAATTCTGACAGAGACTGTCAGTCCTCTGTCACTTACCTACTGTATAATCTGAAGCAAGAGCTCCTCCTGCTCTGACCCTCCTCTTTCCTTGAGTGTTAAGTGGATAAAATGCTACCTGCCTGAAAACGGGCTGTGAGAGCTTAGAGCAGGGCCTCCTCCGGGGGCAAGAGGAGTCAACACCCAAACTAAAGTGTTTGCTCTTTTCAATGGGAAAGGGAAGCAAGAGCAAGGACTATATGCTAGGAGGGCACTGGTTTCCTGTCATTCATAGTTCGATGAGGAAAATAGATACACGACAAATAATCACCCACATTCTCCACAGAAACAAATACAGTAAGCTTGCTAGATGGTGACAAGGAGGAGGAAGACTGAAGTCAGGAGCAGATTACATAAAATAAAGTAACATCTCAGTGGAGATCTGAAAAGTGACACCTTGCAAGTTTAAGGGGTAGGACCAGGAAGACATACCCCAGAGAGATCAAAGGACATTTGTGTCAAAAACTGTGAGTGGATTAATCATCCTCAATTTTGCATAAATTATGAACAAGTTTTATCTTGTATAGGAATAGTGATGCCTGTGACTCAAGGGACAGAGATTTTATAAGTATGACTTAAGAAAAATTGGAGGGCTTCGGACATTGCTCAGTTGGTAAAGTGCATGGCACAAAAGCATCATGGCATGAGTGTATTGGGAAGAGTGAGATTGGATGATGCCAGAGGCTTACAGGCCAGGCAATCTAGCCAAACCAGCAAGCTCTTGATTCAGTGAGTGCCCTTGTCTCTATAAACTATACCGTAATTGAGGAGGTCACTCAACATTAATGTCTTGCCTCCATTTGCACGTGTACACATGTACATACCACTCCACAGACATTCACATTTGGACACAAAAGTTTTACAGTATTATAATTTACAATTAATTGTTGAGTATAACTCCTAATCATTTCCCTGGTTTCTCTGAAAAGATACTAATTTATATGAGAGAGCAAAAAATATAGTTTATATATATTTACATACTATAAAGAACAGTTAACAAGACAGACCTGGAGTTAAGGGACCATCTGAGACAGAACCTCTGCTAATTCCTAGTTTTTCAAGGCTATCTCTATGCCAGGCCCTGAGCTAGTGCTTACGCAGACCAAGCTACTGCATTTTCACAGCTGCCAGTGGGTATCTACGCCTTCTTCATCATGGTGGTCACTATAATCATCTCCACATCACAGAAGAAGAGATATAGTCCTATAAAACCCAAGTGTCATGCTCACATTTACATAAATAGTAAATAACAAGGCTGGCACTTGAACTCCCTCAAATCTGCATGTTAAAGTCGGTGTCATTTGCTCTGTCCAGTCTACAGGATGGCTATGAAGTTTACACAGTTGTGAAAGCCCGTTGTTATGACCTCAACATCTCACACTAACTGTAGATTAATAACCACCAGGAAAACTTGCTCAGTGTTCCAGCCCTGTGGCAGACCCTTTCTAGACCCCTGTAACCTCATCCCAACCAGTCAATCAGCTGAAAGAAAATTTGGGAGAATTTTCTTACAGGGTACTTCACCTGACAGTGGCCGGTAGGTCACTGAAATCATATGCAAAAGTACCACACACATGGGCCCATCTATACTTCTCGCAGACTAATTACTCAAAATGCTCAAGAACCTCTATAATGGGAATTTTCTCTGCACTTTGAGCCAATGAAATTGACTTGGGATAATAAAAGGCTGTGATCTAGGAAGATGGCTTTGTTTTGTTCTGCTTTGTTTTTGAGACTGGATCATGACTGGATCATTCATAGCCCATGCTGGCCTTGAACTCACTCATGACCTTCCTCAGTCATTTTTCACATTATACGTTGAGAGCCTGCTCTAGCTAGCCAGTGGCACGGTTCAACCTGTCTCCACCTCCTTACCACCACCAGCATCAGAATGGGTTTTAGACATGTGGTGCTTTGAATAGGAATGGCCCCCACAGACTCATGTGTTTGCATGCTTGGCTCATACAGAGAGGACTACTAGGATGTCTGGCCTTGTGTGTCACTGTGGTGGCAAGCTTTGAGGTCTCATATATGCTCAAGTCTGGCCAGTGTGTCAGAGTCCTCTGCTGCCTTCGGATCAAGATGTAGAACTCTCCTTCTTTAGCACCATGTCTGCCTGGATGCTGCCATGTTTCCCACCATGATGACAATGGCCTGAACCTCTGAACCTGTTAGCCCACCCTCAATTAAATATTTTCCTTTATAGAGTTGCCTTGGACATGGTGTCTCTTCACAAAATAAAAACCAAACTAAGAGAAGACATATGTCATCACAGTAAGCTTAAGTTTTCTGGTTATCTGAATTTATGTCCTCATATTTTTACAAGCACTTTACGCACTGAGCCATAACCCCAGTCTTAGGATTTTTAATTCAATCTGGTCAACACAGGAATCTCTTGTTCATAGCCTGGTTCACTTATCTAGCCACAGTGGACACCCCCAAGCACTAATGCAAGTCATCATTCCACAAGAGTTTCTGATTTCTCTGCAGAACCCATATATCAAGAGGAGCTTTGTAGGAAAAAGAACTCTAAAACTCTTAACAGCCGATAGTAAGAATGTTTTGGCAGAGCCTAATGGCCCTGGCTCCAGTCTTCACAAATGTCCCTTTTTGTGTACATTTTCATGCATTAGTGTGACCGATTCACTTACTATCTTCATAGCCTAATTGTATCCCATTCTGTCAATGTATCTTGAATACATTTAAATTGAAAGAGGAAACTCACAGTTTTTGTTCCTGTACTCTTCATTTTTTGCCATGTGATTTTTAGAAAGATATGAGAAGGTGCTAATCATATAAACTGAATACTTTTAGACCATAAACTTTGGAACCCAAGAGATCTGTGTTTGAATTTCATTTCCACTTCTCACAGGCTACAAGAGCTTGCAGAGGTCATTCCATCTGTCGGACCTTAACTTGTCTCATTGTGGAGCAAGGTTATAATAGACATATCTCCCTCTTCAAATTGTTGCCAGGTTAAACAATGTAATATGGTTAAAGTGTTTTGCAGAGTCCTTAGTGCACGCTAAAAGCTTAGTAAGTGATAGCTGTTGGCAGAATAGACAGAATAGAGAGCAGGCCTGCTGAAAGCATTTTTTTAAGAGGGGTGAAACATTTATTTTTCCAAGGTCATAAAAAAAGGAAATCAGCAGAAAGAAGTCTGCAGTGACTACATGTTGGTGGCAGTCACTAGCCAACTTCAAATCCATGTGTCCTAAATGGACATCTTCAGTGCTAAAGAGAGGTCACTTGGGGTTGAGGGCATAAACGTGATAGCTAGAGAATGACTGCATTCTGTGGTGCGTCCCTGGCACTACACACGAGTTCAGCCTCAACATGGCCCACCTCTCTACGAAGCAGGCCCTGAGGAGCTAAATCAACCTCCCAACCATCACCATCGAAGGCAACACTTTCCCTAACCAAATGTCAGAACATTCCAACTGGACTCATTCACTTCACAGGAAGACAAGTGAAATGAATTTCTGGGACTGCCTAGCTACTTATGGGCAAAATCAGTGTGTGCAGCACGTGGTCATCTCTAGCCATCAGCCCACAGATCCTAACCAGCCCGGTGTAGTCCACCTTCATGGCCATTTTCCTCACTATGCATCTGACAATGGCATGGATCTTAAAGGTCCTGCAAAAGCATGTTGGTTGAAGGCTTGTTCACCAGCTCAATATACAGTGTGAATTTATGTGTGTCTGCTGTTGCTTTATTTTATGGTCTTCACAGCTGTTGCCTCTTCCATCTATGCTTACATTGGGTCCTGAAAGTCCTTGCATTTGGAGGCTGAGTGCCAGTAAAGCAATCCACTTCTTTGCCCAATTTAAACCTCAGCATCCCCAGAATGTTTGGCTGTCTATAGTCTTGTTGAAGGCTTTGCTCTAGGTCAGCCCTGTGTCCATGCATTATCCTATTCCATTCCAACTATAGTTGGTTGAGTGGCTCTTATTTCAATTTATGTTTAACAAATGGAGAAATGAAAATGAAGAAATTACTGAACTTGCCATGTCCTTAGCTAATAACCTAGATCACTGATTCTACAATTTATTCCTTTAATCCTTTTGATATACCCCCTTCCAGTCTATCTTTATTTAATTTGGCTCAAAAATATTTCCCAATCTTTCTTTATGAGTCCACTAATCAACTCAACATGACAGGAGCAAGCAAAGAAGAATGAAAATCTTTCATTGAATCGTCCTTGAACTGAGTACTTCGCTAATAAGCTTCACAGACAGTTCCTGGCCAAGTACCAAGAAGACTTGAGACATGGAAAAAGAATCACATGCATGCAACATAGATAAACACAAAGACATAGAGAGTAATCAGAAAGAGTTCTGGATTGCTCAGCAAAAGCATGCAGCCTTGTGGTCTAGCACCCTCATGGTAGGAGACACATCTGCAAAGAGGAAAGGCACAAAGAGACACAGATCACAGCAAGCTTTGGGGTACCAGGAAGCTCTTCCTCTTGATTCCCAATAAATTAACAACAATAAAAAAACAAACAAGCAAACAAAATAGGTGGCCACAGGACAGCATGGTGGTCTTACACTTCCTGGCTATTGTTTCCAGAAATCTATTGTAATAAAATCCATGGGCAACAAAACTCCAGTGGGTCCAAAAGGAGCCACCCCAAGAATGTTTTAGAATTTGCTTGTGTGCTGTGAAAGACCAGCAGTCAGTGTGGCCTGGATTATGGACTCAGGGGGATGAAGCTATCAGCCAGCCCCAGTGCAGTGGAGGGAAGAGATGGGGGTAATGTCCTTATTAGGATTGACACTGGGAAGCCTGGGGGTGAGCTAGCGAAGCTAGAGCTACGGAAATAAGACTTGATGCCTACAGTCAAGTGCCAAGTGCTGTCAATGACTCTGTGCTGCTTCATTGTGGGCCTATTTCAGCTAATCCTCTATAGGTAACACTTCTCTTTTCAGGGATGGTGAAAGCCTAGGAGAGGCTGGGGGAGGGGGGAGCCATCCATCTTTATTAAGTCTCCAGCCTCAAAGGATCCCTCTTATTTTTTTAACGTTTATTAATTACACCTTATTCACTTTGTATCCCCCATAAACCCCTCCCTCCTCCCCTCCTAATCCCACCTTCCTCCCCTTCTTCACGCATGCCCCTCCCCAAGTCCACTATAGGGGAGGTCCTCCTCTCCTTCCTTCTGATCTTAGTCTATCAGATCTCATCAGGAATGGCTGCATTATCATCTTCTGTGGCCTGGTATGGCTGCTTCCCCCTCAGGGGGAGGTGATCAAAGAGCAGGCCAATCAGTTCATGTCAGAGGCAGTCCCTGTTCCCAATACTATGGAACCCACTTGGACACTGAACTGCCATGGGCTACATCTATGCAGGGGTTCTAGGTTATCTCCATGCATGGTACTTGGGTGGAGTATGAGTCTCTGGAAAGACCCCTGTGTTCAAATTTTCTTGTTCTGTTGCTCTCTTTGTGGAGTTCTTGTCCTCTCCAGATGTTACTATTTTCCACTTCTTTCATAAGATCCCCTGCATTCTGCCCAAAGTTTGGCCATAAGTCTCAACATCTGCTTTGATAGTCTGCAGGGCAGAGCCTTTCAGAGGCCCTCTGTGGCAGGTTCCTAACTTGTTTCCTGTTTTCTTCTTCTTCTGAAGTCCATCCTCTTTGCCTTTCAGGATGGAGATTGAGCATTTCTATCAGAGTCCTCCCTCTTGATTAGTTTCTTTAGGAATACAGATTTTAGTAGGTTTATCTTATATTATATGTCTATATGTGCAAGTATATACCGTGTGTGTCTTTCTACTTCTGGGACAGCTCACTCAGGATGATCCTTTCCAGTTCCTACCATTTACCTGCAAATGTCATGATTTCCTTGTTTTTCATTGCTGAGTAATATTCCATTGTGTAGATGTACCACAATTTCTGTATCCATTTTTCAGTTGAGGGGCATCTGGGTTGTTTCTAGCTTCTGGCTATTACAAATAAAGCTGCTACAAACATGGTTGAGCAAATGTCCTTATTGTGTACTTAAGCCTCTTTTTGGATATATGCCAAGGAGTGGTATGGCTGGATATTGAGGAAGCGCTATTCCTAGTTGTCTAAGAAAGTGCCAGATTGATTTCCAGAGTGGTTGTACAAGTTTATGTTCCCACCAGCAGTGGAGGAGGGTTCCCCTTTCTCCACAGCCTCTCCAGCATGTGTTATCACTTGAGTTGCTAAAACAATCCTCTATAATAAAAGATCTTCTGGAGGTATCTCCATCCCTGATCTTAAGCTGTACTATAAAGCAACAGTAATAAAAACTGCATCGTACTGGCATAGAAACAGAATGGTGGATCAATGGAACCGAACAGAAGACCCAGAAATAAACCCTCACATTTATGGATACCTGATTTTTGACAAAGATGCCAAAACTATACAATGGAAAAAAGATAGCATCTTCAACAAATGGTGCTGGTCTAACTGGATATCTATGTGTAGAAAAATGCAAATAGATCCATACTTATCACCCTACACAAAACTGAAGTCCAAGTGGATCAAAGACCTCAACATAAAACCAGACACATTAAATCGGTTAGAAGAAAAAGTGTGGAAGACCCTAGAACTCATAGGCACAGGAGACAACTTCCTGAACAGAATACCAACAGCACAGGCTCTAAGAGCAACAATCAATAAATGGGACCTCATGAAACTGAAAAGCTTCTGTAAAGCAAAGGACACGGTCACCAAAACAAAATGAATGCCTACAGATTGGGAAAGAATCTTCACCAACCCTTTATCTGACAGAGGGCTAATATCCAGTATATATAAAAAATACTAAAGAAGCTGAAAAGCAACAAGCCAAGTAATCCAATTAAAAAATGGGGAACAGAGCTAAACAGAGAATTCTCTGTAGAGGAATATCGAATGGCAGAGAAACACTTAAAGAAATGCTCAAAGTCATTAGCCATCAGGGAAATGCAAATCAAAAGGACCCTGAGATTTCACCTTACACCCATCAGAATGGCCCTCTTATTTTTACTACAGCAGTAAAGTTTGGTTTTTCCAGCTCTCTGAGATGTCCAACTGCCATTATCTCCTGCCTGGTTAACAGACACCCTGCCTATGAGGCATCTTCTCTGTGAGCTGCTACATTTCTAAATCATTATCTACATCTTCACTGATGGGCACATCGATTTGGTTCAACAAGCACATGCTTCGATTATCTGCACCTGGAATTTCAACACCCGGACGCTTGTCTTGTGGGGACCTGGCCCATACCTCTGTCTTTTCCTGAACCTATTCGTACCAAACACCTACCATTCTTAGTTCCACTTTCTCTGCCTCTGCTCCTGAGACTACGAGCTGGACCTGCCCCACGGAAGTGCTCACATATGCTAACTCTCCTGTGTGGAAATGCAAAATGTCTCTGTCCATCTTTTACACTCATCAACTTCCCCTCTTCCTTCACACCTCCACTAAGTCTCACCTTGGTATAAAACCACTGGACCCATGGACCGCTGAACATCTGTATCCTTGCTAATCCATAATTAGCATGAGGCCAGGATATTTTCTGGTTTCACTTCGCAGCTTCTTGTACAGTACTTGGCCCAGAGGAAGCATTCTTTATATACTTGTTTGAAAGAATGCCTAAATGACCCAATGTGGTTCTTATCTCCAGAGTTCTGTCAGATCCTTGAAGGTTATAATGTTACCTCATATTCTTAGTGTCATTTGTAATGCCTGGAATATGATTTCTCAGTAAATGCTTATTAGATAAATTAATGAATAAATTCTTACATTCAGATCACCAACCAAATGAACTATTGAAGACCAAGAACACATAAATGAACAATCGAAAGTCAGACATATGAATGTGCAGATCAATGGGCTTTCATCAAAGCAGAAAAATGGAGCCCAGTACACCCATACTCAGAACGATAATGCTGAACATTCATTTCACAGGCAAACTTCAAACAAAGGGACTTCAAACATCAAGTCAGAGGAGGTCACAGCTGAGGAAGGAAGGAGTAGGGACATGTTTTAGGCATGAATGATTGAGCTCAATGACAGTTTAAGCATTTATTTAGGGTCCTGGCTATGGTAGAGATCCACCCTGTGATTTTTCTCTGTTTCATAAATGCTCAAAGCAGGGCAGATGATTCAAAAGCCTGTCAGGGCCAAGAGGCTGAGACAAACAAAAGGCATAGCTTGGTCAAGGGATTATGGCTGATTCCCAGCCCAACAAGTAAAGGTAGATGTTTCAGTTGTCATGTGTAAATAAAAGCCTTTTATTGTGACATTGCTTCCCCCAAGAAAATATATAAATATAAACTCTAAATCTTCCCATCTTTAGGTGTTGGCCACTAACTCAATTTTTCAGCTCCAAAAACAAAGTCACCCTTCAGGTCAAACAATACACATCTGTATTGTCTGAACTGCAGCCAGACAGCAGTTCTCCTCCAGCCATGCACAGCCGGTTTACAACCTCTGGTCTAAATAGATTAGACTTGTGAAACTGAAAGCACTGTTTCGCACCCACAAGATTAGCAGATGTTAAGAAATCTGATAAAATCAAATGATGCCAAGGAAGGAGAGCAACGGGAAGGCTCGTGTGAGGCTTCTGGGAATGACAACTAGAATAACCATTCTGGAAAGGAAACTGGCATTGTCTCATAAATGCAAGGGTGCCCACCTCTTCTCACTCAGCCATCCTGTTCCTGGGCTTCAGGGAAACCATTGCAAATGCACACACAGCTGTATGTGAATGCTCATAGCTGCCGTATTTGTTCCAAAATGAACCTAGACATAAATCAAAAGCCAAGTGAAAGAAGCATAAATAGGCACTGGGTTATTCATGGAACAGAATAAAAATAACTCAAGTGTTATCAGTTAGCATGGATCTGGTGACTTCGTGAGACAGACAAGCCTTTCTAAAATCTTGCTTCTGAAGTCCATAAGCCCTTTCTGTCTCCAAAAGAAAATAGCCTGGAACCTGATCAAGGTGAATCTTGTGTTTATTCAGCAAGTACCTTCTGGTCATTCATATGCCAGGAGCTCTGCTAGGTTCTGGGGAAGTAAGATCAAGCAAACAGTGTCAGTGTCACTATTGTCTGGTGGAAGAGACGACAGGTAACTAACAAACAAACAATTAAAAATGGCAAAAAAAAAGAGAGAGAGAGAAGGATGCCATGACAGGGTAATAGAAAGAAGGAGCATAATTTAGGTAGTCTGGAAGGGTTAAGAACATTGTTACCTTGAATGGGACATTAAAGTTGAGACCCAAGAAGTTGGTCAAAAATGAGAACAGAAAAACATACATACCAAACACAGAGGTTCTACAAAGATTTTAAGCACAGGGCATGCTGCCATGTGCCAGGAAACCAATCAAAATCAAAGTACCTGGATATTTGGGCTCTGGTAACAAAATCTTGGCTAACAGGAGGCCCAAGTGTGTGTCCATCTTTCTACCCAAGTTTCAAGATGGCAGACAATCCAGAATCATGAAGAAAGTCTAAATGACAAAACAAAACCAGTTGGATTCAACCCATTAGCTCTTTTGTGTTCTCATGAAATTTTGTGTTCTTTTAAATTTCAGCTAGTGTGAAGAGACTATTAGCTCAAATGTCTCTTATCTGCTGGCATATGTCATGTTAAACACAGACACTCAGAGATTAGAGTTCATGACCTGAAATTGTCTCAGTATTGAAAGTAAAACTTTCGTACTGCATGCTTAGCACTGTGCAGAAAGAGAGGCACTGTAACCATCACTCGTGGCTTTTCCCAAGGTTTTCAGTTCACTTCACAAACTGTTGCAGTATGTGTGAGTGTGTGAGTGTATGTGTGTCTGAGTGGATTCACCAAAGTATGCATGGATACCATACACACACAACTCTATTTCAGAAGGCAGTTTGGGAGTTTTCTGCTTGTGATGTTTGCTTTGTTTTTTTTTTTTTTTTTTTTTTTCTGGGTCAAAGTTCCCCACCTGAGCACAGCACACAGTACAGTGGCTTTTTCGAAGTGTCTCACCTGTGAGGTAATTGTGACTGGAACAGTAACAAGGGCTCTTACATAAGCCCCCCTCAAGGCTTCACCGCCACCCATACCGCCTTTCAGAAGCAGGGGAGCAGCAATTTAACCTGAGGGACCTCCTTTTCCCAAAGTCACCCATAACTTATTTTGCAGTCAGAGTCCACAATACTATTCAGTATTGAGCTAAATCTCAAAGAATGTCTCACTTCCTTTCAATTTTTCATTAGTTTGAATTAAAAATAAAAAAGCCAATGAGCATGGCTTGCATAAATATTTCTAAACCACACAACAGCAGGATTCCCATTCATTTTATTGTTTGCCAAACCAATCCCCCTCCTCCCTCCCCCCTCTCTGAAAAAACCACTAGACCCACACTCAGTTTGGCCATGCCAGCTCTGTGCCCCAGAAAAACATGGCCTAACCTTGCTCTGCATGAAAGGTGTAAAATGACTTGTTCCCTGTCACACAGGCAGGCACACGACATGTACGGTCACTCTTGGCTTCTCAGTTTTGTTAATTCATTGTGAGTTAGACAAGGGGTATCTACATCCTAAATTCATACCAAAGAGTGCTTGTTTGGAGACATCTAAATAAGCTTTCAATCAGGGTGAATATGGTCCAGGAAAGGTGCAGAATAAAAGGGTCAAGCGAGTGGCCACAGTGATATAGCTGCCTGAGAAATTTCCTGCAAGAATAAGATTGCAAATATTGTGTTGCCTTTATATGATCACATTTTTAATTTTGTCCACATGTCTGTTCATATGAGGGCATTTGCCTGTGGAGCCACTGGATATCCCTGGAGCTGGAGTTATAGGCACTTGTGAGCTGCCTGACATGGGTGATTGCAAATTGAACTAGGTTCTCCTGCAAGAGCAGTAGGTACTCTTAACCACTGAGCCATCTCTCAAGCCCCTGCCTGCACATTTTAATACAAATTTCTTTCTTTATATTTGAGAATTTCTAACATATATGCAATGATTGTGATCATATACACCCCATTGCCCATCTCAAATTCTACCATATTCCCCCAAAAACACAACCTCCTTCTACATTCATATCTTCTTTTAAGCCACTAAATTCAATCACTATGTGGGTGTGGTGCAGGGTAAAGTTAACTGAGAACATGGCTGTTCTGGCAAGAGATCACATCCAAAGACCTTCTAGGTCTATGTGATCCGGATGGAATACAAACATGCCTTTAATCCAGGAGACAGACACAAGCAGATCTGAGTTCAAGGCCAGCCTGGTATAGAGCAAGTTTCAGTAAAAAAAGCTTAGAGGCTGAGTTGTTGGTGTTCTGTTAAGGAAGTTGTCTCCTGTGCTAATGAGTCCAAGGCTCTTCCCCCACTTTTTCTTCTAACAGATTTAGTGTGTCTGGTTTTATGTTGACGTCTTTGATCCACTGGAATGTTAATTTTGTGCAGGGTGATAAGTATGGATCTATTTGCATTTTTCTACATGTAGACATCCAGTTAGACCACCAACATTTGTTGAAGATGCAGTCTTTTTATTTCCATTGTATGGTTTTGGCTTCTGTGTAAAAAATCAGATGTCTGTAGGTGTATGGGTTTATTTCTGGATCTTTGATTAAATTCCATTGATCCACCAGGCTGATTTTATGCCAGTACCATGCAGTTTTTATTACTGTTGCTCTATAGTAGAGCTTGAGGTCAAGGATGGAAATACCTCCAAAAGATCTTCTATTGTACAGGATTGGTTTAGCTATTCTGGGTTTTCTGGCCTTTTTATATGATTTTGAGAATTGTTCTTTCATGATCTGTAAAGAATTCTGTTGGTATTTTGATGGAAATTGCATTGAATCTGTAGATTGCTTTTGGCAGGATGGCCATTTTTACTATGTTAATCCTACTGATCCATGAGCATGGGAGATCTTTTCATATTCTCATATCTTTCTCAATTTCTTTCTTCAGAGACTTGAAGGTTTTTTTTCCATACACATCTTTCACTTGCTTGGTTAGAGTTACACCAAGACACTTTATGGTTTTTTGTGGCTATCGTGAAGGGTGTTGTGTCCCTAATTTCTTTCCCAGCTAGCTTGTTTTTTGTATACAGGAGGGCTACTGAGTTTTTGTTTAATTAATCTTGTATCCAGCCACTTTGCTAAAGTAGTTTACACTTAAAGAAATGTTCAGCATCCTTAGTCATTAAGGAAATGCAAATCAAAATGACTCTGAGATTCCATCTTACACCTCAAGTGGCAACATATGCTGGCAAGGATGTGGAGCAAGGGGAACCCTCCTCCATTGCTGGTGGGAGTGCAAACTTGTACAACCACTTTGGAAATCAATCTGGTACTTTCTCAGAAAATTGGGAATAGCCCTACCTCAAGACCCAGCTATATCACTCCTGGGCATATACCCAAAAGATGCTCAACCAAACAACGAAGACATTTGCTCAACTATGTTAATAGCTGCTTTATATTCATAATAGTCAGACTCTGGAAACAACCTACATGTCCCTCAACAGAAGAATGGATGAAGAAACTGTAATACATTTACACAATGGAATACTACTCAGCTATTAAAAATAAGAAAATCATGAGATTTGCAGGCAAATAGATGAACTGAAAAAGATCATCCTGAGTGAGATAACCCAGAAGCAGAAAGACATACATGGTATATACTCACTTATAAACAGACATTAGCCATGTAATATAGGATAAACATACTAAAATCTACAGACCTAAAGAAGCTAAACAACAAGAAGGACCCTAGAGAAGATGCTTAATTTTCATTCAGAAGAGCAAACAGGATAGACACTGGAAGTGAAGTGGTAGAAGAAAGAGAATAAGATGGGAGCCTACCACAGATGTCCTCTGAAAGACTCCAACCAGCAGAGGATTGAAGCAGATGCAGACTCACAGCCAAACTTTGGGCAGAGCGCAGGGAGTGTTATGAAAGAAGGGAGAGATAGAAGGACTCAGATGGGACAGGAGCTCCATAAGGAGACCAACAAAAACCAAAAACTCTGGGCCCAGAATGGGCTGCCGAGACTGATGCATCAACCAAGGACCATGCATGGAAAGGATCTAGACTCTCTTCTCAGATGTAGGCCATAGGCAGATCAGTTTCCATGTGGGTCTCCTAATAAGGTGAGCAGGGGCTGGCTCTGTCATGAACTCAGTTGCCTGCTCTTTGATCACTTCTTTCTGGCAGGGTGGCCTTACTAGGCCACATAGGAAGAGAATCCAAGCAGTCCTGATGAGACTTGATAGGTTGGGATCAGATAGTAGGAGAGTGCTCCCCTTTTCAGTTAACTAGAGGAGGTGATAGGAGATGAGACTGGGAGGAGATGAGAGAGGGAGGTACAATCAGGATACAAAGTGAATAACTTGTAAATAATAATAATAATAATAAGCTTAGATCCAGGTTTGGTGGTACACACCTTTAATACCAAACAATGAAGGTAAAGTTAGTTTGTAGAAGGAGCACCCATGCTTGAAAGTGATGTCTAATTGAGTGGCAGAAACAGTGATGAACCAGAGAAGATTTGACAGAATAGGATAAGCCCAACTCTCACAAGAAGAGAGAAGTAAGGGAGTCTACCTGGGAGCAACATAGAGAATGAGAGGAAAAAGAGTCAGTTTCACCGGGAAGATAATAGAGACAGAGGTTGAATGAGAGAACAAGCTATACAGGCAGATTGAGCCTGAGAATGAGAAGGAGCCAGAAGATTAGAAAAGACTGCTGGAGTTAATTGAAGTCAAGAGAAAAGACAGATTGAGTAAATTCTCTAGGAGAGGAGTTTGAACCAGAACAGCTTAGTTGAACCAGCCAGCCCAGAGCTCAGTAAGAAGAAAGGGTGAGGTTATTAAGCAGTAAGTCTCAAAGGTTGCAAAGATTCTAGGCCTAGGTTAGATTGTATGGAGGCTAGACCCTTCAAGGACTAGGACTAGGTTAGAAGGAAGAGGTGGTAAGCCTCTGAGACAATTAAAAAAGGAGAATAAAAGTCTTTTTTATTGTGCGGTACCATCCTCTAGAGCATGGGCATCATAACAGTGGCCATACTCTTGAATGACTCTTCCACAGAAGTTTCACCTGCTGATAGCTCTGTCTACTGTTTGATCAACCATCAAACAGTATTCATCCCTCCCTCCCTCCCTTCTTTCCTTCCTTTTTTCTATCCTCCCTCCCTCCATTCCTTCTTTTCTTCTTTCTTTCTTTTCTTGCTTGCTGCTTTCCTTCCCTCCCTCCTTTCTTTCTGCCCTTCCTCTCTCCCTCTTCTCCCTTCCTTCCTTTCATTTGCTCACAAATATCTGTGTGTCTCTTAGGTGCTGCTTGTTGAAAGGGCTGTTGTTTGCACTTATTCTCCAGCCATGTTTCATTAAGAGTCTGCATACCCATCACCATTTGTAATTCGCTGTGATTGTCAGGGTTACTTTGAACTTGGACATGTGTCAAGCATTAGTCAGTAGAATAGTGGTAGAGACCTAGACAGGAACTTTGAGGGGCTCCCTGCTTCTGAGGAAAGCTTGCTTCTCTCCTCTCTCTGAGAACACGTTCCTGACCAGAGTATGATCTTTCCACCAAGTCCTGGACTGAGAGGAGGTTGATACTACAAGCAGATCCACAGCTGACCTTCAGCAGAACAAGACTTTTCTCAGGTGTGAGAAAGAACCATTTGTCTCTGGAAGTAACTAAAATGGTTGAGTAGTGTATTGTTTTAGCAAGCCTGATCAGTGTGTTTAGTAAAGTATCAAAACTGATTTGGGCTCCACTTCTATGGTGCTTATAGTCTAGACTGAAGAGTCAGACAGTAAGAAAATGAGCAAACTATTCAATGACTTATCTTCCCTTTACATCAGCTTCACTTCCTCACCTAAGTATATGTGGTCTGTGGCCCTTGGCCCTTCTTCCAGGCCCATTCTCTTCCTTGACTATTCCATCTATTTTCATAGCTTCAAGAATCATACCGCTTTACGTGACCCTTACTCCTACTTGCTGTGTGGCCCCCACACATCAATTCCTAACTCATGTTCCCAGCTGCCAGATGGATTCCAGGCTCTCAGACTTATTTGCTTACACAAACTCCACAGGACCAGGGAGTATGCATCTATTATTTTGCATGTTTTCTATGAATCAGGAATTCAGAAAGGGCTCAATGAATGGCTCTTCCTTGTCCTTCCTCTCTCTCTCTCTCTCTCTCTCTCTCTGTGTGTGTGTGTGTGTGTGCATTTGTGTGCATGAGTTTGCATGCAGAGACCAAAGGCTGATGTCTACTGCTCTCCACTTTATTTTTTGAGACAGGGTCTCACTCTGAACCAGGAACTAACTGGTTTGGCTGAATTTGATGACCAGAAAGTTCCAGGGATCCTTCTGTCTCTACCTCCCCACCGCTGAGACCACAAGTGCATGCCACTACACCGGGCTTTGTTATTTGGTTGCTAAAGGTTGAGCTTAGATCTCCATTGTTCACCAAACACTTTACAAATGAATCCATCACCCCAGTGCCTACTCTGGGGTCTCTTAACGGTGTTGCTGGTGGAAAAGTGGAGGACTTTAGTTTCTGGGTACTTCCCCAGCCATCAGTGTAGACATGCATCTTTCTTTATGGTTTCCATGTGTTACATGTGTTACAGGTGAATCTTCTTATAGCACGGTTGTCTCTGGAAAGTTGGGACATTTACTTAGTAACTGAAATTGTGATCAAGGATGGAATTATAACAACAAACAAGACCAAGGCTGAGTTACTTTTGAAGATTTGTCATCAAAGTCAGACACTCTAATTTCTGTCATAGCCTCTTGGTTGCAAGCATATGGTGAGCCACCTCATCCCCAAAGACTGGGAATTCTGCTTTATTTTTTGATGTGGTGGGAATGCAGGTGATGTTTTAGTTATCTTTAGATGGTGGGATTTTCCTTGCCACCCCTTCGTTCTTCCTCCTAGTTTCCTATCCGTGACTGGTCAGATCGTGCCAAATTCCACCTGCAGCCACCCCTAGCTTTCCAGTCTCATTGCACATTCTTCTAGATCAAGTTTAAACAACACTCAGCACAGATTAAGACTGATGGTAGCTAACTCTCCACTCTAATTCCTCTTCTTCGCGTTTCACCACTTCTGAGTCTTTTTCCCCCCAAAGCTAGACCTGTTCATGTCATACATATGCACAGTGGGTGATACATCGTAAGCCCTCTTCAAACATGGAATTTTTCTAAAAGTCTTTGATCACTGTTCCTTACCTATTGAAATTGATATAGAATCCTTTCTTTACCTAGAAATATACATGTGTAATAAATGTGTTTATTTTATATCCATTCAGACGCCAGGTTGATGATAAAATGAAGACCACCATGAATATGCCCTTTGTTGTGTTGTGTTTATTTAGGGTGGCTGGTGTAAAGATTTGTTCATTCATTTAAAAAGCATTTAGTCTTGAGCGCCCACATGTTCACCAGACATGATCCTAATCAATTCTAGGTGGGAGGACATTAATCAAGACGATGTTACTGTATCCACATTGTATCTTACTTGACACAATGAATTTAATTTCCTGGTGTTCTTTCTCTTGGAATGCATGCTCCGAATGAACAGGACTGGCCATTTATTTCCTTTTTGTATTCAGAAAGTTCCCATTTCTCTATTTTAGTTTATGTTGGTCTTTTTATCTGGAATGCTTGTATCTCTCCAGTGTTCAAAATCTACGAAATCTTGTATTCTATAAGAAATGCTTTACTCTATTTTGCAATTCAGCAGGGACCCTTTGTCAATTATATATTAACAGCATACTATTGGCTTCTTTTATTCGGATTGAATTATAGATAACTGTATCTAGGTCTAGGTACATGTACTAGCCCCTTGAGGGTAAAGACTGTGTCCTAGGCATCTCTACCATTCTTGATTGCCTATCCTTATGACAGATACTTGTTACTTATCTATGGAATCCACGAGCTGTTCAGTGCTCAATGAGAATCCTCCCTTTTCCTCTCTCAACCTTGCCCTTCCCCAGACAGGGTCTCAGGTTGCTCAGCAGGCTTACATCTATGAGTTTGGCAACGCTTTGGAAAGAAAGTAACTACATTAAGTTCTAAGATTGAGCATCATTGATACAGCTGAGTTCACATGCACAACTGTGTGCGAATCCCACTAGTTCTCTGGATCCTTCAAGAATGGGGGTTTATTGAGGTTTTTTGGGCAGATGAAGTAGGAATACTCAAGTAGAGTTGTGGGTAAAAAAAAAAAAATAACAATTTGATAGGTGTGTAAAGGCTGGGCTCAAGGGAACCAAGATAAAGGAGTAGACATTTCAAAAACCACTTGAACGTGAGGAAGAGGACCTTGAACTTACACCTTTGTTTAAGAAAAAAAAAAGACCACTTAATGAAGAGGAACAGGAAACAGTCTAGGAGACCCAACATGAAAGAGCATGAGCACTGTCATAGTCAACCGGGCTATGGACTGGTTGGGTTAATAAAGGCACAGAAAATTGCTAAAGCACACTTCTTGGTGTGTCAATCATGCTGTTTTCAGACATGATGTGGGAAACCAAATTGAATGGGGAAGACCAATCACCCACCATGAATGTCAGTAGCAAGGTCAAGTATACTAGAGACCCATTCGGAACCAAAAAATAAGAAGGAAGCACATGATGGGATCTACCTACTCCACTGTTGTGTTTTCTGGTAGTATCACTTGCAGACACCAGGCTCCAGGCTCTTGAGTCCTTACCCATAGACTTGCACCATTGGCTGTCCAGAGAGACCTCCAGGCCTTAAAAGTTTTAGGCTCTCATTGTCCTCTCTTCCTGTGAGGTTTCTAGCTTCTTGAATGAAGCTTTTCTGCATCTTCAGCCTACAGATACCATTATAGGACTACTCTTCCCTCTGGTCATGTTCATCATTCCAATCTATTCCTTTTTATAGTCACATGTACCATCTGTGAGCTCTGTTCCTCTAGTGGACACTGGTTGGTGTTGGCAGCTTTGGAGAGGACTGGCTTCAGGCCACTAGACTGACAACACAGCAGAAGTAGGGAAATGTGAATTTTCTCCCAGCTCTGTCTTTACATGACCTCTGACAAACCACTTTGCCTCTCTAAATCTCAGTTTCTTTGCTTCTAAAATAAACCGAGAGGGCTGCTGGATCACTGACCTTCTTTCTTCTCTGAGATTCTGTCCTGCTATTTCTGATCTGAGCATAGCTGACCCTTCCTCTAGAGTCATTCTGGTGTTAACACCTCCCTGGCCAATGGCCTTGGTCTTCAGTCGTCTGAAGAACTGGTAACCTATTCTATTTACTAGCTGTGGAGTCTCAGGTGAATCACTTTCTCTCCATCTCTAAAATGGGTATCACAGCAATGTTTGGTGTTAGCTATTTGACTGGACAGCTGGTATCTCAACAATGAAGAATGGACTCATCCTGAGGAACTACAACTAAAAGGGTCCACAGTCCCCTTTTCCTAATATGTTCTTTCTCCATTACCTCTGGTCAGTGAGTTGGAAGGGAGGTAGAAGTATTTAAGAACCCTAAATAAAGCAGGTTTTTTTAAAAAAATCTAAATCTTCATGTGTCAGATAGAAGCTCTTGGCTATGTAAATGTTCAGCAATGACTTGAATTACACGTATGGAAACCATATTTTTGAAACCCCAAATTAGACTATATCTTTTCATAGGGATTACACTTTGTTGAGCAAGTGAGAAAGATCATTTGAGAGAAAATTATTGCATGCTCTTGTCGTAATTATGAATAGATTTTGTTTGCCTGAATCTACAGCTCTGTCCTTTCAACAAAAGCTTTAGCAGCCTACAAGTAATAGGAATTGTATCAGACCCAGACAAAGGCATGGTGCCCTCACTGCCTGAGATACTTTTTTTATACACTGCAGGGAAAGAGCAGCACCTATGGGCCTACTGTGAATGCATGCACACGTCCACATACACCTATGTGCACACACACACATGTACACACACACAAACACGCACACACAAATACATACTCCGTACACCATCTTTCTTTTCTTTCTAAATGCTAACGTTTCACCAATTTCAAACTCCTCCAGCAAATTCCAAATGAGTAATTTTCCAAAATCTCTCTTGTCAGTATGGCTTCTTAGTGCCAGTTTCCTCTGTGCTGAAAATAAAATAAAATAAAGTGAGAAGCTATAAAATTGATAGGTCCTGTTGGCTCCCAGAAACAGACCCATTTAATTTGATACAGTTGTGAGAAATTATCCCCAAAGCCTGGGTTCTCACATCTTCTTAGTCTCTTGCTAAGTTCGGAGAAGCAAGAACTGATCTGTTTTGGCTATGAGCAGTTGAGGACCTCTGGGGAGTATAGCACCTCACAATTAAGATTCCTTTCTCTCCTACATGGTACCTGATTCTCACTAACAGCCCTGCCTGCATTCACTGTTAGTACCACCATTTCACTGCAAAGCTAAAGCGAGCCTCTGACAAACACAAACCAAGTTCACAGGTTTGTTTCCATGTGAGATGAAATATGTCTCCTATCATTTCTTTTTCTATTAATTAATTCAATTTACATCTCGGTCATAGGCCCTTCTCTCCCCTCCTCCTAGTCCCATCCTGCTTCCTGCACCCCCTATCCCCTATTCCTCAGAATAAGGGAGCCCCCTTCCCAGACACCCCAGCTCATCTAGTCACATGAGGACTGAGTTTGTCTTCCTCCCCTGTGGCCTGGTAGGGAAGTCCCATCAGGGGGAAGTAATTAAAAAGCAGGCAAGATAGTACATGTCAGAGATGTCCCCACTCCACTAAATAGTGGGCCCACATGAAGCCTAAGATGCCCATCACACTTATCTTCTTGGGGTCTTCACATTGTAGTGTATCTACCCTGTACTATATGACTAAATCTGCTTATACACCATGTGTGTCTTTCTGGGTCTGTGTTACCTCACTCAGGATGATCTTTTCTAGTTACATCTATTTAATTGCAAATTCTGTGATTTTCTTGTTTTTAATGGCTGAGTGGTATTCCATTGTGTAAATGTATCACAGTTTCTTCATCCATTCTTTTGTTGAAGGACATCTAGGTTGTTTCCGGTTTCTGGCTTTTACAAATAAAGCTGCTATGAATATGGTTGAGCAAATGTCCTTGAATCTTTTGGATGTATGCCCAGGAGTGGTATAGCTGGGTCTTGAGGTAGGGCTATTCCCAGTTTTCTGAGAAAGTGCCAGATTGATTTCCAAAGTGGTTGTACAAGTTTACACTCCCACCAGCAATGGAGGAGTGTTCTCCTTTCTCCACATCCTTTCTAACATGTGTTGTCACTTGAGTTTTTATCTTAGCCTCTCTGACAGGTGTAAGATGGAATCTCAGAGTCATTTTGATTTGCATTTCCCTGATGACTAAGGATGTTGGGCATTTCTTTAAGTGTAAGCACCTCAACGAAGTGGCTGGATACAAGATTAATTCAAAAAAATCAGTGACCCTCCTGTATACAAATGACAAATGGGCTGAGAAAGAAATTAGGGAAAACATACCCTTCACGATAGCCACAAATAATATAAAGTATCTAGGAGTAACTCTAACCAAGAAAGTCAAAGACCTGTATGACAACAACTTCAAGTCTCTGAAGAAAGAAATTGAAGATGATATCAGAATATGGAAAGATCTCCCATGCTCACGGATCAGTATGATTAACATAGTAAAAATGGCCATCTTACCAAAGGCAATCTACAGATTCAGCATTATCCCCATCAAAACACCAACGCAGTTTTTCATAGACCTTGAAAGAACAATTCTAAATTTCATATGGAAAAACAAACAAACAAAATATCAGGAATACTAAAACAATTCTATACAATCATAGAACTTTTGGAGGTAGCTCCATACCTGATCTCAAGCTATACTACAGAGCAATAGTAATAAAAACTGTATGGTACTGGCTTAGAAATAGGCTGGTTGATCACCGGAACTGAATAGAAGACCCAGAAATAAACCCACACACCTATGCATACCCAACTTTTGACAAAGGAGCCAAAACCATACAATGGAAAAAAAAAGACAGCATCTTCAACAAATGGTGCTGGTCCAACTGGATGTCTACATGTAGAAAAATGCAAATAGAACCATATTTGTCACCCTGCACAAAACTCAAGTCCAAGTGGATAAAAGACCTTAACCTAAAACCAGATACACTAAATCTGCTGGAGGAGAAAGTGGGTAAGAGCCTTGAATTCATTGATATAGGAGACAACTTCCTGAACAGAACACCAATAGTTCAGACTCTAAGATCTACAATTAATAAGTGGGACGTCCTATGATTTCTAACTCGAGGATCTCCCTGCAAGAACTTCCATGAGGTTTCCCTCATGTACTAGTCTATTGGTGGCATCTGATGTGGAAAAAAAAAAAAGGGAACTAGCAGAGCGGCAGATAAAGGTACCTGCTGCTAACCTCAACAACCTGAGCTAAACCCATAGATCCTATAGGAACTGCTGACAGAGAAAACAGATGCCCAGAAAAGAGTCTGAGACTTTGGATAGAATGGTGATGGATTGCCAATGTCTGCTATAGGATGGGATAAGCAAATAGCTCCATTTATGCTAGGTACCTCCCATTTTTACTTTGTACTATAATGTCTAGATGCTTCTGCTGTATCCATATATTTTAGCAATCAGTACATCATTCTGTCTGAGAAGTTATCTTTTAATGACAAATAAGAAGAAATATATTTTAACCAGCAAAAGGAGGTATCTCTTAGAACCCAATAATAAGAGCTATAACAATCTACTCCATGGACAGATACCAAGAACTAAAATGTCATCTGGAATCAAGGAAGGCACCAGCTGTCACATTCTTTATCTCTGCTTCTCCTTGTCTAACTTTTTTTTCCTCCCCACCTACCCTGACTCCCACACTTCTCCCTCCTGCACCCCACTTCACTCCATCTGGACTTATATATGTGCCCTTCTATCCATATCTGTGTTTGCTGCCTTCGCCTTTCTCTATGGATCAAATATGTCTTGAGGGGCAAGAGCCAAGATCCAGAGCAACATATTCAATAGAAATATTCAGTATTTAGTAGTTGGAGCCACTAAGAAAATTTACATTTTTCTCTTTGGTAGCACAATGTAAAAAGATTTTTATTTTTACGGTGAAAATTGATTTGATGCATACTAATCTTGTATTCAAAATATCCTTTAATGAAGCTGTAACTCAATAACAAACTAATTTTAATAAGAGGTTCTGAATGTTCTCTTCTTTGAAATCTGATATATAGTTTCATAGTTACAGCATTTCAACTTGGATCAGTTAACTTTAAATGGCCAGCATTTTAGTACCTTCCAAACTGACTGTCGTGGATCTAGACTTTCATATTTGATTATAGAAGCCAGGAAACATCTATGATCTTAAATCTTCAGGACAAAGAATCCAAGTGTGTCTGCACTTAGTCCAATCAGCCTCATCCAGAAATAGAGGGATCATATTCCATAAACATGGTAACCAAAGAAGAGAGCAGAGGACATGCCTGGGCCTAAAAGATATATAACACAATGTTTGCTGAAGACTTCGTAGGAAAAGCCATGAATCGCTTGAGTTCCCTGAAAGAGTCCAGAAGTTCTCCACAACCTTGCATTTGGGATAGAGACATTGCACAAGGGAGAAGCAAGCCAAGAAGACGGATGTGCTGCCACCTAGGGGAGATTCGTCAAGCATGCATCTGTATATAAGCATGCAATTATAAAGTGCCAAGGGTCCCAAGAGATGACTTCCTGCAAGAAAATCTCTGAATCAGGAGTCAGAGGTGGGGGTTGGGAAGCAGCATTGTTAGAGACACCCACTCACAAATTAAGTCTTCAGGAATAAAATCATGAGGCCAGACCATCGCACAGCTTAGGAATCTGCCCTGGCCCGATGGCCCGTCAGACCTCAGCAGGGAACATTCCTCATACTGTTGGCCAACACCAAGGACTCTCCCTTTTAGGCAGATGCTGTCAGTTACACAAACAGTTTTTTTTTTTCTTTTTTTGTAAACATTCAGTAATCTCTGGTTTTGTTTACGGAAGCTCTTCAATATGAAGAAGGCTTAAGTCCTTAATGAGAACCGAGGAACCAGCTGTCTTTTCTCTCCTTGGGACAGGGCAGCCCTTCCAGAGGCAACTACAGGCTGATTGCTTCAACTCTCCCTCACTGCTTCCTCTTCATCTGTTAGATTCTTCCTTTTCTTCACTGGAGTTGAAACTCTGTGAAAGGAAGGACATGTCTAGATTACTTCTGAACCCGGGCCTCCCCGCAGTACCTGCACATGTCCAGAGCTAAGTAAAAACTCACTATAGCTATCTGCTCTTCCCCAGACTCCCTAAAAGCCACCCTCTGACAGCAGCGCCTAGAAGTTCCCACCTGTGTTTCAGCAAAAGGACCTGAAGGGGAGTGGGGATTTCTCAGTACTATTGTTTTTTCTGTTTTATCAACAGCCTATTTTAGCTTCAGCCCAAAGGCGTGTCTTGATCCAAAGTGTCAGACAAGCTCACATGGGTCCATTCTCCCCATCCACAATAGTGGTTTCAGAAACTGAACTTGGGAGCCTTCGCCATCTTGCCTACCCCTAACTCTCTAACTCTCTCTTTCTCTCTCTCTTTGGATACCAGGCCTCAACACCTGCCCTCTTGGAGACAAATCATATTCAGAGCTGAGCACTTAGCAGTGGCAAATTCGACCAACTTCCTGGAATTCCGTTTCCCCTTCTACCAAATTCATGAGACATTTTACTGTGAGAGCTGGCCAATAGCTGTGAACAACTTAGTTCGGGTGCCTGAAACCCAGTGAGTGTCTCCCAGGTATTACATATCATCATGTGGCCTGAGCTTCCTCTAAGCTCTGCACCTCACTGCCCACATTTGTACACATTGAAAAGCTTCATTCCCACAAATTAATTTTGCCAGTAGTTAATACAAAAAAGGAACATCAGCTCTGGTCTCTGCCCAACTTAATACAAATCCCAGATTTGTGGAGTCTTCAATTAATTGGCTGTCTTCTCATTGCAACACTGTAATTTAGAGTGCAAGTCTTTTCTCCCTGGATGAAGAGGAGGATCACTGCTGCATCACAGAGAATAGTATTCCCCGAGGCCATGGCAGCTTTAGCAAAGACATATTCTATTATAATAAGGTCACAGGGGGCAGCCGGAATGTTTTGTTACATGAAACTTTGTCTTCAGCAATGAAAAATAAATCTTAACTGGGTGGGTTATTTTCTATGTCATGGAGAGACTGAGACCCATGGAATGGGAGGGCTGTGGCATGCATCAATAACTCTCCACTTACCAGTAAGTTCATGTACTTAATGGTTCTAGAAACGTCCTGCTCTGGCTTGCTGGAGGAAAGCCCAGCTGCTGCTGGCCTTTGCTAGCTATTTCTTTCACTGTCAAAATTAGGGGTTAGAGAAAGATAGCTGTGGTTAATATTGTTTGCTAGGAGCTGGGCATGACTCGCCTTTAATCCTGGCTTTTGAGAGGTAGGAACAGGCAGATCTCTACGAGTTCAAGGTTAGCCTGGTCTACATAGAGAGTTCCAGGCCATCCAGGGCTACATGGTAAGACCCTGACTCAATAAAATAGCTTCCATCTAGATATGGCATTGTAAGATACATTCATGAAAAGTAAACTTAACATTTTGATCTTCTCTCCTGGTGCTTAAGCATATTTAGGTCTGCCAGCACACATTAGTATTGTGCCTATACTCACAACCCCAGATATGTTCCCAATAACAGCAAGGTGAGCCCATTTTACAGATAAGATGCTGAGGTTTGTGAGTCACTCCACTACCTCAATCTATTTACTCTGTTTAAAAAGGCATGTTTGGTCCTTCTGCCATTTAAACATTTCTGTAATAAAGATATTCTCACCAAGGAAATGCAGTTTTAGCAAGCATTACTTGCCTGACCTGTTTTTATTACTTCAGTGATATATCTTACACCTGGTGTGTCCTGAAAGGTAGCAGGACACACGCTGGAGAAAAATGCTGACATTCACTGCTAGCCCACTACGACCCTTCCCGATGACCGCTCTGCCAGGCTGTGCCAAATGAGTTTCTACTAAATGTCACCATAAATGAAGAAAAATATTAACAAAACTTAGCTGGATGCACACAGGAGCCAATGAGCAGGAGAGCGGCCTCCTCTGGAGTTTTCAGGCTCTCGGCTTCTAACACTTTCGATAACAGCCAGAGTGGGAGTAAAGGAGTGAGGGAGAAACCAGACTAAAGCTTGGAGGAGAGCAGATGAGATAAAGCCAGGTACACAGGCACCAGTCCACAAATTAGGTCCTCGGACCACCCATCTTTCAAGCAACAGAAATTAGGAATTCTTTAACAAATCAAGTCCCAACTTGTTCCACTTAACCCTTGCATGCCTGTTATATGGTCTGCAGAGTGGACAGAGGAACCAGTTTTAGCCTTGAAAGCAGAGCACTCAGGACAGCACGTGCCACACTCCAAACAAGTCTTTAAGAGCTGGTATCTATTAGTCTCACTATTCTGTTCCATCTTAGTTATAACTCACCTCAGTCTACACTAACACAGACACATAGATACAGACACACACACACACACACACACACACACACGTATGCACGCATAACTATGGTGGTTTTCTTTATCAAGAAACAAGCCTACAAAGCCTTTTACCTTTTGGCAGTCTTCCAACATGCTCCTCCACCTGTCTGTGAAGAGCCAATTCATGTTCATGCTTGACCTTTAATGGACCATCTCCTCTTCAGAGGGCTCTTGTCTGTCTCTCCAAAAGAATACCACTGTATCTTCCTAATATAGGTCCTCGCTCATTTCCTTTTTAGCCTCATTGAATTTCCTGTGGTTATATTCATTCTTATTGCAGTATTCCCTCTTACCTAAGATTTTGCTCTGCGGCTGCAGTAATTCACAGTTAACTGGGATCTGAAAATGTTAATTAGAAAATCCCCGAATAAGCATGCTACCCTGAACATGATAAGACCTTTTGCCACACTCTGCATGTCTGTATCATATATGCTACTGACCCTCACTCACTTCAGAGCCATGTAGGTTAGCAGCTCAAGTCTTGAACTGTCTGGTGCTTGTGTTGAAGGAACCCTTACTTTACTTAATAATGGCCTCAGGCATGCCAAAGAAAAGCCTTAACATTACCTGTTAAGTGAAAAGGTAGGCACAATAAAATATTTTGTGAGACAAGAAGAGCAACAGAACCAAAAAATCTGAGCACAGGGGTCTTTCCTGAGACTGATAATCCAACCAAGGACTATGCATGGAGATAACCTAAGACCCCTGCACAGATGTAGCCCATGGCAGTTCAATATCCAAGTGGGTTCCATTGTAATAGGAACAGGGACTGTCTCTGACATGAACTGATTGGCCTGCTCTTTAATTACCTCCCCCTGAGGGGGAAGCAACATTACCAGGCCACAGAAGAAGACAATGCAGCCACTCCTGATGAGACCTAATTGACTAGGGTCAGAAGGAAGGAAAAGAAGAACTCCCCTATCAGTGGATTTGGGGAGGGGCATGCATGCAGAGGATGGAGGAAGGGAGGGATTGGGATGGGAGGAGGGAGAGAACCACAGGGGGGATACAAAGTGAATAAAGTGTATTTAATAAAGAATTAAAAAATATTTTGTGAGAAAACATATTAAAGTACACTGTTAAAATAGTTCTGTTTATTATGATCATTGTTGGTGACTAACTTACAAGTTAAACTTTATGGAAAGTATGTACATTGTGATGGCTTGGCTTTATTGGCAACTTGACTGGCTATAGAACCACCAAGGAGACACACCTCCCCGAGTGTCTGTGGGAATGCTATGGCACCATTCCATTAACTGGGATGCCAGTGTAAACAAAAATGGGAAAAAAGAGGAAGCAAGTGAGTACTATCAATCATCTCTCTCTGCTTCCCGAGTGAGGATACAATGTGGCTTGCTGCCACAAGCTCTAATCACTCTGCTTTCCCCCATAATGTACTGTATCCCTGCAAACCATCAAATAAACCCATTATTTGTTAAGTATATTTGTCGGATATTTTGTCACGAAAATGAAAAAAGTGACTAATATATGTGTTTAGGGGAAAGTGTATTATATGGAGAGTTTAATGCTGTTTCCTGACATCACATCCTGAAACGAATCCCCTATGAACACAGAAGGCCGGCTCTACCTGCTGACAGCAAGCTTGCAATATAAAGTGTCTTACTCTTGTGTGCCTGCACCTAGCCCAAAGCCTGGCATGATGGATGCTCAATAAAGATTTCTTGAATTGCATTTTCCAAACTCAATAAGTGAAAACTTCAGAATCTAAATCCAGGTCAGGTTATAGCCAGAGGCCCCACATGCAAAGGAAAATGGCTCATCATGTAACTGGTTTTCTCTCTCATGGGAGCCTTGGCCACTTTTAAAACTGCTGAGCCTCTGACTCAGCATTCCATCCCAGATACCCATGCCCACTGGTCTCAGAGTACACATGGCTAGTGGTGGAGTTAGATTGCCATGCCCACGTCTTTGATGATTTGTGTTGGTGTTTGACACACAAGGGACATAGGAGCCTTCCAGCATTCATTTGTTTGGAAACAACAAGAGCACCTAATATTTCTCATTACCTTGCTGTTTCAGGAGTGATCGCCTCATTGAGCCCCTTACTCCATCACTTTCTGAATCAAATATTTTCAAACTGCATGCCTGTGGAATATGGAAAATTCAGATCAGGTTGGGGAAGAGAATGAGGTGATCAGGTTTCTTGTATAAAAATTGCTCAAAAATGCACACCTTAGAAATAATTCCCTGGTATCCCACCCACCTGATGGTCTGAGTCAACAGACATTTTATCGTAAAGGTAATTTATGGAGAATGTCTTGTATCTATGTGCTAGGGGCCATCATAAGCAGCTCTACTCACACTATTTGGTTTAATCCAACGAGGAAATCTCTGAGTAGGCAATACCTTCATCTGTCTTATGGATGAAGAAACTAGGGAATCAGGGGAAGTAAGGATTTCCCTAAGGTCGTATACCTCATGAGTGGAACTCCAAAACTTTGCTGACTGAAGGGCACGTTCAAGTGTGAGAGTCCTAACTTATCCGGTAGACTCCGAACTACCATTCTTTTTCCTTTTCTCTTACTCAGTGGCTTTTGAACCTGACTTGCCTAGGAACAAGGTTGGGACCTCTCTACTTAGGTAATTGTTTGGACCTTGCTTGCAGAGCTTTGATTAAATGGGCCTGGTGGAAGACCCTGGAATCTGTATTTTCAACCTGCAGTCTTAACCTGTTCTCAACTTTCCTAATGCTGTGACCATTTAATACAGTTCCTCATGTTGTGGTGACCCCCCCCAGCCATAAAATTATTTCCTTGCTGCTTCATAACTGTAGTTTTGCTACTGCTATGAATGGTAATGTAAATATTTGTGTTTTTTGATGGTTTTAGGTGACGCCTGTGAAAGGGTTCTTTGATACCTGCTACTCCCCTCTTCCCCCACACACACTGGAAAGAGTCAAGTCTGGAGAGTCTATGCATTACACTTTAAGAAATCTAGTGTAGTGAACAAATTGGCTTCACTTTCCTTACTCCTGAGAGCAAAATGGGACATTTAAAAGATAAAGTTCTAGGGCCAGAGATACAGTTCAGTGGTAAGCACCTACGTAGTGTGCTTGAGTGCTGTAAAACAGAATAGAAAACGTCACTGCAAAACCCATTTCTTTGTGTGGTGGGCTGGTTTGGGTGAGAAATGGTCCCCTTATGCTCACACATCTGAACATTTAGTTCCCAGTTTGTGATGCCAATTGGAGAGGTTATGGATCTTTAGGTAGCCTTGCTGGTGGAAGCATGCCATTGTGGGTGAGTTTCGAAAGTTCACACCCTCAATTCCTGTTCTCTCTCTCTCTCTCTCTCTCTCTCTCTCTCTCTCCCTCTCTCCTTCCTGTGTGGAGACAAAAATGTGATTAGCCAACTTCCTCTTCCTGCTCCCATGCTATGCCATCCTGATCATTGCACACCTTCCATCTAGAACAGTAAGACAAGATTGACTTTCTTCCTCAGGTTGCTTTTGCTCATAGTATTTTATCACAGCAACAGAAAAACAACTAGTACAAAAAGTAAATGGCAGAGAGCACTCACCATCGGGAAGGTGGAAGGCGGAAACCGTGCTCTCTGTCACAAACAACTCCACATTTGGCTAAGGCTGAGGATCTGGCTTGCTTCCATGTATGTGGACCTATCTGCATTGCCCACGTGGCACGCTGGGGTTGGCTACCCAGAGGCTATTTAATCTGTGGGCTGGCTTTCCCCAGGGTCAGATGATTGTTCAAGGTTCCTGAATAAACTGCATTGAAAAAAAAAAAAGTAAATGGCAAAATTGAAAATGAACTAAATGCTTCTAGCTTACAAACATGCTTTTGCACATCTGTGATGGACAGAGAGGACAGGCCTCTTGAAACAGTAAACTTAATGATGGATGGATGTTAGAGGCCAAGAGATCAAAGTCCTTCTATTGACCTTTGAGGAAATAACACGCTAGAGTGTCAGGTCCGTGTTCTCATGGCTCATGGTAACAGAGCTAAACCATAACCTATATTCAAGATGGCTTCCACTGAAACACAGATATGCTCAAAACCAAGTTTAGAGATTGCAGCTTACCTGACCATTAGGAAGTTCTGGAACAATTGTTGCTCTTTTCAACCTTATAGGAGCCTGTCAGGTATGTGCTAACGCCTTCATCATACTAATGAGAAAACCAAGGGCCAAGTAGGTAAGTAAATCTTATCTGCCAAAACTGTAGGGCCTCGGGTCAGACCAGGCTGGCTGCTTTAAGCATTAAGTTTCTGCTGTTTCCCTTGTAAGCAAAAACACTATGAAAATGATGGTTGCATTGAGTACCAAATGGCTGCACCCTGTTTGTCAATAACCTAACTGCTCCACCTCCTTCTCTTCTTTGTCCCCAACAAGAGTCAAAGTGAAAATGTACCGCACCTGTGTTGTTAGCATGTGCCATGAAACACATGGCAACTGGCATTGAACTGCCCCTGATGTAAAAGCTTTTCTGCTCAGTAGCTATATAATGTGGAGGAAATTACAGCATCTCCTTAGACCTTAGGTTTCTGTCTGTTTGTTTTTATGCAAAAGAGAAGTAATAACAGTGGACATCTCCTAGGGTCTGGGGAATGAAAATATTATAATGCCATTCAAGACCATTACTATTTTAAGTACTGACACATAATTTGGAGCCATATTTGGTTTTTAAATGAACTTGGAGTTGTTTTAATAGTTTTGAAGCTCCCTGAGGGCAAGGAGCTATTCCATGAACTTCCTTATCGCCACGGCCCCCAACTGGTGGACTAGAGTGCCTGATAGGGATCAGCCCCCACTCGTGGTTACTATGTTTGCATACCAAGGGAGGGAAGAAAGTTCTTCAAGGCATACTTTCACTGACCCATCCCTCACCCCATTTCTCTTTCTGCAGAGAGAAGGCTGCAGTTTGCAGAGCAACTTCTTGCAGACGCAGAAGATGAACTTTGCTTTAGAGAAAATTTATCTTGGAAAATAATTGGACTGGGTGTCTCCGGCAGACTTGTCCCATCCTGGTTTGTGACCTGGACAGATCATTTCATCTCCTGTACCTCTGTTTCTCTCCCTTATAAAATAAAGCGGCTACATGCCCAGGTCTCTAAGGGCACTTGTCAGTATTAACATCCTAATTCCTCTTGGCTTTCAAATTCCCTCCTGACCTCTTTCAGGCTTCACTGTGGGGCACTGATGTCAGTGAAACAAGAGATGCATACAGATTATTAAATACTATGGTATTTGACCATGTGTGTGTGTCCCCCCCCCCTCTGTTTTAGTATCTACACAGATAACCTTTACAACAATCATTGAAGGGGAGCCTTATTACACTGATGTAAAAAACGAGAAAACTGAGCTCAAAGAGATTAATACACATGACCAAGGTTAACCACTATTAGCTGATATTAATTGTGTATATGTGTGTATTAATTGTGTAATATCTGGGATATTATTAATAGTCTAATATAAAGCAAAATGGTAGATACTGCATATATCTTATACACATCTTAACACATATTACAGATTAACAATGGAATGGAGCAACTTACACACTCACCTGACATATTATCTGTATCTATAGCAATATGTTTCTGTACAATAGAAAGAAACGGCACACATTTTTTAAGCAGTTGCTTTTGGCAGAGAGAAGGAATTGAGTGGCAATAGCAGGGTCATCTTTTCATATCTTTTGTTTTAAAAAACATTCCCTATGAACCGAGAGTCAAACAAAATAGACTGTAAGTGTAAATGTTTAAACACTCATTGATGTCACTGTACAGAGAGAAATCACTCCAAGCATAAGCCATAGTTATTTGGCTGTGCAGTCCTACTGAAGAAACAGGAGCTGAAAATGCAAACTGCTTTTAGCGACTACATCGGTGACACTGGGCTGACTGTATGCAGCATCAATCACATGAGTAAATATGTAGATGTCACTAGAAACCAGGACATTCAACATGGGAGAAAGGACGTGCAGACATGATATAGATGGTCATGGCTGAAAACCCTGCAATTCTGAGCTGGAATAAAAGCTATCGGAATGATGCGTATCAATATGATACACAGCTCTTTGCCTTCACAGGAGAGACCTGGAAACAGCAATCCAGGAACACTGAGCACTGCCTGCGCTGAGATTGGTATCTCTAAATGCCATTTCTCACCGAGAGAAGCCAGGGCTCCTTGGAGAGATGACCAATTTCATGTATCAGACAGGAAACGTTCAAGATGAGCCTGGAGTATTTGTCATCCCAGAACGCAAAGAAACTGTCAGAAATGACTAGGTTAGTGTCAAGGGAATCTTGGAGGTGATTCAAAGAGGTTCCCATTGGTCAAGAATGGGACAATTTGAAAATAATATCAAATATTTTAACCTGTGATTTTTAGACAATTAATTTGTTTATGTTATCTTATGTGTATGAGTGTTTTGCTCCCATGTACATCTGTGCATTCTGTGTGTGCCGGGTTCCCGTTAGATCAGAAGAGGATATTGGGTTCCTACAACTGGAATTGTGAATGCTTGTGAGCTACCATGTGGGTGCAGAGAATTGCACCTGAGTCCTCCTGCAAGAATAACAAGTGTTCTTAACCGCTGAGTCATCTCTTCAGTTCTATGATGTTTAAAAGCAAACATTAGGCATCTCAGAGGCTGCTACAGAACCAACCAACTTAAAAAAGTTATTCACCCACATGTGAATACAGGTGATTGCAGAGGCCACAAGAGGGCATCGAATCCCCTAGTTACAGGCTGTAGTTACAGGCAGTTGTAATCTGCCTGATGAGGGTGCTGGAAACTGAAACTCTTAAGGTACTCTCAAATAGTGAGCCATGCCACCAATCTCAGAACCAACCATCATTTATAGGATGGTTAAATAAAGAGAAGAAAATTTAACTAATCACACTTGTCTTTAAGAAGTAAGTCTTATCATAGCTGACTGCTTGACAACAGATGTTTCCCTGTACAGATAAATTCTAGTTAAAACTGTTAAAAAAACATAACAAAAAAAAACAAAAACAAAAACAAAACAAACAAACAAACAAAAAAGAAAACAGTGAATGTAGAATCTGCCCATCACCAGCCTTCAGTCCCTAATGAATGAATGTGTCTCAGCACTGGTCAATGACTGCTCACTGACAGAGGCAACCAGACACTGCCTACCTCTTAATCAAGTTACACAGTAACACCAACAAAATAGTTTTGCCAAAACATGCTGATCAAGAATTAAAAGAGGATTCAACATCTAATTTATAGGAAAGCCAGGAGACAAAGATTCTGTTAAATGCTACCACAGAGATGTTGTCAGCAAGACTATGGGGCAGGAAAACCTTTAGCAGGAGCCATGTAGCTTCTTCTACAAAATAATGGCAGGAATTCAATGGCAAAAGAGCTTGTCCCAGCCCTGAGGATCTGAGCTGGATCCCTGTGACCCAGAAAGTAATGCTGTGTACCTGTACGCACCCCTATGGCAAAATGGGAGGTGGAGACTGGATAATCAGCTGGGAGTTCAAGGGCCAGCTAGCCTGGAGTATGCTGTAGGGGAGACAAAGGACACGGACTTCAGGTGGAAGGCAAGGACTGACTTCTGAAAGTTGTTCTCTGATCTGCGTATGTGCACAGTGGCATGCACAAACAGACGCACACATAAGTAATTAATTTAACTCATACTTTTAAAAAAGAGAAAACAGAAAAAAGTGATCTACAGATGACAAAATTAAAAAAAAAAAACAAGAGGTACAGTGTCTATGAAAAGGTATGGACTCAGCTCTGATTCACATGAATAACCAAAATTAGGTAAAAGTAACTGCTTTCTTTTTATAAGACAGCTAAGGAAAATAATGCGAGGATCCATTCATCATTTGATGGTGTCAAATAGTCACTGATAGGATATAATATATCCTAATTACAAATGAAATTGGGTGTCACTACCTAATGGGAATGCGTTCTGAAAAACACATCACAGGGAAACAGCATTGCTGTGTGAATGTCACAGGCATGCTTAGCAAACTTGGAGGATGTGAGTCATTCATTGTAGCTGCTTCTCCTATTCCTTATCTTGTTTTTCAAGACAGGGTTTCTCTGCGTATCCTTGGCTATCCTGGAACTCAGGCTCTATAGACCAGGCTGGTCTTAAACTCCAAGATCTGCCTACCTCTGCCCCCCAAGACTGGAATTGAAGGCATGAACCACCTCATCAGTGTTCAACAAGCTTCTTGAGCCAATCAAAACATGCAGTGAATGAGCTAGCAGAGATAATGGCAGTGTAACAAGGCATGTTGTTTTATGTTAAAACTTGTATATATGCAGTAAAATAATAATTAAATTGTATAGTATAGTGAATACAGAAACTAGCAACATAGTCATTTATTATTGCCATCAAGCATTATGAACTGTGCTGTTCAGTTATGGCCACATAGATGTATCATATTACTGTCTGCCCTAGTTTCATTTTGTCGCTTACCGTTAGAGTCCATCATGGACAGAAGTCAGCATAGGAGCTCAAGGTACAAAACTGGAGGCATGAGCCATGGAAAAGCACTACTTGCTGGCTTTCTCACAGGGTCATGCTCAGCTCATTTTCTTATAGATGCCCAGGGTTGGTACCATTTGCAATTAATAATCAAGAGCCTCTTCCCCAGACACGAGCACAGGCCAGTGGGATGTAGGCCATTCCTCAGCGGAGGCTCTTCTCTCAGATGACTGGAGGTGAGCCACGGACAGCTGAAGCTAGCTAAGACACGATCCTTTGTGTTACTGACAAGACAACATGCTTGCCTACTCCGACACTGCCACAAATGCACAAGCATTTTGACACGAGAAAGGACACTATGATGCTTAGTTTAACCATTAATTTTACACAGACTAGACTCATCAGAGGAAGGTGTCTCAGTGAGGGATTGTCTGGATCAGGTTGGTTCATGGGTATGAGGGGGGTGAGGATTGTCTTGATTACATTAATTGGGGTGGGGAGACTAATCTTGAATATTTGAATATGGTCCCTTTAATGGGCTGGGTGTCAGCATGCATGCGTCAATCCACTCCTCTCTGCTTCTTGCCTGGGGATGCAATATGCCCAGGTATATCACACTCCTGCCCCTGAGACTTCGCCGCATTTATGGACCTGGAGCTGTGAGATGAAACAAACCCTTCAGTACCTAAGTTGCTTTGGTCAGGGTATTTCATCAGAACAGAAATGAGACTAAGATAGCTCTTAGAATTAGAAGGTAACAGCTCCCTTATAATTCTAAGAAATCACTAACACACATATGTCACTCACCAAGTCACTTTTGTAATCATTGCCATTTTAAGTATGATTATGGGCTAATTTTTAATGGCCCCTATCTTAAAAAAAAAAAAGTCAGCTGGGATATATACAGACATAAGATTTTCCTAACAATTAGTGGTTACAGATGAATTAAGGTTGGCTGTGAGATGGTAACTGTTGATATGATAGTGGGATTCATTAGGTGGTTTCCATTTTTTAGTAAGATCAGAAGATGTCTCATGGGTAAAGCTGACAGCCACCAGACCTGATGACCTAAGCTAAGTCCCCAGGGCCCACATGGTGGAGAGAGAAAACCAAGTCTTACAAGCTCTCCTGTACTTCCACACACACTTCCTGGAACAAACATACAAAATGAATAAATAAGTACATAAACAGTTTTTTAAAACATAAAGCCGAACCCCACCTATGCCACTGATGGATAATTTCAAATGCATAGCCTTTGTTTTCTGTGGCTCTTGTGTCCGGGGAGCTGACAGTGATTCATGTACCACCCTGGGACATTAGGGGCTTAAGTCAAAAACTCCTGCTTTCCTCCTCTCTGGGCTGTTAGGACCATCAATCTTCAGAGTCTGGTCTTACTTCACTCCAGGGTAACAGCACAAAATGAGAGGCCTGAAAACAGGTGCCAAAATTATATTCTCGGCAGCAGAAATCAATGATCCTCTGCAGAGCCCAGAGTGGGAAGGGAGCCCTTCACACCCAGCCGGGAGCGCAGCTCTGAGAGGTGAGCAAGATGTCTGCTCCCCTTTCCTCATGTCCACCACAGTGCAGCCCAGACAAGCTGTGTACTGGTCCAGCCTCCCTGAGGTTCCATGGGCTCCTGGGGCAACAGAGGCTGGCAGAGCAGGCACTGGCTTCCTGGTCAGAGCCTCATCTTTTCCAGGGCCTTCACAGACTTCTACCTTGTTTTCTCTGACTGTACATCCATCACCCACATGATCTGTTGGACAACACCTACTAATCTTCTTCTTTCATTTTCCCTCTGCTTCTCCACCAACCATCTACGCAAGCCATTCCATCCTCCACACTAGTCAGAGGTAACTCTCTCAAAGCCCAAGCCTTACTAAATTGACTTGCCCTGGCATACAATCTCTTCCTCCAAGTGAAGACCCAAAGATTCAACCCAGATTTAAAGGTGTTTGTTGATTCTTGCTGGGTACACCTCACACTACAGCCTTTCACCCTCTCTGTTCTCCAGGTCCACTAGCTTCAAAGGAGTGGAGGATGACAAAAATGTTTCACATTCATTCATTCATTCATTCATTCATTCAACAAATATGAGTTGAGAGTCTGCCATTACACTACAGATACATAAATTTATATAGCTTCAATGATTCTTTGCATTCTTGGCTTGGGGTTTACTTTGTTGTGTATTTTCTAGCATTCCTGATTATTCCTCTTTTTTTTTAAGGTGTGTGTGTGTGTGTGTGTGTGTGTGTGTGTGTGTGTGTGTGCATGTCCTGGCACTTGCAGATACCAGAATAATGTTTGGGATCCTTTGGAGCTAAAGTTACAGGCAATTGTGGACTACCTGATGTGGGTGCTGGCAAACAAGGTCAGATCCTCTGGAAGTGCTGTTAACCACAGAGCCATCTCTCCATCCCCCTTTCTCTCTGTTTAATGTTCTTATATCATCAGGTGCTCTTTTTCATTGTCTATGTCTATATTTACTTGTGAGCCTAACTAGCCCCTCCCAGACTTCAGCTTCATGAGAGCAATGATTATATCTAAATTCGCTCATATTTAATGTCCCCAAGAACAGTACTGTGCTTGACACAGTTGGTCCTGTTGCACTGAAGATGGTCATTAATTCTCTTTACCTCATGGTGTAGTCTACTGCACCCGCCCTTGAATGTGGATTGACCCAGCAACTTGTTCTGAGCATGAATACTGAGGAAATGACAGCACAGAGCATCTAGAGCTGTGTTTTTAGAACACCTTGCAGCCTCTGCCTTGGTGAGTTAATGAGAAGTGTCCCCCACAGGCTCAGGTGTTTTGAATATCTGTTCCTCAGGTGGTGGTGCTGTCTGAAAGGGTATGGAATCCTTAGGAGATGGAGTTTTGCTGGAAGTAGTATGTGGCTGGGGAGGAGCTTTAAGGGTTTTGTTTTGTTTTTTAGCCCTCCCCCAATTTCCATTCTTTCTCTTTGCTTCCTGTATGTGAATAAAAATATGATCAGTCCGCTTTCTAGAAAGCTCCTCATGGCCGGTGAGAGGGGCACAGTGTGTCTTAAGGGTGTCTCTATTCCTGTGAGTGGAGCGACACCGCAGCAGGTGAGTTCTTGCTCCACAATCATGAGGAACAGAGTTAGGTTCCCAGTAACCACACAGAAACCCAGATGTCTTCACTAACACCTCTCACTATAACTCTCAATCTGAGCAGCGCTTGCTGGCTCCCAGCCTGGCCTGTGGGAGAGAAGGCAGCACCTGGATGCAGGGAGCCACTCACCTGAGGAGACAATGAAGGAAGAGAAATTATAGAGTGGCTGAGAAGAGCTCCCATCAGTCTCTGCAGGAAACCAGTCCCCACCAGTGAGTGCTGAAAGTGAGTACTCTGGGTCAATTTCCTTGGTGCTTGCCAGAATTTCTTTTTTGAGGATAGGGCCAGCTAGGTTTTCCACCACCCCATACTTGGAAAGCCCAGGGGACACGCAGAGTCCAAAGGTATCCATCTGTGTGGCCCCGGTGTCCTCTAACCCTGACAGAAAGGTTAATGGCCATATGGTTTATGAAAAGTCAGAAGTTAACCTTCTTCTCAATCCCCATCTACAGAAGAGGAGGCTGACCTTGTCTGCTTCAGCTCCCTGCTATACATGTCCTGGAGAGTACAATTCCTGCCCCTGCACGTGAGTTCCCTGATGCTTGGGCATAGCAGCTAGTTTAGCTACTTTTCTTGTAGCTGTAACAAAATGCCTGACAAAAGGCAACTTAAAGAGAGAAGGATTGATTTAGACTCACAGTTTGAGGGTAGAGCCCATCATAGTCGAGGCAGAAAGGATGTGAAACTCCCTCTCAGGCACACCCACCAATGTTTCCTTGGTGATTCTTACATCCCACCAAGTTCAAAGTCAAGATCATGCCGGGGGGTTGGGGGGGGGGAGAGGAAGGAAGGTTCAAGGTTCTGTAATCAGTGAAAAATAAAAGAATGTCTTTTGAGTTTTGTGGAAGGAAACAGAAGATGGTGAAAGGGTGTTGAGAGCTGTTAATGGGAAAGATTACAACACCAAACCATAACTTTAGAAACCACTGGTTCTCAACATGTGGACCTGAGAACGACACTAGAGCATCCTCTAGGAAGCTGCAAGCTCTTCAGCCGCCAGATCAGGCAGCTTGGGATAGAACCCATGCTTTTCCAAGCCACTAAAGGTCTTCTAAAGTTCAAGAGCCTTTGTTACAAACTACTATTCCCATGGTGGAAGGAGCAACGGGGGTTAGAGCTGGAGTTGTTTTTAAACTGTTGAGCTGTTCCTGCGGCCACACACTTTTCTCTCTGGCCTTCAAGGCGTGGAAGAGCAGACTTAAGCATCTTTTGGCGCTTTGCATCCAGAATCACCCTGGAAGACCCAACACAAGCTAACGCTAATGCTTGGGGAATAAGTCCATACTGTGAAGTCCAAGGACCGGCCTATCACGCAAAGGTACTCAGCAAGATGGGGAAACCTTGGGAATCATGGGAAGGGAATAAAGCCCTTCACCCTGAGATCTGCACTGCGTTGCCTGCTGGATGAGAGTCAGAATGTCAACAAAATCCGAAGGCCCAGGCAGACACTATAGTCTTTCAAAGGTATCTCAGAGAAGGCTGCCGAGCGCAGCCAATGGGCTACGCTTCTTAGAGCCAGGAGGTTTGTGACCTTGAAACTTAACCACCCTCTTCTCTCATCCTCAAACCTGAATAATGAACCTTGTAAATCACCTTAAAATCTCATTTCTAAGAGGTAAATTCTTTAAGACAAGCAAAATGAGTAAATCAACTTTTTTTTTGCCCTCAATATTTAAACTTAGCTTAATCCTTGAACTTGTAAATTGTAATTTTTAAGCTTTGTAACTTCCAAAGCTACCAGATTATATATAAAGCTATCATTCAGACACTAAGGTATGGCTCCCTCTGTCCAGAGGAGGAACCTTCAATATGCCTTGTGTATACCTTCTCCGTGCTGTCCTTTTTGTGAGGGTCTCCCATCTTCTCCCCTCTTCTCTTCTCTCTCTCTCTCTCTCTCTCTCTCTCTCTCTCTCTCTCTCTCTCAGACACTCACACACACACACACTCTTGCATAAGTCTCAAGTGTTGTCTGTCTCATTTCTACATAATAAACGTGCTAACTTTCCTTCACTCTGGCTTGTCCTGAAATTCTTTTCCGTGGCATTGTCAAAGCCCCTGACTTCACCCTGGTAGAACGCCTCGGGTTGCTGGTGGCAGTGGGAAGTACATCTGACCCTCCTGAGCATTCTGTGCTCACTAACTGTCATTTGCTGTTGTTTGGCATGTTTGGTTTATTTATTTATTTATTTATTTATTTATTTTACTTTTTTTGATAGGGTCTTGTGCAACCCAGGCTTGTTTACACTCTCTTAATTGCTGTCTTCCGAGGGAGGAGAAGGATGAAATTAGAATTTGCACATAGGGATCATGTAGAGACTTAGGGAGAACCTGGCCACCTCCCAATGAAATCCAGGAGACCTCTGAAGAAACCTTGACCTCAGACTTCCAGCCTCCAGAACAGAAAATCAATCAGATGCTTAAGCCACCCAATCTGCGGTGGTTTATTGTGGCAGCCCAAGGAAACGAAGGCACACGGGGACATGCTGCTAACGGCCAGCATGCAGAGGAACGCAGAGTGACTTCCCAGGCTAGGAGAGATGCTAAGCTTCCACCTGGCCCTCTCCTCCCCCCCCCCCCCCCCGCAGTGTGCACCTGGGACCCAGACCACCATGAGGAAATCGGAGCCATGGAGAGGGTGAGTGTCCCTGGCCACAGCCCCAGGGAAGGCCAGCTGACAGCCAGATATAATTGTGAGGTGGGTGAGTGAGCAAAATAGGAGCGGTTCCAGCCCAGCCGCCCCAGCTGAGAGACGTGCTGCTCCTGCCCAATCCTGGCCAAATGGTCAATTTGTGAGCAAAATAAACATTGCTGTTTGGAGCAAGTTATTCTTGGGGCATTTAAAAAAAAAAGAAAAGAAAAAGCAGTAGATAAAGGACTATTAGTTTTGAGGTATCAATAGTTTCTTTTCCTTACCCGACCTTAAGGAGTATTTCCTCACCCACATTTGGAATGGTCCAACAAAGTTCTTCAGTTATATCACATCGGCTCCCCCTTTCCAGGAGGCAAGCATAGGGAAGTATAGTTTATGCTAATCAACTTTTGTACTAATCCATAGTAACAGAGTTACATGCACATGTGCAGGGATTTTAGGTCGAGGGTGTATAAGTAAAGAGGTCACTGTACCTTTTTATGAACGGTGATGGATGTAATACGTGTAGAGTTTGTGTGTTTAGCTTTCCAGCACTATGACAAAATCCCTGCGATAAATCAGCCACAGGGAGGAAAGGTTTATTTCCGGTTCACAGAGCTTATACGCAGACTCCCGGTTGTTTCCCACTTAGGGCAGCATAGCACACCATAGCAGGAATGTCCTTGGAAAAGAACTGTTCAGGAAACAGTAAAGGAATGTAAAGGGCCAGGGTTCCAATGCACTCTTCAAAAGCATGCTCCCAAGTGACCTGATTTCCTCCTATCAGGCCCCACCTTCCAAAGGCTCCACCACCTCTCAACAGTGTCAAACAGAATCAGGACCAAATTGTAGCATCTCCAGGCCATCTCTGTTCATTCTTAAAGCCTGTTTGGACTTCTTCGCGTTCAGGTTTCCATTCTGCTGCCGTTGTAGAACAGTCAAATGAAATGCAACTTAGGAGAAGGACCAGTTTCTTTCAGCTTACACTTCCAGGTCACAGTCCATCTTTGAAGGAAGTCGTGAAAGAAACTCAAGGCAGGAACCATGAAGGAGCGCTGTTTGTTGCCTCACTCAGAGACTCAGGCTCAGCTAGCTTCCTTAGACAGTCCAGGGTCATCTTCCTGGGGAATGACATTGCTCACAGTGGACTAGTCTTTCTACATCAATTAACAATGAAGATAACCCACACAGAGAGACAATGCCCATATCAAACCCTATCTAAGTAACCCCTCAAGGTAGGCTCTCCTGTCAGAGGACTGTAGGCCATATCAAGTTGACGGTTAAATCCAACTAAGACGCTTTGTATTCAATATTTTGCCCCATGCATCACAGCAAACCTAATTGAAGAATAATGCTGATATCATCAAAAGTGGGACTTTGGGGGCAGGAAAAGGCTTTCATCACCTGTTACATTGAAGAATCTTTGAAGTTGACCCTAGACATTGATTCTTTGTTTTCTTTTTTTTTTTTTTTCATGTGTCTGTACATATAATGGGCATGTATATGTGTGCTCTCCTATGTGTGATACACCTGTGTTTTTAGGCACAGGTGTACATGTGTGCACAAGGGCATAGAGGCCCCAAGAGGCTGACAGAGGAAGTCTTCCTGGATCACTCTCTAACCTACACATGCGGACACGGTTTCCCACTTGATTCCAGAACTTGCTTATGTAGCTAGCTAGTCTAGCTGGCAAGCTTTCTCCAGGGATTGCTTTTCACCTTCCAAGTGCTGGCATTAGACAGGCTACTGCACCCCTCTGGCATTTATTTGGGTCTGACAATCTAAAGCAGCAAGGAATTTACCCGCTGAGGCATTTCCTCCGTCAATTACTCTTCTTGTTGTTGTTGCTGCTCATTGAGTGTTTTGAGGGCTGATCTACTGCAATCCAGGCTGCCCTTGAACTCTAGATCCTCCTGTCTCTACCTCCCAAGCGCTGGGATATTGCCATGGACTGTTGTGTCCAGCTGATATTCATTCATTCTCTCATGTCCCCCATCCTCACTAGTGTTTTTGTTTGTTTGTTTGTTTGTCGCTAGGACCTTGCTAAGTTTTCCAAGTTGACTTTGGATGAGCTCACTCTGAAGGCCAAACAGTCCTTAAGCCTGCAATCCTCCTGCCTCCACTTCAGAAGCAGCAGGGAATCCAGGCTGGCGCCACAAGTTTGGCAATATTACTACTTTCTCTTTCTAGTCTTGTCACAATTACCCACTCACCCACGTGGCCCTTCTCTTGAGAGCTTGTCTCCATCCGTCTTCCAAGGGTAAAGTTCCCCCTCCCTTCAGTTCTCAGACTACTCTGGCACAACACAAAACTCCAGGCAATAACCTGGGAACAGCTCCTTCCTGAAGTCTGCCTCAAAGGCTCCGGGCTCCCCGCCCTGCTCTCAGCCCCGTTTTGATGTTCTTACTCATATTACTTGTTTCTGTTTCTTTCCCTTGGAGCTCACGGAACTGGCAAGAGCTGCACTGTTTTCTCTCCTCGTTGCTGCCCTGAAGAATGCAGGCAAGGCAACCCTCCTCCAGAGTCCCCACTGCCAAAGTCAACAGTGGGCCAGGAGACTTGGAGCCACTCGTTCGGCACGTGGCAGCCCAGTCTTGCTGTGGCAAATGTCCTTATGTCTACACAGCTTCCAAAGAGCAAGATGCTGAAGGCAGGCAGCAGAGGGATACTCACAGTATGCCAGACATCATTCACCTTTGCTACACAACAGGTGTAAGCCCAGACCTTTACCCCAGGGGCGGGCAAGCTGCTATGATGGATCCAGTGGGTACCACCAATGGGTGGCAGTCGTGAGACAGAATTGACCAACAGAAAACGGAGGGGACGCGACCGGAAGGAAGTCCTTCATCCTGGGGTGTGGCTTGCTTTCTCTGCTTACTAGGAGTCAAGAAACGTCCTACCAGCAAGATAGCTCAGTAAGTGAAAGCTGAGTTCAACTGCCAGAACCCCTAAGGAGGTGGAGAGACCAAACCCCAGAAAGTTGCCACATACATGCACCCCCGCCCTTCTTCACCCTCCACCCCCTGTCCTCTTCCCCCTACCTCCCCCAAATGCCATTGATTAAAATGTAATTAGATTATTTATTTATTTATTTATTTATTTAATGTCCTGGTCTTAGTCTCATTCCCTTCTCACCTCCCAGTCCCATCCTCCCTCAAGACCCCCTTTCCACCCACTCCAGCTCATTAAGTTGTATCAGAACTGAGCTGTGTCCTGACAAGGCAGTCCCTCCAGGGGGAAATAATAGAAAAGCTGGCAAGAGACTCCATGTCAAAGAGAACCCCTGCTCCCCTTTTTAGGGAACCCACATGAGACCCTGAGCTGCTACATCTTTGTAGGGGCCTAGGTCCAGTCCTTGATTGGTGCTTCAGTCTCAGCAGGCCTCTCTTTGCCCTGGTTAGTTGGCTCTGTTGGTCTTTTTATGAAGATTCTAACACCTCCAGGTCCTTTTCTCCTTCCCTCCACTTTTCCACAAGTCTCTCGACACCTCTCCCAATGTTTGGTTGTGAGATCAAGGCAATAAAGTCAAACCTACAGAGACAATATGTGAATGTGTGTTTTCCCAAAGATATCTCAAATAACTAATAATAATTAAATATATTCTTGTGGCCAGAATGTTTGTAACCTTGAATTTTATCATATTAGAATTTCTCTTGTCCCTAAAGCTAAACAGTACACCACACACACACACACACAGACACACACACCCCACTTTACAATTTAATTTACAAAAGAAAATGCTTCAAAACAAAATAAGCTAGTTGCTATATTTTTAACAAACAGTTGTTGACACCAGAGCATACTCGCTCTAGGAGCACTGACTCATGTCTTAGATAGTATTGTATATATGGTCCTCTTCTGTCTGGATACTTAAAACATGCATCCACTTTGCTTTCCACTGGATCATTCTGAAATTCCTTCTGATGTGTCATCAAAGACCCAGCAGTCCGTAAGGAGGAAGGGAACTCCTCAGGCTGCTGGGCTGTATCTCTCTGTCACTGCTGATATCTTGAGAAAGGAAAGCCTTCCGCAGAGAGACCTCAGAGAGAAATGTAGCATTTCTACTGGGATCTCACAGCTCACATCTTACCTTGTGACTGGCATCATGCCAAGGGCTTTGAATACCTCAATGAATACACAGAACAACCTGATGAGCAGACACCATTGTTACTGCCATTTTTTCAGGTGACAACATTGAGGCTCATGGGAAACCAAGTGACTTAAACAAGACTTCAGAGCAGGTGGGTTCTGTATTCTCATTATCTCCTAGATAGCGTTGTAACATCCACAAGAATCTTGTCTCAGTCTCCTCAGCACATAAAAATGCTTAGCTTCTATGGTACTTGCTACCTGCTCATCCTTTAAGGCAGGGTCTCTCTTCTATTGCACACATTAGCACAGTGAGGAAGGCATGCTCATTACCTCTATGAAGTGTACCCACTGCAATAGACCTGGAAGGTAGGCAGAGAGCAAAAAGCTCAATGGGGTGGAAAGCTATCAAGGATGCATGGACAGGCATTTCCAGATGTTTGTGAGTCAGCCATGTATGGAAGCCAGGTTGGCTGGGTTTGTTTGTTTGTTTGTTTGTTGAAGGGGACACACATGCCACAATGGCTGTGTAGATGTCAGAAGACAACTTTCATGAGTCATTCTCTCCTATTGTGGAGGATCTGGTGATTAAATTCAAGTCATTAGTCTTGGCAGCAAGGGTTTTACCTGCTGAGCTATCTCACTGATTTTTGATTTCGGTTTTCAAGGAGGGTATCAGCTCTACAGCCCAGGCAGGACTCAAACTTACAATCTAGTCTCACAGGAGCCTAACCTAACTGTCATCAGAGAGGCTTCACCCAGAAACTGATGGAAACTGATGCACAGCAAAACATTAAGGAGGAACTTGAGGAATCCTGTGAATTAAAGGAGCAGAAGGGTCAAGGACGCTCCAAAAATACCTGCAGAATCAAATAACCTGGGCTCATAGAGACTGAACTGCCAACCAGAGAGCAGACATGGGATAGACCTAAGCCCTCTGCGCATATGTAACCGTTATGCAGATGGTTCTTCATGTGGGACTCCTAAAGCAGGAACAGAGACCATCTCTGACTACATTGCCTTCCTTTGGATCCCTTTCCCCTAATTAGGCTGCCTTGCCTAAGATGTGTCTAGTCTTACTGCAACTTGATATGCCAAGGCTGGTGGATATCCATGGAAGGCCTCCCCTCTTCTGAGCGGAAGGGGAAAAAAGGGTGGATGGGGTTCGGGAGGTGAGGTGAGAGGGAGGGAGTGGGAGAATAGGAGGGAGGGAAAGCTGTGATCAGGATGTAAAGTAAATAAATAACTTAATGAAAAAATGTGAAAGAAAATTAAATAAAGTGCACGGTGCTAAAGCATGGGCTGTGTTTGAAGTCTCCTGGCTCATTCTTTTCTCTAGTCCTCTCACTATTCACCAGGTGGATCAGGGTTGCCAATGGCACCTGCAAATAGCAGATGCCTGGCGGCCATCGAGGACAGAACATTAGTGCCCAGCAGTGATACTTCTCTGAAGCTGGGGCAAGACTTTAGTTTTCTTCAGGATGTTAGACTGGGCAAGAAGCCAAGTTTGTTACGTCTCCCTCATTGGGAGTTCTTGGGACAGCTCCTCAGTCACCTCCTTCAAGAATCTCAGGCAGACACCATATACCTCTCTGTCAGACACGCCTGGGTCTGATCTTAGTCTCAGCTTAAACAGCACTTCTTGTTGTATTCCTCTAAGGAAAATGGAAGGTTGTTCCTCTTCCTGCTCTCTTCCTCAAGCTTGCCAAGGCAGCTTGATTTGATCCCGTGGCTGTTATAGATTAATAAATTATAGGTTCGGTAGAAAGGAGCTGACATAAATTACTCTTCAGACAAGCTTTATTGGGAGAGTTATAGCCATCCCAGATAACAATCATGAGAGGGAGGGAGCATTCATTTTGGAAACACAAAAAAGAATTCCCAAAGCTGAGCAGGGGAGCTTTCACACTATGAGACCTAGCAGATGAGCCAAAGAGTCAAAGGAAGGCACTGGATGTGAATAAAATTACAATTTAGAGTTGCTTTGGTGGGCTAGAAAAAAATGGCTCAGTGGGTAAAGTCATGTGCTTTTACGCTTGATGACCTGAGTTCAATACCCAAGATGAGATGGTAGGAGAGAACCAACTCCTACGAGTTGTTCTCTGAACGCCACAGGCATGTACACACACACACACACACACCAAAAATAAATTAATTAATTAATTTAAAATTTAAAAGAAAACAGAGTTGCCTTAGGTCTGGGCTTCAAGGCGGGGGGAGGGGGCTGAGCCCACTCTGAGCTGCAACTGGGAGAAGGGGCCACATCAGGCTTCATGTATGGACTCTATCCAGAGAGAGCTGCGGGGACCTTGGCTTGATTTGGGGGGAGGGCAGGGCAGTGAGTGGCAACTGGAGACTCTATGACTTAAACACTTATCAACCCATGCTTTTGGACCGGGCTCTCACCTCATTTTGAAAACTGCTGGGAATGCACAAATCCAGTGATGGAGATAATCCAGGATGCTGTGCCTCGGTATCAAGGCCACCAGATGGCTGGTTTGCCTTTCGAGGTCTGTTATCTGGGGGGAAATTCGTACCTGTTTTCTCGGTGATGAAATGTAACCACTGATGGTCGTAAAGATTGGGTGCTGTATCCCACATGAAAATTGACCACACCTGGCTCAAGGTGGATGCTGAGGCAAAGGGGAGTGAGGAGGGGAGTGACAGTAAAAACAGCAGGGGGAGGGTGTGATGTTGTCCAGACTAGAACACGTGAAGAAAAATTCAACCACTCGGTACTTTAATGGGAAAGGGAGTACTGGAAGACAAATGACACTTGCTGTCAGGTAGCTTGAGTTACCTTCCAGCACCTTTCCTTAACACTAACTCATCCTCCTTTTATCCTTGTTAGAATTCCATGGAAAAAAAAAAAAGTCCCTACTAATGGCTACCAGCACCCACTTATGGTTGAGTAAACTGAGGTCCAGAAGGTCAAGGCAACTTGACCTACAGTTGTAGGGCCAGAAGGCCACACAGGCAGGACTGAAACTATCTCTGCCAATCCCCAAAGCTCAAGTGGGGAATTCAGCAACTGTCTTTTCAACCTTCCTACCTCCCAAATCACAAGGTTAGCAGGAGGCTGGGCAGGGAGGAGGAATGGAGGTTGGGAGCGGGCACAGCTTTTGTCTCTCAGAATCCATGGATCATGACCCTGAAGTGAGTAGACAAGCCTGGGATGAGCAGGGCTGGTGCAAAACCCGCTATCGGCTTCATTTCATCAGGCTGCTGGCGCCCGGCACAGGAAATTAAAAGCAACTCGTAGATCACAGAGCTCAGTGCCAAGTGATCTCAGACAGAACCATCCCCCGCCCCTCCCTACTTCTCCTTGGGCAAGAGCACAGCTTGCCTGTCACTGAGGGTGGCTGAATTTGTGCAGGGGTTGCTGGGATAAGCTGCTGTGGTCACTAGTGCCCCACAGGCACACAGGGACGCCCTTCCTTCAAATGCTTCCTTATACTGACAGGGGAGTGTGTGTGTGTGTGTGTGTATGGGTGTATGTGTGTATGTGGGTGTGTGTTCTGTTTCTTGGTTTTGCTTTTGGGGGGTTTTGCTTTTTTGAGAGAGAGTCTCTTGTATCTCAAGGTTGGCTTCAAACTAGCTATGTAGCTGTGGAGAACTTTGAGCTTTAATCTTCTTTGCCTCTACCTCCGAAATGCTGACATTACTACCATTCACTGCCACCCAGTTTATGCCATGCTGAGGAGGGTCCCCAGGCCTGTGTGTGCTAAGCAAGCTCTCTATAATCTGAGCTACATTCCCAGTCTTCCATGGCTATTCTAAACCTAGTCAAGTTGACAATGAAGAGTGAGACATTTACATCAAGTAACAGAGAAGGGGAGAGAATTCCAGGCTTGGGCCCAGTTCAACATGGAGGTGTGAGGGACCAAAACACATGAGTTCCTGCTTATCCAGAAGGACCTACACCTATACAGGAAGTGCCCCACACTTGTCAGGCACAGACTGAAGCACCATAGTTCTGACCACAAGTCTATTGTGAAATGAGTTTCAGGGCATCATGGAAGAGGCATCACACCTATTCGGCTGAAACCAGTAGAAAATTCACCTACCCATGATACCCTGTGAGTATGAGAGTCAGGTGTTTATATCTGCCTGGCATTCCTCCTGTTGAGCTTTAGCAAAAGCACCTTTCTTTTCTTTCAAGTCTCCTCTCATTTTCTCATGGAAACAGATGCCCCATCATGATATTCTACCCCAGCCAAGGGTTGAGGAGATGACCACACTGGGTACCTAGGACTTCTCCCTGAGTTTGTCCATGTGGAAGCCTGCATAGTAGAGGGCAAAGAGCTGCATTGCAGAGCACAACTAACATGGTGCTCATCCCTGTCCTTTGAGGCCCCAGATTGCATGCGGCAGACAACTATCATTCCTGCTCGCCCTTCCAGAGAATTGTTGTTAATTTACTTCAACCGCTTGTTTCCTGCATGCTTGCATTTGGGTCCTCTGCCTGGAATTCTCTCCCCTTCTCTGTTACCTGTTGTAATGGTCAATCTTTATTGTCAACTTGACTAGGTTTTGAATAGCCATGGAGAGACTGTGAAGGTAGCTCAGTTGGATGAGTGCTTGCTCAGAAAGTTCAAAGCCTTGGGGTTCAATGCCTAAATTGGCTGTTCACACACATGGTTGCACACGCCTGGTGTCTCACCATCCAGTGTGGCTTGCCTTTGCAAAGGAAATCAATATTCTCACCCCTCAAGCTCGCTCTGATCACTTTTCCTTAAACCACTTTAATATAAGTTTTAAGGGCAAGTAGTCTTTCCTGGAATAAGAGAAAGGTTTCCAGAACTCTCACCACACAAAAATTCAATAACTATTAAGATAGTCCTGTTCTTAAGACATTCAACCAAAACAAACCTTAGCTTCTGGTTTCCCCCAGCCCCATACCTCTGCTCTTCTATTCCTCTTCTTTGAATACTCTCATTGAGATTCCCTATTCATTTTATGTCAAAAGCACTGGTGCTATCTCACTTTGTCTTGGGCTAGCAGGACTTCAAGACAAATCTTTACCCAAATAAAATTCTGATGCCAGATGTCAGTATTGTATCCATTCAGTGCTATGATTTCCATATACATAAGATTGGAGACAGGCCCCATGGCCACTTGTGGCTGCTTCCAGGCATAGACTGACAGCTCTGGGTACAGGAAGAGCTCTTATCCTTCTACATTAATTCATGTTCAATTAGAGGCAGCACTCGTCCCTTCAGGAACTCAGGCCTTCCACAGCTCATGATTATTTTCACCTAGAAGAAAGAGTCTTCTATGGGAATACAAGGGGAATTAGAAGCTAAAGGTTGGAGACCAGCAATGACTCCAGGAGTATCTGCCTGAACTCATCCCCCTGGTCACTTTGCGTGTGCTAAGTCTGGCCCCTAGCCATCTGTTACCCTAAGAATGTGATATTCATGTGGAATCTGTCCTTCACAGTGCTCACCAAGGCATGATCTCAGTGTTAGCCCTGAATTGGAGAACCTGGCACATTCACTCACCAGAATTCATACTCCTTGATAATCATTCATTTAATAAATATCTCAAATTCCATCTCTGGGCCATGAAAGGGGAACAAAAGCAAAATAAGAGTCAGCTATTGTTCATAAAAGCCTTGGAGTCTGACAGAGCATCCAGAGAGAAAGCAGAGGGCGATTCAGAAGCTAGAGAAGTTCTAGGCCACATAGCTATGGAGAACCTTGTCCAGCCAAACCTTTACCAGATATCCAGGACTTCAGAAAAATAAAATATATCTCTACATAAAAAAGGGAAAGAGAGATAGCTCTGAGAGCTTGATGGTGTGTTAGGAGCCACGAGGCAAGGAAAGTAGATAAGAACCTAGTAGATTGGTCAGCACATATTGTCAGTTGGTGAATAGCCATCAAGTGAACGTTGACAAAAAAAAAAAAATCAGAGAGTGTGACATATGCTGTATCAAACACAAAAGAGCCTTGTGATTATTTGAAGTCAAAGAAAATCCTCAATAAAAGGGATGCCACCCGAACCTGTCCTGAGCTGTGACATTGAGGTACCAGGAGCAAGAGAGGACCAGGACATCAAAACTAATGACCAACACACACAAACGTTCCATGGCACAAATAACAGAATAGAGAAGGAATGAAGAGGATAATGGAGTGGGGAACAAGTTGGGGTCATAGGAACTGGTGAGGATAAAGTGTGAGATTAAGAGTTTAAGAAGGACACCGAGGCTGATTGTCCTTTGGGGTCAGAGATTTATTAAAAGTTATTGGTAAGGGCTGAAGAAATAGCTCAGAAGTTAAGAGCACTGCTGCCCTTCCAGAGGACCTGTGTTTGATTCCCAGCACCCACATGGCAGCTATCAAACATCTGTAACTCCAGTTCCAAGAGATCTGATGCCCTCTTCTGGTATCCACAGGCATTGCACACAAATAGTACAGAGATACATGCAGGCAAAATTCTCATACAAATAAAATAAAAATGCATCTCAAAAAATGCTTAAAGAGTTATTGATACCATAGATAATCAGTCAGACAGAATGACAAAAGCTCCAAAAAGATGTCAGACCCACAAGGCTAAACAGAGATTCTGTATTACACAGGTTTCTAAGAGGGTAGGAGGTCTGTACCATGCAGTTGATGAGTGGCCCCTTGAACCAGCTTACAGTCTATGATTCCCAGTTAGGAGGGAAGAGGTAAAGGTTTATTTCCTTAGTCAGTAATCATACAGGATGTGCCTGGTTACATAAGGTAAATTTCACAGGCACACTCTCTTGTAGGGAGCCTATCGCTTCCCTGTACCAACGAGAATTAGAGTCAACTATAAGAATGGAGAGACAGAAAGATAGATAGATAGATAGATAGATAGATAGATAGATAGATAGATAGATAGATAGATAGATAGATAGATGAAAGAAAGAGAGAGAGAGCTTGCTTTGGTTGGCTGCTCTAGCCTGAACCTAATAGCAGGATATGAGCTTGGGAAAAGGTGTCCGGGCTACACAGCCTATTGTGTTTGCCAACTCTGCATGTGGGAAACAGCCATCCCTGCCTTCCAGGTGACTGTACCTCATGTAGCTCAGTTTCCATGGTAGCAATACATGTCTGCATCCTCACCTGGTAACATAGGAGACAAGACTGTGGACTTTAAGACCATGCAGACCCCGGGCTTTTCTCAGCACTGTCATCTTTTCCCTGTAGGTAGAGAAAGGACTGAGCTTCTAAAAGCCTTAGTGATTTCTTTTCCAAACTAGGTATCACAGTGTTACCCACCCTCACCCCCTTAGGAGTATGTAAAAGACTAAGTAAGGTCATGGACATTCAATGCTTAATGCAGAATGTTCAACTAACAGTGATTGCCACTGCCATTCTATTTGGAATAGAACTCATTTCCACCCACCTCCTACTGCTTGTGAGCAAAGTTACCTTGGGACCACCTGTTCCATATTAGTTATATCAGAACAGCAAATGGATTCAAGCTTGATGTTTAGAGTCCATGTGGCTCAGCCAGGTTGGAAGAAAACTTCAAGAGTAAATGGCTCAGTCTTCCTCACTTTACTCTGTAGAACCTGAGGACAGAGACTAAAAACTTGCATATGGCCCTACAGCTGCCGAGAGAAAAAGGGAGTTAACCCCCTCCACCTCCAGACCCCTGTCAACATTACAGATACAGCTGACCACCTCCTGTTCAATGTTACCAAAAACAAGGGCAAGATAAAATCGAGTTCAAATACCAGTGCTTTGCAAAGCCAAGTCCTGCAGAGCATGTGAGGTTGCCTGGGCCCCACCCTCCTCAGCAGGCCTGAGGGGCCTGCTTTGCTCTCTTCACACTCTGTCCAAACCTTCTGCAGACTGATGCTTACTCTGAGAATAGACCTGCCCTGCAGCCCTCCTGACCTAAGCAGGAGATAAGCTGTCCCTAGCCTCGTGTCAGTTTACAGTGGGAACAAGGCCTGGGGACAAGGCCAAAGCTAGCCAACACCAGAATGTTTCTTTTTCCCCAGGCTCTTGTCCCCAACAGAGGCTGTGAGCCACCTTGACCTCACTCAGGCAGTGACAGATGCTTCTGCCAGTGGCTCTGGAGCTAGTCCCTTATCTGGTGATGGCTTCAGGCACTCAAAACTTCTCAGAATCCACCCACTTTGTCAAAGAGAATTCAGAATTTACTGACACATATCTTGAAGGCCAAGACCAGAAATGTCTTCAGGAAATCAAACACTAATGCCATTTTTTCCTACTCCCATCCCTATCACTCCAAATCTTAGCTCTCTGTTCTCCCCATGCTGTATGTTCATTCTTTATTAAGATGTTAGAGCTGCAGTCACACAGCAGGAGACAAGCGATGGACAGCTCCATGCACCATCCACTCATACTACCCAAGGAAAAGAATGTTTCTCTCTCTCTCTTAGGAAAATACATGAAACCCAAGGAAAGGAAACCAATAAAACAATCACTGTGGCCAGAAGCATGAGAACTGTGATTGGTCAAGCCTTGGCCACACGACACCTTCTAATTCAACAAAATGATATGGTGTCAAAGACCAATAACCTCCCTCAAGAAGGGTGTGGCCCTTTTCCATTGTTTCAAATGGCCAGCTTCTTTATGATATGTGAGGGATACATATATTTAAAACATCTAATGGACATGCAACCTTTTTCTTGTTAGTGTTTTGAGACTATGTAGCCCTGGCTGTCCTGTAACTCACTGTATAGACGATAGTCTGGAACTCACAAAAATCCACCTGCCTCTGCTTCCTGAGTGCTGAGATTAAAGGCATGTGCCACCTTTCCAAGCCTGGAGTGGCAACTTTTATAGTGAGGTGAGTCAGCACAGAAGTTAAATGTACAGATAGTGGACAAAGCCATAGTTGGCTCCAGGCGCAGTGAGAGATTCCCACCCTGAAGGAATCAGAATCTAGGATTTCTGTGGGAGAAAGTGGAACTGTTTTCCTGGAAGAGAATTATATCTACTGATCATTTATCAGGTACAGTTCCCTGGTATAGAGTGGAATAGCCTTCCAGTGAGGCAGAGACTATCGTTTTTATCCCATTTACAGCAGAAGCAACTGATAGCCAGTGACATTCCAAAAAGAAAATAAATAATCTTATTGACAACCGGTCTTAGTTAGGGTTTCTATTGCTGTAGTGAAGCACCATGACCAGGAGCAACTTGGGGGGAGAAAGACTTTATTTGACTTACACTTTCGCATCACTATTTATCATCAAAGGATGTCAGGACAGGAACTTAGACAGGGAAGGAACCTGGAGGCAGGAGGCAACGGAGGAGTGCTGCTTACTGGCTTGTTCTGCATGCTCTTTTGTTTTTGTTTTGTTGTTGTTGTTTTAATAGCACCCAGAATCCCAGGCCAGGGATGGCACCACCCACATTGGGCTGCCTCCTCTCCATCAATTATTAATTAGGAAAATGACCTACAGGCTTGCCTCCAGCCTGATCTTATAGAAGCATTTGCTTCATTGAGATTCCTTCCTCCCTAGCTTGTGTCAAGTGGACATAAAACTATCCAGAACACAGCCCTTAATCCATTAACATTGAATGGACTAAGAAATACCTAGGGCAGTACAGTCATACCTCTAGATGTGAGGATCTTTTCAGAGAGATATAACTGGGGTGAAAAGATACACCTCAGAGGTGGGAGATGCCATGCCATGGTTTTGGGTCAACTCAGACTGGTTAATGCACTTGCTGTGCAAGCCTGATAACCTGAGTTTGAGCCCCCTGTGGAAAGAGAAACCAGCTCTCCAAAGTTGTTCTCATTCTTCATAAGCATGCCCAGGAGGTGTGCCCTCAGACACACACACACACACACACACACACACACACACACACACATACACACACACACACACACACATACACAGAGGCAGACAGAGAGAGACAGAGAAAGACAGAGACAGAGATAATTATTAAAAATTTTTAAAGGAAGTAGGAAACCACCAGATGGACAGGAACACTCATCTCTCTCTCTCTGCTTCCTGATCCACATAGATGTGAGCAAGCAGCCTCATGGTCCTGCTGTTTCAGCCAAGAGCCACTCCAGTTGCCAAGTATTCCCCGCTGCGATGGACTGCATCATCAAAATTTGAGCCAAAATATTTCTTCCTTCAAATCGGCCCTGCCAATAGTAGGAAAAGCTAGTATATTGCCACAGCTCATAGGTGGGATGTGAAGCCATGTTTAACTGATTTCACAGAGCGGACTTTTTCTACAAGCACCTTCTGCTTGACAGCATCAAAAGATAACTCAACTCAGCGGTGCAAGGGTTAACAACGAGTCTCCCCCTGTTTATAAATAGGGCAAAGTTTCCCCCAAGAAGGCAAAAGTGCCAAGACAGGATCTGTTTTACTGGACATCTTTTGCTTCCAAAATGGAGGGGACGGTAAAAAACGAAGGGTGTTACTAAGTCATAAATGCTGTAGCCGCCAGAATGAGATCCAGAATACAATGGATTTAGCAACATTGGGGGAGGCTGCTTTCTAGTGGCCAGCAAGAAGCTACTTAATGGTACGAAGACCCAATAATATTAAAGAGTCTGCAGTGAGACAGTAACTGATAGTATCTGCAGGGGTTTTAGTTACAAGGAAGCAATAATTAAATTATACAGAATATATAATTAAAGAAGGGTTTAAAAAAATCTGGACACAGCAGAACAGTTATACATATTAGCTCACAGTAGTTGTGACAGCACACATAAAACCTTTGCAAGCTCCAAGTCAGGCAAAACTCCAGCATGGAAAAGAGGAAGCCACACCTCTAGGTGAGGAGCTATTTAGAATTGATGGCTTCTGGGAGAAGGGGAGTGTGCTTTCTTTAAGTGAGTGATCCCTGGTAAGTTGATCATGTTCCAGTAAAAAGCCACATGCTTAGGAGTATTTGGGCATAACAGATTGGACTTGATGGATTAAGAAAATAAAAATAGGACCCAGCATTGCACAGATAAAGAAGAGGGCATAGGAGTAGGTATGGGAAGAATTGGAAGAGGGATGAAGATGATCAAAATACATTGCACCAAATTCTCAAAGAATGAATTTTTAATTTAAAAAGATTAACATACAATAAAATTAATGTATATTTTGCTTGCAGACAGAAATGTTCTAGGGGGAAAAAAGTGCCGTTAGTAACAGGAAAAAAAAATGTCAAATTAACTTGACCAGTTGAAATTCTGGATGAGAGAAAATGAGTCTGGATTTCAGCAGAGCTCCCCATGGGTTTGGAATGCCTAAAACTCGTTTCCCACCTGTGTCTAATGAAACCTTTCCTTCCTCCTGTCTATATGTTTTGTCACAAACTGTTCTGCTCGATTGTGATGTCTCACACCACTGGATAGAGTACTTGATTGACCCAATATGTCTGAAGCCAAGGGAGCTCATCCTTCTCTGAGTCAAACATGGATATTAGGAAGGTGTGGTCCCCTGAAGCAGGTCCTTAAGCTGGAATCACATGAATGGAAATGGAAAGAGGAAGCCAAACTCTATCAACCAAGATCAGCACTTATTTAGGCAAAACAAGACAGGTCCCTCTCTCAGCCCCTCCAGAAAAATCAATGTATTTTTCTCTGGTTCTGTAATGGCAGCCCAGTGACAAGTAGGACAGAGAGGACAATAATCAGAAGGCAATGGAGAGAGACATGGGAAATTCTTCAAAACTCAGAATCAGACTTTACTGCTCTCTACATAGGGGTCCTTTGCATTTACTGAAGAGAGCCTGAACTGTGTTTCTGAAGCTAGCAACTAGAACAGAACTCACTAAAGAAAGTATGGGGCACCCTGTGAATCCAAATAAAAAATTTGGTACCTGTCAAGGTCATTGAGAATGGCTATACTAATAAAGATTAACCATGGAGGGAAGTTATTTGTCCATCTTGGATAAATAAGGAGTCCCCAGGAAAGTAATTTCAGGGAAGTACCATGTTTGTGTGATGGGGAATGGAAATATCAGGAAGAATCTTAGGTACAAAGAGTTGTCTCTCAAAAGAGAGTGCCCTACACATGTTTCAGGAAGACTTAGCCCACCAGAGCACCTCACTGGCCTGTAGAAGTCTCTTCTCTTCTGCCTGACCTCCCTTTATTCTCAGGGCGTGTTTGTGTGTCTTTGGTTTGGGGAATCCTCTCTCTTGCTCTGACCTCCCTGGAAACAATTCCATTTTCCCTAGATCCCTAAATGCCTTGAATCCAGTTCCTCCATGGACAGGAGTTTCTCACTGAAGTTGGACCTAGGTTGGTGTCCCACAAGCCCCAGAGATGTTCCTGTCACCACCTGTTACTGCGATGAAGTTATAAGAGCACGCCATGTCTCTGGTGTGTTACATGGGTCCTGAGGATGGGAACTCAAGCCCTCAAGTTTGTGCATCAAATGCTCTAACTCATGTTGTCATTTCCCCAATCTAAGAAAGACAGTCTCTGGACTGGTAGATTACCTTTAGTTATAGACTTTTCCAATCCTTGCATCCTCTAAAAAAGGCGACTGGGGAAGAAGTAAGGGATTACACCATCTCTGGAAGGTTCTACTCCCTTGTGATGTTTTAAACCACTGGATAGAGTACTTGGTTGAAAATGCACTTTTAAAGCCTTCAGTGATATTCCCGATTTTTAGCACAGCACTTTCCATTTCAGAGCATGGACTGGCTTCATCACCTATCGGCCATGAATTGAACCTCTCTAGGCCTCAGTTTCTTCATCCCTAAAACAGGGGTAATATAGGGCTACCTACCTCATGACTGGCTTTGAAGAATAAATACAACATCTGGAATGCCTCAGAATAGTGTGCAGCATATGGTTGCATGTTATATAATTGCTAACTAGGTACTCACAGATATAGAGCTGTTTCAGTGATGTTTTAATTAGCAGGGTTTTTAAGATGTCTGCTAATAGGTTGTTGGCTAAAAATAATTATGTGTGTAAAAGATGGAAAGCGACACAGACATTTTAGAAGAACATCTAATAATATTAGAAAATGTTCACCATAAATTGTCAGTAAAGAACCAGGTTTCAAATAATATGTACAGGTAAATATAGCTAGAAAGTATGATTTGTAGGTGGTTCTGTGTGGATGGTCGAACTGTCCTACACAGGAATCAGAGCATGGCCTCACATAGATTAGGCAGGCCGCAAATTGGTTATTTACCTGAGAATGACTGAACTCTCGAATGGTCTGCCTGAGCCTCTCAAGCACCTATGGCAGGGACTGGTGGTTCACATGAGTTGCCAGTCCACCCCCCCCCCACACACACACACACACAAAAGACTTAAAAAAAAAAAAAAAACAATCCTGAGAGAGGATCCCACTTCCAAAGTGCTGATAGAATCCGTTTGTACCAGGACTTGGGACTTTTGTTTTCTTCTGAGGCCCTTTATCTTTCCCTTGATTCTCCCCAAAGACACACACACACACACACACACACACACACACACACACAAGGTAAATGTGTATCAGTTTTGAAAGATTTATTATTTTTATTAAGTTATGTGTATCTCAAGAGGTGGGTGTGTGCCCATGAGTATGGGCGCCTAACAAGGTCAAAAGTGTCAGATCCTCCAGAGCCAGAGTTACAAGCAGCTGTGAGCCTCCTGACGTGGAAGCTGAGATCTGAACTCAGGTCCTCTGCAAGAGCAGTGCATGCTCTCCACTGGTGAGGCATCTCTCGAGCTCCAGGATGTCTCACTTTCGAGGTTAGAAATTAAAGCCACACATCCCACTTAAAAGGCATTTTGATCATCCCTAGAGAAGAAATGACTAAGCCAGTTTGTCAGGATTGGTTTTCCTGCACATTCTAAGTTTTGTTTTTGTTTTTCTCCTGGAAGAATTGAAAGGGGAATTGAAATGCCAGACTTGACAGGAGATAGAGAAGTAGGTCCACAATAAGTCGGTGCCCAAGAAAATGAACCTAGGTGGAGAAACAGAATGTGGGGACAGGATACTGGTCCCTTACATGGCACCAGGACAGAAGAGGACCCCTTTCCTTTATGAACAGGTTTGGCTGGGTGTGTTGCTGCGTAGGCATGGCTCTTATCCTTATGAGCCTGTAGCCTCGCTCAGTACTGCTGCGAGACTGGGATTTCCTTTTTGCATGGTGTCATCGCGTTTGTTCTCCTTCCCGTCAGCCTCTGTAAGAGCTGGGAGTTTCAGAGTCATCCAGTAGAAAGTGAGCGACAGAAGGTCTTTGGCTGCTAACGTGTGTAACTGCCAAAAGACCCAGCCGTTTGCATCCTTCCCTCTGTGTCTGCTTTCTTAAGGCTTTGATTGTGACGGCACAGCGTTTTCAGCCGGCTGCACGTTTCTCTGCACATCCTGCTCCCTATTCATTCAGCAAGCTCTTATTGAGTTCTTATTACCTGCCAAGTCCTGGGCCAAGGACTTTTCATCATTTACCTCTTATCTGGAGACTTAAACAAATTACTCAGGTGCTGTTATTAGCAAGCCTTTTTACAGATAATGGGTTTGAAGCTCAGAAAAGGTATTGGCCCAAAGTCACCCAGTAAATTATTAGTCATCACCACTATCAGAGGCTTCACAGAGTATCTCCTCCAAGCCAGTCACTGAACTAGGAGCTTTACAGGTGTGTTGTACTGACCTGTAGAGGTGCTTAGTATTCTTGATTAAAAGATGAGAACACAGACACCGAAAGGGGAGGATAATGGGTGATGGTGCAGGGGTGGGGGAAGGGATATGAGCAAACAACTATTCATCCTAGATGGAGATGGAACACTGATGACAGACCAAAGCAACAGTCCTTCCAAAGTCCATTTTGGCAAAATAATGAGTTTACTGGTATTACTTACGGAACTATGCATGATGGTTTACATATAGGAGCATGGAATCCCTCCCACCCCTGCACAGGAATGACTCATGATAGCTACAACCCCGGAATTCAGCAGAAGTCTTCTCTTCTTTGGCAGTCCTTACTAGTTCTGTAACCTTGAGAAAGGAGGATCCTTGTGAATCTGGTAGGTTTCAGTAACTTCCTAAAACTTGTGAGTTGCTTACTTTTTGAGTCTTAGGAGCCTCCTTCCAGAACAGGATGTATCAACTTACAAGAAACCGCTAGAGAACAAAGGATTGGTCATCCAAGGCTACATGTTTTTTAGTAACGGTAAAAAAAAAAAAAAAAAATCTATAATGAACTATGTCAAATTACTAGATCCTTAACGCAAATGATGCTACTTCCACAGCTTAATGATTGGACATCAAAAGTCAGGCCCCATGCCTTTCACACATAGCATATGGAAGATGCTTGTATCAGTCATTCTCTGTCTGCTCCCAACCCTGAGACTGTCACATCTCACAGACAGACACTCTGCGGAGCTAGAAACGGCTACAACATAATTTTCTGTCTTTTTCCTTTTCTTCTCACTTTTCTTAAAAAAAAATGCTAATTCTCTTTGTGACTACTATTTCAGGCATGTGCCCATTATCATCCAAAAAGCCATCACAGAAGAGAATTATGGGACGATGAAAGTGGAGGCAGGCAAAGGGCACCTGCCGGTTGCCACGGTGAAATGCTCACAGGAGGCAGTCGACAGCCATTAACATTCGGTTTAACGGTGTGTTTAGTCCCATCTAAAACCGGAAGTATGTTTACTGTTTCATATTTCCTTCATGAGCAGGAGCTGCAAATCTCATTGACCAGACTGAGGGCCTCTTAATGCTTCTAATTACGCGTTGGCTCACAGTGTTCCTCAGACAAGGATGAGGCAATTGGAACTCCCTCTGTTACCACAAACTGTCTGAGCAGTCACCCCGTCCCTTGGTTCCCATGGGACTAGCCTCTTGCTGCCCAGTGGTTCCTGATGATTCCCAGTGGCTTAGAATGCGGCCCAGAGCATCTGCACACGGACTCTGAAATGGGGTCAGATCTAGCCCCAGGAACACCACATCCTGATGCTTCCCATTTAAATGGCACATTATGAGCTGTTTCTCCATCCAACACTGCAGTGATGTCAAGCTCCATTGCCCGCACACGGCAAATGGGGGTACAGAGATAAAGGAGAAGTGCCACCTGGAATGTGAATCAGCCACTTCCTAGGAGAGAATGGAGAGTTGGAAACAGCAAGAAGTTTGCTAAATCTCTCCCGGTTTTCTCCTGCCTGCCCTTGTGAATTGCAACATTTAAACAGTGGTTCTCAGCTTCTGGGTGGAGACCCCTTTGTGGGGAGGTGGTCAAACGACCTTTCACAGGGATTGCATATCAGATGCCCCGCCTATCAGATGTTTACCTTACAATTTATAACAGTAGCAAAGATACGGCTATGAAGTAGCAACAAAATTTATGGTTGGGGGTCACCACAATCTGAGGGACTGTTTAAAGGTTTGCAGCATTAGGAAGGTTGAGCAGCAGCACCCTAAAACCTTATAATAACGACCAGCAAACTGAGTGCATCCAAGATCAAGCATATCACAGACAGCTTGGTCTAATGAACATTCCTTAACAGGATGGACTGGACATCTGGGCTTTGCAAACACAGCTGTGTCTCTCTCACGGCCTCTCATGGCCTCTCTTATGAATCTGCCACTTTGCCCTGTCTGCCAAGCAGATTTCTTCCTTAAGCCAAAAGTTTCACTTAATGTTTGAGTAGCTAGCATGGTGATAGATAGAGTCCATGTAGATTGGAACTTCAGCTCTAGGTGGACCGCTTTGAACAAGTGACTTAGACATTCTGAGCTGCAATGGCATCATCCAGCAGACAGAAACAGTCTTGTCAGATGGAATATGTCTCCCAAGGGTACAGGCTAAAGAGTGAACCTCCATAGAGCATGTTGGGAGGTGGGGCCTAATGGGAGGTGTTTAGGTCATGGGATTCCAACCACATGAAAGGATTAATACCGACTATAGAATAGCTTGAGGCTACATAAGTCATTTTATCATTCCTCTCATTCTTTCTCTCCCCCATCTTGATTCCCCCAGGCTCCAGAACCTTGAGACAAATACATTTCTGCTTACTATAAATTACCTGGTCTCCAGTATTACATTGTAGCAATACGGAATAGACTAAGGCTGCCAAGGCATTGAGCTCCTGGCACACAGCCAGTACCTGATAAACCAGAGCTCCAACCAGGAGATGTCATGATCTAAGCTGCTATTTATTGTCTTTTTTAAAATTATTTTTGCATGGCCCCTAGGGCCCAGTTTTTTGTTGTTGTCATTGTTGATTTTTGGTTTGTTTGTTTGTTCTGTTGGTATCCTTGTGGAGCTCCTGTCCCCTCCAGGTCTTTCTATCTCCCCCTTCTTTCATAAGATTCCCTGCACTCTGCCTAAATTTGACTATGAATCTCAGCCTCTGCTTTGGTCAGTAGAGTCTTTCAGAGGCCAACTGTGGCAGGCTCTTGTCCTGTTCCTGTCTTATCCTGCTTCCAATGACTATCCTGTTTGTCCTTCTGAATGAGAATTGAACATCTTCCTTAGGGTCCTCCTTCTTGTTTAGCTTCTTTAGGACCATGCATGGAAAGGTCCTAAAACCCCTACTCAAATGTAGCCCATAGACTCCATCTCCAAGTAGATTCCCTAGTAAGGGGAGCAGGGGCTGTCTCTGGCATGAACACAGTGCCCTGGCTCTCTGATCACCTCCCCCTGAAAGACTGCAGCCTTGCCAGGTCACAGAAGAGGACAATGCAGCCAGACCTGATGAGACCTGATAGGCTAGGGTCAAATAGAAGGGGAGGAGGACCTCCCCTATCAGTGCCTATCAGTGGACTAGGGGAGGGCATAGTGGGAGAAGAGGGAGGGTGGGATTAGGAGGAAATGAGGGAAGGGGCCATAGCAGGGATACAAAGGGAATAAATTGTAATAATAAATAAATAAATAAATAATGAGAAAAAATTGTTTTTGGCAATTTCATAGAGAGAGAGAATGTGCTGTGGCCACATTTGCCCCCCCACCCCATTACCCTCTCTTATATCTGGCTATTGCTGGTTCTCATCTTTTCAACTGCTCTCCACTCCTACCTAGATGTCTTCTGATTGCTTGTTTTTGCAGGTCTTGCGCAGCCATGTTTGTTGCTGCTTGTCCATGGTTGCATCAGCCATGCTATAATGCAGAAGGCTGCACTCAGTGGCTCCCCTCTCTGCCATCCAGCTCTTAGATTCTCTTCATCTCTGCCTCTCTGGTGTTCACTAGACTTTGCGGAGGTGGGAGGCGATATAGATGTCTCCTTGAGCACTGAGGTAAGGATGTCCATCTACAGGGACTCCAGGTGAAACACACACATACACACACACACACACACACCATCCTTTGGAGGCTTCTTAAAGAAGACAGAGGACCTGCCCTCAACAAGGCTTGCTTGTGGGCAAGCCAAGCTATGCCCAACTCTATAGTATCAAATTGCAGTCTTTGCACACATGAAGAGATGGTGGATTTCTGCCTGCTTAATTACAGAAAGGAGGGCCAGCAGCAGGGAGTGCTGCAGACAGCTTCCCAAAGATGAGCAGCTATGACCAACCCTGCCCTGCCCTTCTCTTTTCTGAAAGTATCAGTTCTAGAAACATCAGGGATAAATATTCAAAACTTCCAGATGTCAAAAAGAAAAAGAGTGACTCACACCTGTAATCCTAGCCTTCTGGAGGTGAAGGCTTTTGAGGATCAGAAGTAAAAGCCTGGGCTGCACAGTGAGATCTTGCCTTTAGACATCCAAAAGCAGCAATAATCACAACAAGAAAAAGACTAAAACAAACCCCAGGGAGAAAAAGCTAGAAAAAAAAAAAAAAGAAAAAGAGAAGAAAGAAAAACAACAAAATTGACAACTACGTGGTTCAAGCAACTTAGATCGATTCAAATCGTTGTTGGAGTTTTCTAATGTCTCGGGTTGCTTGTCGATTTCTCGCAGATGGAACTAACATGCATTGAGTTCCTGCTGTATGCCAGAGCCAAATTGTTTCCTTATACACACTGTCACATTTCATTCTCATGCCAGACCCTTTAGACAGATGAAACTGTAAATAGGTAATCAAGGCTCCAAGAGGTTAAATAACTTATCCAAGATTGCCCAGTGAGGAGCCGCATGGGGGCCTCACCCCTGCGATCCCCACAGTTAATCAATTCACTCTACTTCCTGGGAGGTCCCAAGTCTGCATTGGGCAGAGCAAGTGCTCAGCGGTTGACCAGATGGATGGAAAGCAAAGACTTCTCTGTAAACAGGCCTCAGGTCCCAAATGCATGTCAGCACCTTGACTGCTGCCTTCTGCCCCTTCCTATGCCTTCTCTCATGGGAAAGCCTGTGGAAAGCCCGCGGTGATGAGGGTCACCCAAAGGCCACTTCCAGCACCATGCAGTCAGCTGAAAGAGCAACAGTACCACCTTTACTCCCTGAGATTCTGCAGGGGAAGTTCCTATTGCAGACTGCAGGCTGCTCTCCAAATATGCATTTGGGTGGGTAGATATGTTCCTAGAGCAAGAAGATGTAAAGTCTGGGGTCAAAGTGAAGGAGCATTTCAATCTCCTACTTGCTTTATCTCCTTCTTCTTCTTCTTCTTCTTCTTCTTCTTCTTCTTCTTCTTCTTCTTCTTCTTCTTTTTAACCTTTGCTTCTAAAATACGAACTTAAGGTGACTCCTGAAACACAGTGTAAGAATAGAGAATAAATTGCACATGTGCTTCTGGGCACCCCTACTTCACTCCTTGCAGGCATGAGTAATTGATTCCAGCACACCTTTCCACTAAAATCAAAGGTACTGCCTCCATTTTCTTTTTCATGTGAGAGCTGGAAGCGACTGCCAGTGTGTTGGTGCTGGCACCACAGATAAAACATTTTTTTTTATTCCTTCAACTGATTAAAAGCATATACCTCAGGGTCATCAGCCTAGCCCCCTCTGTGTGGCCCCAGCCATGTTGCTTAACCTCTCTGAGCTCTAGTACTTTTATCAGTAAGATAAAGATGCCCATTCCTCTTTCAGAGTTACCACTATGAATAGATGATGGATGGGGAGATGGCTCGTTGGATAAGGCGCTGATTGTGCCAGGATAAGAACTGAAGTTTGAATCTGCTGCACCCACCAAGAAAGCCTTGCACACCCACCTAGAGAGCCTTGCACAGCTCTGTGCTCCTGTAATCCCGGCAGTGGGAAGTGGAGAAGAGATGATCCCAGGGCCTTCTTATCCAGGTGGTCTATCTTAATCAGTAAACTCCAAGTTCAGTGAGAGATCTAAAAGCAGTAAGCTAGAAAAGACAACCCCATTGAACCCTGGCCTACTCCGCCTCCATATTTATGTAGCCCAGCAGCTCCAAGTAATCTCTGCTTCTCAGCCTCCACCCCACAGCCATTAAAAGACCCGACCTCACCTCAGACTCCAGCCTGCTCTATTTATAGTCCCACTGTTCCAGACCCCACCTTACTCTGCCTCTGGATTTGCATTCCATATGGTCACCACAGACCTGGTCTTGCACCCTAGCCCAAGCCCTAACCCTAAGAGGAGGCTCTGCCTATACCCCAAGACTGTTCCACCTTCAGGCCCACACACCCCAGCTGTTCCATGCAGTTAGCTTAGTCCAAGATGTTGAGCTGAACATGGTAGGAAACCTTACCCTATTCCCCAGCCCTCACTGCTATGGGTGCATCTACTCCAGACCCCTCCGAGTCTCCTTGCCCATGGCCTTGCCTTCTGATTCTGTCCTGACAGACCAAGAACATAATAAGACAACAAATACCCCAACTTCAGATGCCCTGGTCCCATCACAAAAACACAGGCAATATTATAAACCAAGACAACACACGCATGCAGACACACCACCACCACCACCATCACCAGTTCTGGGTAAATGTTCTCTAAGGAACACAACATACCAAAATCTAAAGGATATTACAAAGTAATCTTAAAAGAGAGTCTAAACAGCTTCATGTGCCTACATAGAAAAACTTGAGAGATCCCCCCCTCCAAAAAAAAAAAAAAAAAAAACAACTTAGTGACGCATTTTAAGGTTTTGACAAAAAAAGCAGAACAAGCAGCCAGTCATGGTAAGACCTGATAAGCTAGGGTCAGATGGAAGGGGAGGAGGACCTCCCCTATCAGTGGACTTAGAAAGGGGCAAGGAGGAGATGAGGGAGGGAGGGTGGGATTAGGAGGGAATGAGGGAGGGGCTGCAGCTGGGACACAAAGTAAATAAACTGTAATTAATATAAAAAAATAAAATTATTTTAAAAAGCAGAACAAGACAAACTCAAAGCAGTAGATGGGGAAAAACAATTAAGATTGGAGCAGAAATTAATGAAATAAAAACAAAAATAACACAAAAATTTAATGAAGTGAGGAGCTGGTCCTCTGAAAAGTTGAACCAGACTTCTTAGCTAAATTAGCCAAAAGAACAGGAGCAAAGATACAAATTAACAAAATTAGAGCTGGAAAGTGAAGCATGACAAACGATGCTAATAAAGTTCAGAAAATCATAAGGACATAGCTTACAAGCATGCATTTTGTTACAATGGAGTATCTAAAATGATAGATAAGTTTCTAGGTGCTTGTGATTAAATCAAATGACCTGCATACACAGATCTGTATTCAGCAGTGAAACTGTAAAGGGCTTACAGCAACATCACCACCAAAACAACAAACAACATCAACAACAAAAGCCCCCACACTAGATAGATTTACTGCTTTATTCTAAACCTTCAACTAACAACTACTCTGTTTATCCCATAGAATAAAACCAGAAGAAATGTTTCAAAATTCTATTTATGACCCCAGGATTACTCTGATATCAAAATTGGATTAAGACACACACACACACAAAAAAAAAAAATCCAACAAATTACAAACTGATCTCCTTGCTGAACATAGATGTAAAACTTCTCAACAAAGTATTTGCAAACTGAATTTTAAAATCACACAAAAATCACTCGTGGTGATTAACTTTGCTTGATAACAGCAATGTAGGGATGACTCAATGTATATAAATCAAAAAATATAACTCATTACATAAAGGACAGAAATTATATGATCATATCATTTGACCCAGAAAAGGCCTTTAATGAAATCAAGCAGCCTGTTCATTAAAAAGTAATGAAGAAACTACAAATAGAAACAACATACTTCAACATAGTAAAGGCTAAATATGACACACCTTTAGACAACATCATATGAAATGGAAAAAAAAATTCAAGGAATTACTACCATGGTCAGAAACAAGGCAAGGGTATCCACTCTCTCCTATTCAGTATGATGCTTGATGGCTTAGCTAGAGCAATAAGACAAGAGAATGAAATAAAAGGTATACAAATAGGAAAAGAGGAAGTCAGAGGATCCCTATTTGTGCATGATATGATTCTATATTTAAGAAGCATAAAGACTCCAACAAAAATATATTAAAGTTAATAAACATTTTCAGCAAAATGGCAGCATGCAAAATTAACACAAATATTTTTCAAAATCCTATTCTATAAAAAAAAAAAACAGGGGCTTGATCATATCCACACACACATGCACACACTAGCTGATTTAAGTTATTCTACAGAGACTCAGTAACAGAAACAGCATAGTAGTCACACACACACACAGTAAATACATTAATTATCTCAACGGAATAGAAGAGAAGAGCCAGATCTAAGTCCACACAATTTCAGCTACTAGATTTGACAAAGGAGTCATAAATGTAAGCTGGAGAAAGGACAGCATCTTCAAAAACAATTGTGCCAGGACATCTGAGTATCAGCATGTGAAAGATTATTAGTCATCATCTCTCACCTTCTACAAAGCTCAACGGCAAAATATGAAAGACCTCAATGAAAGACAGTAATACTCTGAAACTGCTAAAGGCAGCAGTTGGGAGTAGTTTTTCACATATAGGCACAGACAGAGGGACTCTCTAACGAGGAAACAGGGTCAATGGTTGATAAGTGGGATTTCATGAAACTAAGTATTCTCTGCAGCAAAGGAAACTGCCAATCAAATGAAGAGGCTTTCTACATTGACAGAGAATCAGTGTCTAGAATATACAAAGAACTTAAAAAAAAATACTCAATTAAGAAATGGGCTATGAAACTAAGCAGGGCTCTCAAAGAATTACAAAGAGCTAAGAAACACTTTAAAAGTATTCAACAACCTTAGCCATCAGGGAAATGCAGATTAAAACCACTTTAAGATTCTGTCTTGTCCTAATTTGAACAGCTATCATCAAAAATAAAAATTGTAACAAATGCTAATGTGTATATGAGGAAAGGGGCCCCTTCTACATTGTTCATGGGAATGCAAACTAGTGCAATCACTTTGAAAAATCAGTCTGCAGGTTTCTCAAAAGAGGGAAAAAGAAAACTAGAAATAAAATGACCACTGTGGGGCTGGAGAGATGGTTCAGTGGTTAAGGGCACTGACTGCTCTTCCAGAGGACCTGGGTTTAAATCCCAGCACCTACATAGCAGTCTGCAACTCCAAGATCTTACCTCCAAGATCTGACCTGCTCATACAGATATACACACATGCAAAACACCAATGCACATAAAAAATAAAAAATAAAAAAACAATTAAAAAAAAATGACCACTGACCCGGCTATACCACTTCTGGATCTATTCCACAAAGACATCTGTGCATATATGATCTAGGAAATGGAATCAGCCTAGATGTCAACCAACTGACGAGTGGACAATGGAATAGTGTAGCTCATATTCACAATAGAATTCTATTCAGCTATGATAAGAAAATAAAATTGAAAAGTATATGAATGACACTGGAAGGAGTAGTAAGTGAGATAATCCAGGCCCCGGCAGACAAATACCACACATACATTCTCATACGCGGATTCCAACTTGGACACTTTAGTTTCGTTTTTTTTAGCAGGAAGTGTCTGTGGACATCAGGAAGCCAGGAAGAGGACACTGTGGAGGGGATACCTCAAGAGAAGAAAGACAGTAGAGCATAAGTAAAGAAAAGTAGAGAGGGGAAATATTGGGGCTGGGAGGTTTAAACAGAGACAGGTTGAGAGGACTCAGGAGACAGGGGACAGGAAGATTTATGAAATGAAGACTTAGGAAAAAGCTATGTAGAAACCTGCTCACTTGTGGTCCACATAAAATACACTAAAAAGGGACTGAAGAGGATTGGTCTGCATGACTAGATAATGCTGCTTCTAGAAGCAGTGAGTATTGAACCATCCCTGTCAGTCCTGAGTGTGGAATTCAGCTATAGGAATTGGTCAGGGACCCCCCCCCCCCAGGCCCTCAAAGGTAGACAGGCTTTTGTCATTCCTCCTGGTTGATTTAGAAGGCGAAGCCTAATCGATAAAGACCTCCCATACCTTGGTTGCAAGATACAAAGAAAGCAAACTAGAACTGAATTGGAAACATCCTCTCTACTGGCTAGCTGCTTGGAAGGCCAGCAGCTGTTACGAGGGCTGCTGGGGAAATAAAACCATCAATGGTCTCTCCCATCTGTGAAGCCTGCGAACCAACAGCGGCACAAATGCCCTCTGATTGAATTTGAGGAGAGAGAAGGCCATGCGTGGGGAGGTCATAGCACCACAGCAGAAACTTACTATCTTTTTTTTATTTTATTTTTTTCAGTTAGATAGAGCATCAGATTCCCTCATTAAGTATCTGTGTTTATATACAGAGACCAGTGGTTCTCAGCTTGTGGGTCACGACCCCTTTGGGGATTGAGTGACCCTTTCACAAAGTTCACCTAAAACATGGGAAAAGACAGATACTTACGTTACAGTTCACAACAGTAGCAAAATTACAGTTACAAGGTAGCAACGGAAATAATTTCATGGCTAGGGGTCACCACAACAGGAGAATCCGTACTTGAGGGATGCAGCCTTAGCAAGCTTGAGAACCGCTGATGGCGGCAACAGTTACTCTCTCAGCCTTAATCAGAGCAAGCTCTCGTTGCAGGGAATGTCTGTGACTGCAAAGGCTCGTAGATGCCCGAGATGATAAGAATAACCGACAGTTGGGGGCTCAGCCCTAAACGAGACACATTTACACTGCTGTTGTTTTGAACTTGGAAGAGAAAGTGGTTGAATTTACCTCACACTGCCAGGTCACAGCCCACCCTATGCACTGTGGCAGGGGCTTGAGAGAACATTACAACCACAGCTGAGAGAGGAGCAGATTCTGCTCACCTTCTCCACCCTTACACCACCAGGGCCTTGAGATGGGGCGCCACACATTCAGGGGCCGTCTTCTTACCTCAGTTAACCTGTAATTAAGAAAATCCCTCACAGTGACGCCCACGGGCTGACCTGGCTACACAATTCCTCGCTGAACCTCCTCTCTTAAGTGATTCTAGATCACCGTCAGGTTGACAACTAAAATTATCCCACTGACTGCCCTGCTATGTCTGAGGTTCAGGGGACACGTGGAAGAGCTGAAAGGTAGGAAGATGTCAAACGCTATCCACAAGACTCAAGCCAACCGCTGTACTCGTGACCTTAGAACTCCGGTTACCTGCACGGGATCCACACAAGATTGGTCCCAAGTATGATCACGAATAAGGGAGGGGCTATCCGTTCCTGATAGACCACTGACTACTCTTAGGTTGGGGGAGGGAGGGGGCAGCCATTGTCTTCAGTTGTGTATCCACTCCTGAGTTCACTAGGCTCCAACAGATAGCCCCGAACCCACGGTCACACAGACTGCCCTGCGTAAATTCAGTGAGTCCCAAAATGAAAAGGAATAAACACTAATGCTAGAAAAAAAAAAGAAAAAGGTTTAAAGGCAGTGAGGAGTGGACTGGAGCAGTCAAGGAGATGGGGTGGAGGGGAGGGGTATCAGAATACATTATGTGCACTCGTGGAATTAAGTTAAATTGATTTCATAGAAATTTCTAGGAAGACACCTGATATCTACCTCTGGCCTTTACATGCACGTACATACATATAATTGCACACGCACGCACATGCGCACACATATGCACACATGTGCACACATGCACACAAGAATGCACGCACACGCATACGTAGACGAGAAATACCTAAACAGTTCTGAGCTCTGTGTCTGGCACACAGAGGCCCTTGGCAAAGTTACTCTTCATCCAGTTTCTTAATGAACAGTATGGTATGTCCTTGTGCGGCTCTCTGGTGCAGAATGAGAGCACAGGCACAAGCCAGATAGGGTTCCAGGTCTCGGTCACGTGCGCGGTGCACACCTGAAATCACAGCACTTAGCAGGCAAAGGCAGGGGGAGCAGCAGTTCAAAGTCATCCTCCATTCTATAGTAGGGAGTTCAGGGTCAGCCGGAGCTGCGTAGAACTCTGTCTCAAACAAAGGGAGCACACATTCTAACGGAGATAGCAATTTGGGGTAAGCAATTATGAGATTACTTCCACTCTGAGTCAGTGATACAAAGGGAAAGGTCTGAGGGATATATATAATACAGAACACCAAGTCCGGGTGGGCGGCAACACAGGGCCACTTCAGACACTCCAGAATGTTCCAGCAGACTCGAGAACCAGCCCTTGAGTTGCTGGCAGTTTAAAAATAAGTGGAACATAGCTGAGCAGAGTTATGACGCACAGTGATGGGCAAAGGAGAGCTCTTTCACAGTGTTTCCTGCGATCCTCTTCAGTTTGATTGGCTCTAACCGGAGATGAGAGGAAGAGCGAAACCCTTAGGGTTGGATCACTGTGCAGGGCAAAGCAGTGAGCTGAAAATGCAGGTGAGAGTTGGCGTTACTATTTTGAGGCTGAAACCCAAAGGGCAGACCGGCAGGCTGGAGATGGACAGGGTTCTTCCTCCAGCTCAGCATTCCTTTTGGGAGCAGAGTCTCTGGGACAGGAATACTTCGGGCTTGCTCTGAGGCCTTCACCATAGTAAATGAGGCCTGTCCTCCTTACAAAGAGCAATGTGTTTTACTCATGGCCAGCTGACTGTAAATGCTCATCACATCTGCAGAATACCTTCGCAGCGACATCTAGATGAATGTTTAGCCAGACAACTGGGCATGTGGCCGAGGCAAGTTGACATGTGAAATTAACCATCACACTCTCCTAGGGACATTTACACAAATCATTTCACTTAATCTTCACAGCCTGGGAGGGAGCCTGGTTGCTGACACTATCTGCCCCAACCCCACCCTGTAAGGGTGCTGTAATGGGATATATATAAGGAAACCAGGGCTCACACATGCACAGCTCAGGCAGGATCTGGTCTCTATAGCAAAGACTGGACAGGGATAAAGCATTGAGACTGGTATTAGACACAGGGATCTTAGGCCATCATGAGAGCAATGCTGAAGTTATTTCTAGATGCCTTTCTGAGACTTTTTCAAGATACTGAAGGCAGCTCCATAGACTGTAGAAAATCTCGTGAAAATTGAAAGAAAAACTGATTGGCTGAGGAGCAAAGAATGGAATCTTATGATTTTTGTCCTTTCAACTACTGAAATGTGAAGTGTTGGTTATTAAATTGGGGACATAGGGAAGCAATAAATGTGTCGGTCAAGTTTCTGCCACTGTGTAAGACACCTGAGATAAGCAACTTATAAAGAGAAAAGGTTTATTTCAATTTCAGGTCATTTGGCCCCATAGTTCTCCATGATGTGGGATGAGAACATCATTGTGGGGAGTCTGGGATGAAATCAAAGCTGCTCACCTCATGGTGGCCTGGAAGATGATGCAGTCATGTGTGTCTATAACCCCCAAATTCAGAAAGCAGAGAAAGGGCACTGTGTGTGTGTGTGTGTGTGTGTGTGAGTTCCAGCACAGCCAAGGCCGCATAGTAGAACCCTGCTCTCTACCTTCAAATCAAACCACAGTGGGAACACCTGTAGTTTCAGAACTTGGGAGGTTGAGGTGGGAGGATTGTTGCAAGTTTGTAAGCTTCGGCTATTCAATGTGATGCATGGGTTGCTAAATAGCAGCTGCAGGAGGTCAGAGAGGCACAGAGGCAGACAAAGGCAAAAGGAGATACTCAGAGAGGGACAGAGAGAGTCAGTCGCTGAGAGACATAGACAGACTGACAGACACAGAGGCACACAGAGAGGCTATTAGAATGCCAATGTCCCCTTTAAGAGCATACCCACCCCCCCGAATGGTGACCTAACATCTTTCCACTAGGCCTCACCTCCTAAAGGCTCCACAACCTCCCAGTAGCACCAGGAACCGTAAACCAAGCCGTTATCCCATTGACCTCTATGTAATACCTAATATATGAGTCAGGCAGGGAGATGGCTCGTTCAGTGAAATGCTTGCCATGTGGACATGAGGACCTGAGTTGGGGTCACCAGCAGCCATGTAAAAGGTCAGGCATGCTAGTGCATACTACAATCCCAGTGCTGAGAATTCAAGCGGCTCACTGACTACCCAGTTAGCCATGGATGAGCTCTGAGCTCAGTGAGAGATGATCAGAAAAAGTAAGGGGCCTAAGCAATGAGGAAGACACCGAGAGTTGATGACTGGCGTCCGCACAATTGCACACAAACGTGCGTGCATACCCCCTCCCTCCCAACACGAAAATGACCTGAACCATAGGAACAAATAAAGCTTTACCCAGATCCCCAAGGACCCCAGTGATGTTCTCACACTTTGCTTTGGACACAAAGGAAAAGGAAGAGGCAGGTGCCCAGGTCATCCTGGTCAGCCACACTCGGCTCCCAATGCTGCAGGCTTCTTCCAGAGATCAGAACCCCTCGAAAAGAATGAGATTTACCACCTTTGAGAATATTCAAAACAAGAGCTTCAGACTCTGAGAGCACTCCCAAGGGGAGTTTAAAAGTTTTTCGGAGCAAAAACAGTCTCGCTGGGGAAGTGCATGTCACCTCAAGGTGATGCTTTGAAGGAGAATAAACTCTCTGGCTAAGGAGAAGTTGTGATTATTTCCCCTCCCTCTCTTGTCATAAGAAGTAATGATATCACAAGGATATCCTCAAGTGTCTGATTGACTAACGCATGAAAGAAGAATTGAGTCAAAATTGCAAAATCTAATCTCTCCCCTGACATGAAGTCAACAAAGGCAAGAGAGTAGACCTCAGGGACTTACAAGAGACACAGATGACAGACTGTGTCTATCCCCTGAGGCACCCACACTTGTATTTAAAACATCGTTCAGGCCAGATATATGGGTACATGTGTGTAAATCCCAGCTCTTTGGAGGCAGAGGCAGGAGGATCACAAATTTAAGGTCATCCTCTGCTGCAAATCAAAACCTTGTCTGGAAAAATAAATTATCTGGGCAATGTCCATGGCCAGATTTGGCTGTAGTCCAGCAACTTCCCTAAATTATACCTTCTCTTTATCAAAGAGAAGGAACTGGAGCCAGCACAGTTATGGGGCGGAAGACCTCAGACGTGTAAGAACCAATAAGCTAATGATGACAGACAGTGGTTTGTTGGCAAGAGGAAAGTGCTTCCTGCTGCTGGGTGGCCTTTGGGAGCAGAAGTCTGATGGTGTGCTGTTTCTGTGCTGTAGCTTAAGGTACTCCAAGCCCCCATGATCTATTTGAGTTGATGACCCCTGACTTCCCCGACCCAGGAATCTGATGGTCAGGTGACTAGTCAATGACAGGCCGGAGGAGGGGACCATATCTAATCAATGTGGCTCTTCTCTTTTCCCCACAGTTCACCTTCTATTTCCAACAGCCAAAAGTGTTCTGTGGTACTGAATCATTTTTCATATTTCTGTAGAGAGAATAAAGGATTTCTGTCCTTCGTTCTTTTTCTTTTCTTTATTATTATTACTTTTCCTTTTCTTAGTTAAAAGAAAAAATACAGCCCTCACCTTTCTGTCTCCCTCCTTCTCTGCCCCGCTCCTCTCTTCTCTCTTTCTACTTACTCTCCATTCCTCTACTAGCAGACCCCGATTTCTCTAGAAAACGATTCTCTGGGACTAGGAGGTGGTTCATTTGATGAAGTGTTTGCCCCAGAAGCATATGGGCCTGAGTTCAATCCCCAGAACTCATGAGAAAACAAAAAAGTTGAACATGGCGGCACATCTTCGTCATCCCAGCACTGAAGAGGCAGAGATGGGCAGATCCCTGGGACTCAGTGGCCAGCCAGACTAGCTGAACTAATGATCTCTAGGTCAGTGAGAGACCCTGCCTCAGAAATAAATATGGTTGATTTGTACATACATGTACTTGTGTATACATGTGTGCATGCACACACGGGGTGGGAAGAGAAAAGAATATTCCGAGTTGTGTCTCAGTCTATACCTCCTGCTCTAGAATCAGATCATGTGATCCAAGCCTGTCCAATCATTGTTGTTTCATGAGTGAACACATGATATAATATAGGGAGGCCAGAGTGAAGACAGGGACCTATGTAGTAGCTTCAGGAAGGTTTCTCTGTTTTGTTTTGTTTTTTTTCCTTTTCCCTTTCACTTGACTTGAACATAAAAAATATCAATCTGAGCCGGGGTGGTGGCACACACCTTTAATCCCAGCGCTCAGGCAGGCAGAGGCTGGTGGATTGCTGTAAGTTTGAGGGCAGCCTGGTATACAAAGCGAGTCCAGGACAGTCAAGGCTACCTAGAAAAACCCTGTCTCAAAAAAAAAAAACCAAAACCATATATATGCATATATGTATATGTGTATATGTGTGTATGTGTATAAAACACAGATGTTTTAGATAGACAGAGAGAGAGAGACTAACCTAAAAAGTAGGACTTAAGAACTGTAGAAATAGTCATGGCTTCAAAACATTCCACTGGGAAAGCACTGATGCTCTTTAGTTTATTTCAGCTGTAGAACCCCAGTGTAGAAAAAGACCCTTTCATACTTGTTTCTTTATGGCTGTATTGCTGTAACAGGACCTCTTTCAAGCCTTTGTCCTCAGCATTTCCACCACCCAGAACATGTTCCCCACTCTCTATTTTCCTCCACCAAGTCTCCTCAGCAACCTCCTAACACTATCTGGATAATTTAATTTAAATTCTGCTTCTACCGAGATGGTTTGTCTTCTGCCTAGTACCACCAAGACAAACTCACACATCACTACTTCCACCACAGCAAACAGGATGACCTGGTTTAGAAGTGCCCACATCTTCTCTCTGTCCATCTAGAAGGCAGATTCAAGGGAGCTTGAGGCACTCTGCTGTCTATTGGATGCAAGAATCTCTCAAGTGAGTGAGCCCATGAGTGAAGGAACCAATGACACTGTGCCCCCCCCCCCCCGCAAAGCCCATCCTGTGCAATACCCATCTCCTCCTTCAGGTATGGGTCCATGGTTTAACCTCAGTTTAGTGAGTGAATGAAAGAAAAGCAAAGACAGGAGAAGTCTGTATTCTTGTCTAAAAGCTATCTTTCCTAGTTAGCTTCAACTGTCAACTTGACACAGCCCCAAGTTATCTGAGCAATTCTCAACTATAGCGCTCCCTTTGTCAGATTGCGGCGATGTCTGTGAGACATTTTCCTGGCTGCTAACTGGTGTAGGAGGATCTCTCTAGGTGGGAAGGGCCATACCTAGGCAAGCAGGCCTGAGCTATGTAAGAAAACATGCTGAGCAAGCCAGGGGAAACAAGCCAGTAGTAGCACTTTTTCACGTTCTCTGCTTCAGTTCCTGCCTTGAGGATCTGTATGGTTTCCCTTAGTGATGAACTGTAACCTGTAGAATCAAATAAGCTCTTTCTGGCATACGTTACTTTTACTGGCAACAAATCAAACCAGAATGCTAACCTTCCCCAATCAAACTTTCTGCTTTGAACTGTCTTAGTCAAAGAAACCATTGGATGCATTTGAGTTAAGGCTGCAGCAGTATTTTCCCCCATAAGGACAGACATACTTTGATTAAATGACATTAACTTCTAGGACATAAGCTTCACGAAATGGAAACTTTTCCCCCTGTATTGTCTCTTGAAGAGTGTCTGAAGTATACCAAAGGAATTATCAACATCTCCTGAATAAAAGACTGAGTCAGGGGGCATTGAAGTCTGAAGGGAAAGTAGACATAGATTGTTCAATGCTCTCCAAAGGATCCTAGACCAGAGAATTGATTTTTTTTAGAAGACTTATCCTCTAAATAAACACTGGATCAATGCACACTATTTCTGAACTTTCAATGATCCACAGTGCACATCAAAAAGTAAAGACTGGAGCTGGTGAGATGGTGCAGAGAGATAGGTGCTTGCCACCAACCTGACAGGCTGAGTTCAGCCCCCAGCACATGCATGGTAGGAGAGAAGTGACGCCTTCCAGTTGTCCTCTGACTTTCACATGCTGTATATGTGTATATGTGCAAACACATATACTCATATACCCAAAACAAACAAGTAGATAGATAGATAGATAGATAGATAGATAGATGTAAAGGAAAAAAACAAAAGAAAAGAAAAGAAAAGAAAAGAAAAGAAAAGAAAAGAAAAGAAAAAGAAAAACATAAAGACTAGCCAGCCTTACATGTAAGACTAGTCACACATGTAATCCCAGCACACCAGAGATAAAGGCAAGAGGGCTGAAGCCAGCAAGCTCTATGCAGGGAGTTCCAGGCTGGCCTGACTATACATGAGACACATAAAATCCTCAGAAGCAAAGCCAAAAAAGTAAATATTAATAATTTCCATGCTGAATATACTTATTTAACCTCATTTACCCAAGAGGTTCCTAACCTTATTTGGGAGAGAATGTTTTTATTTGCTTGGTGGCCTTGGTGTAGCATGTACTGATATTTTTATGGAAGTAAAGTTTCAAAGAACACATCCTGGGAAACGCTACCCTTGACCAGTTTGCTCCATCTCCAGGGGAAGCAGCATGATTTACATCTATACAATGTTTCCTCTTTGCCATGATTGCTCTGCTGCCATTTCCTTTAAGCCTCACAGACTCTGGGACATCATTCAGATAGCATCCCTGTTTGGAAGACAAGGAAATAGAGGTCCAGGAGGATTAAGGGATTTGCTCAAGGTCATACAGCTAGTTAGTGACAGAGATGAAAAGACCTCCCAGGTCTCACATTAATCCAGTTATCACCAATTAACACCTTAGCAGGGGTCTAGCTGATTGATCTTTATCCATAGGTTGGAAGCTATCTTTTCCAAAGACACTGGGAAGATTGTTTCTTTTGCCAAAATAACACAAATATTCAAAGACATAAGAATGTGGATTGGGGGTGTCAAGGAGACGGATTGGGATAGAGATATTTGCCTCCAAGCCTGACAACCAGGGTCCAATCCCTGGGATCTACATAATGAAAGGAAAGGAATGATTCACTCAAGTTGTCCTCTGACCTCAACACATGAACTGATATCACATGGGCATACACTTGAACACACACACAAATATAGATGGATAGATGATAGAGTCAGAGAGAAAGAGAATATATATATATAATATGTATATACATACACACACATAGAATTTAAAAGAATAATGCAGATTGACTCTCTACTGACAACTGCTAAGAACTAAAGATGACCCAAAGTACCCTGCTTTCCCTCACTATATACCATGTACGTTCCTCCAGTCCAATGGTGGCACACTCATGGCACACATGCCACCATGCCCCCCCTCCACCTAATTGACTGTGACAGACACAACTAGTTCAGAGTCCTAGTTCAGTGTCAGTCCATTATAGCGGCTGGTTGCCACAAACCTGAGTGGCCGTAAGTGGCAATACCCCAGAAAATCGTGTATCTCTTTTTTTGTTTGTTTGTTTGTTTGTTTGTTTGTTTTTTGTCTTATGTATGGGATCTGTATGATCACCAAGATTCAGCTCTGGGCCAGCATTCCTTTGCCTAGTTTCAATTTCTTACTCCAGGCAGGAGATCCAGGTCACACACAGTTGGGTCTTCTTGGCAGAGACCCGACAGACCTGTAGTGCCTCTTGCAGGCAGGCCCTCAGTGGCCTTTTTACATTCCTCCTCTGCTTCTGAAGCCATGAGGCCATTCACATTCTGTAACAGTATGTTATCTGGTTACCCTTGCCAGAAAGTCAGGTCAACCCCCCAAGCCTCAGCAAAGTGTGTGAGAAAGTTCTTGAACACTGTTGGGACCTAGACCGAGTCAGTTGGCCCATAAATCCTCCTTCAGGATCCATTCATTCAAAGGCAAAATAGATTGGCCAATGTGAGGCAAAAAGAAGGCATCTGTTAAGTCCAGAACTGTGTATACTTTCTTCTCTGGTAGCAGGAAGGATGTAGGGTAGGAGTTAGGAACCGTGGAGTGGATGGTCCCTATTCTTTTTTTGACATCTCTGAAATCCTGCACTGGTTAGTGGTCCTGAGTGCTCAGTTTTAGGACTGAAAGCAAGGGGGAATGGCAGGGAATGAGTGGTTTGGAAACAAAAACTTTATAATACTTTATAATACCAAAGAAATATAATTATCCTTATTGCTGTTTTAATTCATCTGTCTGGGCTGGAGCCAAAATGCTTTATCTTCCTACTTTATACTTCTAATTATGGCTCCCTTGTTATAACTATTGGATAGTCTATCTTAACTCCAAATTAAAAAAAAAAAATCTAGACCACGGGGCTGGAATATCTCAGTAGCAGGGAACTTGCCTGCCATGCAGAAGGCCCCGAGTTAAATCCACAACACTTCCTTAAATAGACAGATAAATCGGACTTGACTTAAACTGAATTAGTGTGGCCTTAGGAACCATAGCTTTGCGAAGGTTTTACAACAAGAAAAGAGAAACTAAGACACAACCACAAAGCAATCAACATTCATCTTATACTAACCACCTTAGTCTGTTTGAACTATAGTACAAAAATCACTGAAATTAGGTATTTTACACAGAGACTCAGAGTTTCCCATAGTCTGGAGAAGGCCAAGATCAAAGCACCACTTTCTGATTCATTCGTGGCCACCCTCTCAACCACAGAGGGACAATTTTTGTTTGGTTGGTTTTAGTTTTCGTGAGACAGGGTGTCTCTGTGTTGCCTTGGCTCTCCTGGATTCACTCTATAGACCAGGCTGGTCTCGAATTCACAGAGATCCAGCTGCCTCTGCCCTCCCAAGCGCAGGGATTACAGACATGCACCACCATGCCTGGCTGTGCCATGCTCTCTGAAGCATCATTCATAGATGCTCTCAATGGACTGACTCCTCCCATGCATATAGACCCTCCCTCTGATACCATCGCCGTGGGGTCAGGATTTCAGCAGATCAGGAGATGGAAAGACATTGGCATTCAGGCCATACACTAACTCTCATTGGATCTAGTTTCTTGTTTAGGGCCAGGTAAAGAGGGCCTTTACCCATACTTTAAATGAGCCTCTTTCCTGAGTCTCCTGACCACTCCTCTCCCCAGGGAATGAGCACTCCCAGGAGCCAACAAAACATCACCAAGAGCCTGAAACCACCTCTCTCATAGGACCCAGCATATTCTGTCTGCATAGCCTTAGTTTTCACCCAAGGGTCATGCAGACCTCTTCCCAAGGGACCAACCCCTTGATGAGGTGTGGTTGGATACTTGATGCAGGGCTTGGCAATGGGCTTGCCTGGACTCCAGACCTTCTTGGTGTGAAATGAAGCTGCAAGTAGAAAGGGGCAAGCACCTATTTAAAGGGAGTTCAGAGACTCCCTTTAAACTTTCATGTCACATCAGGGAACCCCAAGGAGTCTAGGAATGGTCCATTCAGACCCGGCCTTCCACAACATCAGACTCGTTGCCAGCGTAGGAGGATGGCTGTCGAGTGTTTTAAGTTTTCTGAGCTAATTTACACATACTTTCGCATGTGTGGGCACACTTTCATTTGTAGGTATGCACAGCATGGGCTTCGCAAATTTTATACTTGGACCTGACTGCATTTTTTGACCATTTATTTCTCAAAGTAGTCTTGCTGGATTTCTGTAACATTTGTTCGACATTCAAGGTCACCTTGATGTATAATGCTAACTCTAACTGGAGTTTGCCATAGCAAAGTCTCCATATTGTACTCAAGCAGTAAATAAACGTTTGTTTATTTACTGCACGCACATGAGGTTTATTAGTTATATTACTTAGGCAGTTTAAAGATTACACAACAATTTCTCTTTCCCTCAATCAAATTGTATTATACAGGTATAAGTGCTTATAAACTGCAGAGTGCTATCTACTCAAATGCAGGAAATTATTATTTCTATCTTCTGAAACTGTGTAACTTACTACAAGAAAAGGCTGTAATTTCCCACACCATCTTTACTGGGTTTGGGGGAGAGGTAGGTTTGTTTGTGTTTCTAATTAGAAGGATAAGGAACAAATGACTTCGCAAATCTCCTGCTCTATCCAGGTTTATCTAGAGTCCCAGTCCATGAAAATACAGTTACCCAACACAAATGCATGTCTGTGGTCTATTTCCACAGTTTCCAGATGATCTCTGACCATCTGGGAGGGGCTCTGCTTTTCCTGGAGCCAGGCATGCATCTGAGTTAAAGAAAGCTCACCTCAGCCAGTCTCATCAGTCAAAGCCAACTGGGCAACCATGTGACTTTCCAGGGGCCAACAGATTAGGAGCCACAGAGAGGAAGGAGGAATTCAGCTAAGGGTTTCATCCCAACCTACTTCTGTTAATTCTGCTAAATAAATACAGCAATAAAATGACTCCCAGTGGCGTATTTCTATACCCACACATCAATGTATCATCCAGCTGTCATCAGAAAAGCTTTCTCTTGCAGCAGATGGTATTAACACAGAGAGACCCACAACAGGTCAAAGTTCAGAGACTAAGAGACTTGGAAATGCTCAGATCTAAACGGGATTCCTATATCCATTAAGGCTCAAGGATCTATATGGAAAGGAGGTGGCTAAGAGCTGGAGGTGGTGGATGTCATCAAGGAAATAGTGTTTTTGAAACACAACAAGGCATTTGTACATATGAATTTACAGACAGCATGACAGCAGGCCCAACCCTTGCACAAGCTCGAGCCAGATAATATCCCTATAGAGAGGAAGGTAAGGCACACCGCCAGCCAAGAAGCTATTCACAGTTGCTAGCTGCTACAAGAGGGAAAGAGGTTTTCAATGCTGTGGCACTGCATACAGCCACCACACTCCACAGCAGGTCGCATGTTCAGAAGCAGCCAGCCAACACAAACCAAGCTCCGCAATTGTCTGTTTTAAGAGATGGACAACTTGAAGTTGGTGGGTAGGGACTCGGGAGGAATCTGGGAGGAGTCAAGGGAGGGGTAAAAGAATACTGTAGAAAATATTATCTGAAATTCCCAAAGAATAAATGAAATGACAAAGCAGAATTGCTTCACAGTTGTACAGTTAGTGAAATGCAGGCACCACAGAACCCCAGGGAAGACACAGTTTTGTTCTAGTTTGTAGTTTCTACCCTTTCCTCCCACCACACCTATTAACACAAGCTTTGACTGGCAGGTTATGGGCTTCAGAGAGCACCGTTATCAGAGATAGCCAGCTGCTGCTTATCTCTTAGAGATCCTGGTTAGACCATATCTGCTTCCTCACATCATCTCACTAAGTACCTACTGTGTTCCAGGCACTGGGAACAGTGCTGAATAAAATGAACAAGATTCGTACTCTCTTGGAATGCCTTAGACCCTCATTCTCAACTCCTAACCCCCTCCCTGAATCTTGGAAAATTTCAAGTCAATAAATGGAAACCAAGATCACACTGTGTGTGTGATACTAAGGAAATATACTAGGTGGTGATTTGTGATTTCAGGGGGCACTCTATTAGCCTAGGTGATCAGGGAGGACCTCTTCAACCATGTATCATTCAAAGTGACTCTTGTGTAAAAGAGGCAGACAGTCACCTTCTAGAAGCTTCTGGACCTATTCAGTCAGTAGGAAAACCCATTTTCTCAACCCTTCAAAAGACATAAGCACCATCATTTCCTGTGCTACCCCATTTCCAAGCCCAGCATTACAGGCAGTTCCTGAGTCTTTGAGGCAGGGGGATGCCTCTCTGAGTCTCCATATATTCACTCTCACATCATTATTTGCTGGGAAGTGGCAGAGGAAGTAGGAGGGATCCTGTCTGCCCTCTGCTCCTAAGACATTCTTCTTAAATGCCACCACAAATTTCTCAGGTTCTTTTTCTTCCATGGGCTAGAGGTGAGTGACAGGAAGGAGAAACTATTTCTGCTCCCTCTCATTTATTCCTTATGGATTCATTTAATGCCTACTTTTTCCAGGGAAGTTGGGTCCGTATGTATCAATCACTGCTCTGCTTTAGAGATTCAGAGAAGTCTCTCAGAAAACAAAGAACATCAAGTTAACATCGTGATACCTTTGTCCTTGCTCTTTTCAGATCTTACTCCATCAGTCATCTGCCAGGAACAGCAGGATCTTCTTACTTTTCCAGAGGGCCAGTCCTCAAAGAGAAGCCAGTTGACTCCACTAGGTAAGGAAGGCATTTAGGTCCTTCTTGCAGCCCTTAGATGTGTGCCAGCAATCACAAGAGGAAAGGATCTCATAATACTTTAGTGAAGCCTGCACTGGGCTTAGAAGCATGAGTTGAGGCACAGTACTGTGTGTTCATTGTTGCTGGTCTAAGACTATTTTGAGCCAATGAACTGCTCCATCTTAGTACATTCTTCTGCATTGATCACTCATATCATCTTGATCTTTCTTCAGGAAAAAAAAAATGAATGGAGGGGTATTTTATTTGCATGATGGGACATGATCCAACATGGGGCTTTGTCACATTTTTTTACTTCAGAAAATTTGGAAATGAGGCTGTGTTGTGTAGACTCTTCAAAGAGCATGTCATTCCTTCAAGATCATAGCTGTCAGGGTGGGTCCCCATCCTGAGAAAGTGCACCATCTCCTAGATGTGGGATCACATGGCTGTAAGGCAGAGCTTCACAACCGCCTGAGCATGGACACCTAGAGAGATGGCCGTTCACACAGTGTCGCAAAGTCAGGACTTACCTCTAGTCCCAGGTGGGATATCTAAAGAGCCACTTAAGTCCATTAAAAAGTTGACTCACCTGCGGATAAGGACCAACAATAAAACAATCCTGCTATGATCCATTGTGTAAATACCTACAAATTGGAAAGAACTGGATGAGGGTGAGTATACAGAAATAAATTATGCAAATTGACAATAAAGTAACTTTCTCTGCAAGAACTCAGCTGGCCTCCTGCCTGACTTTTGTCTTGGTCTTACAAGCTCCAGAGAGACCCCTGAGCCCTGAGGCAAGAGGAAGGCATTTGTATTTATTCATAAGTAACTTCCTACCAAAGAGGAAAGCAAAAAGCATGCTTCGATTAGGACTCATATTTGAAGTCAAGACAAGTGTCATCATCATCATCATCATCATCTAAGTCAAGTCATCAAGATCTTAGGCTATCAGAAGGAAGAGTCTCTTAAAGTGGTCCGTCCATCTGATGAATTCCAGAGAGGCAAAGGGACTTCTCCCAGGCCACACAGTCAAGTGGTAACTAAGCAGAACCCAGGGTCCTAGTCAGGACCTGAATCCACCTTTTCTTCCTATGGTGGTTTGAAGGAGAAAAGTCCCCAGCTAGTGGAGCTGTTTGGGATGTTATGAACCACTGGGGAGGTGGAACCCTGTTTGAGAAAGGGCATTACTGGGGGGGGTGGACTTTGAGAGTTTATAGTTACACCCCTCTTCCATTTTGCTAAAGACATGACCCCTCAGCTTTCTGGACTAGTTGTCTGCTGCCCGGCTGCTCCCACAACTACAGACACTCTGCCTCTGCAATGGTAAGACGATACATTTCTTTTTATTGTAGTTGCTTTGGGTCATGGTGTTTTGCCACAGCTCTAGGAAGGTAATGCCTGGCTTGCTTGTTTTTTTATTTTTTTTAAGTGACCAGTCTTATTGCACACATGTGCACACAAACACATACACATATTATACATTTTTGTGTAGATGTATGAATACGTGTATGGAGGTACCTGAGTGTGCTAGTGCAAAAAAAAAAAAAAAATTCCACCCTCCACTCCTTTCTTACAAATACATCTTGTACCCCACTACCACTTTTTTTTCTCCCAATTTCATGCACTCTTTTTTTCTAATCCACTAAATTAACTTCGGGCTGCCTCACATACATGGGGTGGGGGGAGGGATTACCCACAACATGGGGAGCCTACTAGGGACAGCAGAAGACCCAGGAACCTGAAACTCTACCTTGATTTTTGAGACAGGGTCTCTTTTTGAACCAGGAACACATTGGTTCAACTTTACTGTCTGGCCAATGAGTTCTGGGGATCTGCCTGTCTCTTAGAGTTACGGACTGCCAGCCATAGTGGCCAACATTTTTATGTGAGTCTTGGGGCTTCAGACTTGATGCTTGTAAAGCTAAGTAGTTTACTGCCCGAGCCACCTCCCCGGCTCCTGTTGTTCTTTATGTTTTTAGAACCATTTAAAATTCCTAGAAAAATCTAGCCGATGATAGAAAAGTCCCCATATCCGAGTCCCCACCCTACACGGCTTTTGCAATTATTTGTTACAATCAGTAATGCAACGTTGACATGCTTTTATCTATTTGTGTATTTATGTAGTTATGCATGCTCCTACATGCCACAACACACACGTGGAGGTCAGAGAACAGCTTGTATGAGTCAGTTTTCTCTCTCTCTCTACAGGCAGGATCTGGGGTTGAAACTAAGGTTGTCGGATTCAGAGGAAAGTAGGTGTCTTCAACCAGGGTCATCTAGATGGCTTTACTAGTTACATATTTTTGTTAAGTAAAATCCATCGTTCCAAGTAGAATCCACTCTTTACAATACCTGTCTATGAGCTTGGGCAAATAAATTCTATCTTATGTCTTTTATTATTGTGTCATATAAAATCTATTTCAGCTGCCATGTGTTGGCATTAGAGAGGTAGCTCGGTAGTAGAGCGCTTGCTGAGAAAGCCAAGGCTTTAAGTTCAATTCCTAGTACTAAAAAGAAGGGGAGTAAAGCCTCTTTCTTAAGTCCTCTATTCTAACTCCTCAGCATGTACTCTTTAGAGACTAACCAGGATATACAACTCCTCAGGCTGATTTTATTGGGTGAGTATGAGTGTTTTGCCTTCATCTATGTATGCTCTCACATTCCTAACTGGTGCCAGGAAAGGACACTGGATCGCTTGGAGCTGACGTTACTAGTGGTTCTGAGCAACTCTGTGAGTGCCAGGGAACAAACTCAGGTCTTCAGCAAGATCAAGCAGTGCACTTAGTTGCTAAGCCATCTCTCTAGCCTACACCTAGGCTCTCTTAATAAAGCTTGGGCTCTCACGCCTTTCAGCTTGTTGTTAAAAATATATTTATCTAAATTAGTACAAAAGTCACAAAATATGGCAGCACGTCCTGGGCTTCATGTTCATTTTGGTTTAAGAACTCTGAGGCTTGCACTACTGAATGGGCAGGGGCTTTGGGGGGGAGGGGGTAAACACTGCCTTTCTCATAGGGAGTCTGGAAAAGAAATTCCATAGTCTCAGCATAGCTACCTGCCCAGAGATCATGAATGCCAAACCCTCTGACTCACTTCTGGAATCCAGCCTCTTGCTGTTTCAGATACAGTCTCTGCTCTGTCAACACCATCCTTCCAGAATAGAGACAGAGATCTCTTCTGTACAGCATATTAAAGAAGTGGACCCCAGGATTAATCAAATTAATGGAGAAGAAAGATCAATGGAAGTAATTATCACAAATAAACTCTAGAAAACAATGTATTTACTGAATCTTTCTCTTTGCCACTGGGCATTCAACTTCAAAGAACCAAAGTTTAAAATGAGGTCCTGGCTGCACAAATGAGGTCAGGTCAGAGAAGAGGGGATGTGAGGATTTCTGAAAGTAGTCTTGCCCGAGATGGGTAAGAACACAGGAAACCAGGGGGTTTGGGGCACACCCCCAAACCCACCATAAACCAATGCGACTTTCTTAAAGTCGGCATATCTGTTCTTGTCCCTTCATCCAGAAAGTCTGTTTCAGGAGAATTCATCTGAAGGAGATAGTCATCAAAGTACTGCAAATTTTACCAAGAGTGTGTTCAGTAGTTTCATGATACAATGGAAAGCAGGAGGCAAGTAATCTAGTAGCATTCATTACGGGAAAAGAAAACAGAAGGAGAAAACAGGGAACAGGACAGGAGCCTACCACAGAGGGCCTCTGAAAGACTCTACCCAACAGTGTATCAAAGCAGATGCTGAGACTCATAACCAAACTTTGGGCAGAGTGCAGGGAATCTTAAGAAAGAAGGGGGGAGAGAAAGACCTGGAAGGGACAGGAGCTCCACAAGGAAAGCAACAGAACCAAAAAATCTGGGCCCAGTGCTCTTTTCTGAGACTGATACTTCAACCAAGGACCATTCATGGAAATAACCTTTGAACCCCCACATAGATGGTTATCAGTCTCCAAGTAGGTTGATAAGGGGAACTGGGGCTGTCTCTGACATGAACTCAGTGGCTGGCTCTTTGATCACCTCCTCCAGAGTGGGGAGCTGCTTTACCAGGCCACAGAAGAAGACAATGCAGCCTGATGAGACCTGATAGCCTAGGGTCAGAAGGAAGGGGAGGAGGAAGTCGCCTATCAGTAGACTGGGGGAGGGGCATGGGAGGAGAAGATAGAGGGAAGGATTGGGAGGGAGCTACAGTTGGGATACAAAATGAATACATTGTAATAAATTAAAAAATAAAAGAAGAAAATATATGTTTGTGGGTCTTCCTGATGACCTTATATCTTGCCTGCATGGAGAAAGGTCTCTGTTGGAGTATACTCGTAAGTCAGGACCCCACTTCTTCCTACAAAATCAAACGAAGCATTTTCCCCACTTCTTGTCATCTTTTTAAATTTATTTTTTATTTATTATAATTTATTCACTTTGTATCCTAGCTGTAGCCTCCTCCCTCATCCCCTCGTAATCCAGCCCTCCCTTCCTCCCTTTTTTTCCTTCCATGCCCCTCTCCCAGTCCACTGATAGGGGAGGTCCTCCTCCCCTTCCCTCTGACCCTAGCCTATCAGATCTCATCAGGACTAGCTGCATTGTCTTTCTCTGGGGACTTGTAAAGCTGCCACCCCACCCCCCACTTCCTCATAGGGAGGTGATCAAAGAGCCAGCCACTGAGTTCATGTAAGAGACAGTCCCTGTTCCCCTTAGTAGGGAACCTACTTGGACACTGTGCTGCCATGGGCTACATCTGAACAGGGGTTCTAGATTATCTCCATGAATGGTCCTTGGAGTATCAGTCTCAGAAAAGAACCCTGGGCCAGATTTTTTAGTTCTGTTGCTCTCCTTGTGGAGCTCCTGTCTCTTCCAGGTCTTTGAATCTTCCTCTTCTTTGATAAAATTCCCTGCACTCTGCCCAAAGTTTGGCTATGAGTCTCAATACCTGCTTCAATACCCTGCTGGGTAGAGTCTTTTTGGAGCACAGTTCTATAAATCATGAACATCCACATAATTTTTATTATTTTTTTACATACACATATTTTTATTACTATATCTATACAGTCAATCTATGCATGTTTATATGTGCATATGACAATATTAAAAAAATACATCATAAATCTTAGTAGGTCTTTTTTTTCCTGACGATGATAGTGATAAAAGGCACACTTACCCTCTACCACACAAGCCATTCTTTCTTCAGAATTAGCTAACATGTCATCTCCTCCCGAAAGCCTTGCCAGGCCTGGAGTAGGTGCCTCTGTGTTTTGAGAGCACAAATCATAACGTTGGTTTATAACTGCCTGTTGGATCGATCCTTCTCCCTGACCATTCCTTACAGCTCCCTCTCCTTGTGTCTCATGTAGCTGCTCATGCTCATGGGAGAAACTAAATATAAATTTATAGACCAGATATGTGCAAATAGGATTATTACAATAAGCAAGAAAAGTGATGTCATTCCACAGAAATAACCAGGAACAGAAGATCTGTGGGTGAGAAATAAAGACAGATAGAAAACAGTTGCTTTAACATAAGCAAACTACATGTAACAATGGGGGACTATTTGGACCCAGTAAACTGGACAAGTGTTATATTATCCACTATATTACATTGGCATGGATGGATCAAATACAGCTTTTTTTCCTTGATGCAAATCACATCCAGTTACCTCTTCCCATTTCCTTTCTTCTCTGCTTCATCCAGTGCCTGCCCTCTGAGTACATCTTTTGAGATTACCATCAGTTACATATTGCATTGTCTTTGGGTGATTTTCTTACATTGTGACTCCTCACCACATTTTCAATGCTCTTCTAGTTCCAGACAAGCTATGAGTGTTAATTTTCCCCCTGCCTTGCCCAAGGAAATTGAAAATAAACTTTAATTTCCTAATGGAGGGTTGTGGGTGCTTTGTGTGGCTCAGGGGTGGGGGGAGAATAATTATTGTTTGGTGGAATTACGGATCAGTGGGAGAGGATTTGCAGTTAGAGAAGTGACATGGTAATTGGTCACTGGGCCAACTATTCAGAGATCTGTTCCAGAGTCTCCTTGACCCCTGCCCTACATCTGTCAATCACTCCCAGTAGCCATATCCAGAGGCATTGTATCTGAAAGTTGAGCATAGCTAGCTAGTTAGCACTCAGTTGCATTTGACAAAAGAAAAAGTTTTGCTTTGGAGTAAATCGACAGTCTTTGAAAGGAGAATAAACAAGGGTGTTTACAGAATGTTGGAAGTCCAGGCCTGGGCATGTCTACACAGAGGCAGGCGGTGAAGTGTAGGTTACTATGTACACCCAAAGGAGTGCAATGGAAATCTGTGTCTTTAGAGTCACTCAGTCTTTGAAGAAGCCTAGCGGGGCCAGCTAGAGAAAGCGAAATAAATCCTTATTTCTTGGGGGAAAGAAATCAGCATATTGACTTTTGGCGAAATTGGTTCTCTCGCTTTAGTTTTATTTCTTCTTTGGGAACTTATTTTCATTGTTGAAATATATAAAGCTGGCAACAAATGGCCAAGAAGTATTTTTTTTGTGTGTGTATGTACTATATTGCAAGGTTCCAATGAACATGGAAGAAATGGTCCTAGTGTGCATACAAAGTTGCATGTGAGCGTGGTGGGCTCTGCATCATTTGCTTGATTATATTGCATAGATATATTGTTTTCTTTTTTACTTAACTTTCTTACTTTTTTCTACATGGTCTCTGTGGTTGAGAATTTCATTCTGACAATGGCTGTTCCTTGCTGTAGACAAACTACTGCTGTGGTAAAGAGCATGGGAAGAACACGTGCTTCTTATTAGATTTTATTTTTACTTTTAATTACCTGTATGTGTGAGGGGGGATGTACCCATGAATGCAGGTGACCACTGAAGCCAGAGACATGGAGTCACAGGTGGTTGTGAGCTGCCTTCCACTGGATGCTGGGAACAAACTCAGGTCCTCTGCAAGAACAGTGCCTGCTCTTCACCGCTGAGTCATCTCTTTAGCCTCTAAGAGCATCTTTATGACGCAAGGCATCCTTTTTACCCTTTGCTGTAATTAATTCATGGGATTAATCCTTGGGGATGAGAGTCTTGAGTCTGGAGGGACACACGCATAGAAGGCATACACGGCCGTGCACAGTCTCTGTGATGCAGGGCAGTTTCATCTACTCATTTCCTGTAGTGCTATTTCTCAGCTTGAGCCTGGATACTACTTCAGAACCCTTCTTAATGTACCCAAGAAGTTGCTACTATTCAGCTTCAGCAGCCATCCCTAGAAAACAAATCCGTTAAGTTTGCTAGAAATGGCTACAGTAAAACTTGGTCTTAGAGTTACACCAGGAAAAAAAAAAGTCACTTTCTTTTCACTTTTATAAAAAATCAACAGATTCAAGATTTTCCTGTCAGCTGAGTCACAGTTCTCTACCGTCCCTTTGCTCACTTTTGAGTTTCTGAATCTTCAGGAGCTAGCTCCCTGTCCACAGGGCTCCATCAGAACTAACAGCATCACAATTCACACTGCTATTCTGAATTCAATAAATATCTCCAGGGTTTCAGTGTAAGTGGAAGATTTCCTTTGGCTAAACTGGCAATTTTCCTTCCTTATCGATGGGAAAGAAACCTCCCAGGTTAGTGAGAAAGAAGTCCTGGGCTGGGCTAGAGCTTAGTGGATTGCCTAGCATGCACAGAGGCCTGGGTTCCATTCTCAGCACTACGTAGACACAAGAGTGCCTCTTGTGGCACTCCAGAGGTAGAGAATGGAGATTCACAAGCTCAAGGTCATCCTCAGATACATGAAAGAGCTCCAGGCCAGCAAGGGTGACATGAAATCCTCTCTCAAAAAATAAAAGGAAGAAGGGAGGAAGGAACAAAGGAACGAAGGGAAGGATGAAAGAAAGAAGGAAGGAAGAACATCAGGTCTTCCTCCTTTTTCCTCAGAGAAAGGAAATTGAAACCATGAAGCCAGAAAACCATGAGTCCATCCCCTTGTCCCTCTGAGCTAGCAAGTGTCAACTCTCCTTACCTAGGAAAAGCATTGGCTCCTGCTGACACTCCCCCATGGTCAAGGCCTGGCTAGTGCAAACTACAGCCTCCTGCATGTAATAGGCCCAAGGCCTCCCCAAGGAGGCCCCTGGACACATTGTCTTCTGCTCCAGCATTCCCCAAGTTCTGTTTATACCTTTTCAGTACCAAACTCATTACTCTCTCGCCTCATCCACAATCCAGAGGATACCTGTTACTTAGTTTATCTAATTTCCTTACTCTCTGGTTCTTTGCCAACAGCCTTGTTAACCCCACATCCATCCACAGCTCACTGTTCCTCGTTAGACTTCTGGACAGGACTGCCAGTTCTACCTCCCTGTCCATCTCCCACGAGTGTGGGGCTCACCTGCCTACCCCTGCCTAGAAAGAATGGCCAGAGAAAGAGGCATGTTAGACTTCCCAGTCTTCTGAAGTGGGTTGGGAAGATGCTATGCTCCTTCTGAGGCTACTGGTTTAGTTAATATGAATGCAGAGTTGACCATGGCCACTGAGCCCTTTTGCCCTCTGCCATGGTCCAAAGCTCATTTCAACAAAAGGCTGGGGGAGGGAAGGTGAGTTCAGCTCACAGGTTTGAAGCTTTGTCTTTAGTATGGCCAAGTGAATGAGGCAAATTTCTCTCTCTCTCTCTCTCTCTCTCTCTCTCTCTCTCTCTCTCTCTCTGTGTGTGTGTGTGTGTGTGTGTGTGTGTTGTGTGAGAGAGACTTGTCTAACCCTATTACATTTTTAGTCAACTATAATTTATTGTTATTTAAATTCAAATAAAAACAAGTTTGTTTCTTTTTTTTTCCATTAATTTATTTATCCCACTTGACAGGGGATTGAAGACTCCTCCTCCCTTCTCTCCTCCCAGTTCTACCCTTACATCCCCCCCACCATTTCCCCTTCCCTTCATCTCAAAGAAGGGGACCAACCCACCCTGGCACACCACATCAAGTCACAGAAAGACCAAGCACATCCTCCCCCACTGAGGCCAGACAAGGCAGCCCAGCTATGGGAAAGAGACCCAAGGCAGGCAAAAGAATCAGAGCTAGTCCCTACTCGCATTGTTAGGGGACCCACATAGTGACCATTACACATTTAGTACATATGTGTAAGGGATCTAAGTCCAGCCCATGCATGGTGATTCAGTCTCCGTGAGCCCCCAAGAGCCCAGGTGAGTTTACTCTGTAGGTCTTCTGGTGGTGTCCTGGACAAAGGGAGCAAATTTTAAAGATGTTCTTTATCCCAAAGCACTCTGAGCCTGCCTGCTAGCAAAGGAGTAGTGATGGTCCATTGTATATGTGGTTGGACTGGGCTACGGGGTACTGGGACAGCTAGTAAAACACTTCCTGGTGCAGGTGTGATAATGTTTCTGAACGGGGTTAGCATGTAGATCTGTATGCTAGCTGAACATTGCTTTCATTGCTGAGGAATAACTAGAACAGAACTAAGGGAAGGAAAATTGTCTCTCTTGAGGTTGGACCCCATCTTCTACTTTAAACACGGGTGTTCCTGGTTCTTAGGCGTTTCCATGATAAAACTGCTCTGGACAACCCTAACTAATGCAGTAGTTAGTATGATCACAGTGAGAATACATGCGATTACTGAGGTAGATTTGTTGAGACAGCACAACAGGGACATGTTTAGGGATCAAGCCAACTTCTCCACCTAATGTTAATGGTGCAGGCTTCTCTCCAGGCTGAGTGGATTAATCTCACTTCCTTTTCTCACAAACTTGCAAGAGATACTTTTTAAGGAGTTGACAAATTTTGTTATCCTCAAATTGGGCAATGTCCCTAAATACTCCTAATTTCCCACCTCTCACTTTACTTATCTAAAACACCGTAGTCAAACGCCTTAAAGAGAAACAGAGTGGTTAATAAGTGTGTGTACTCACTGTCCCCTGGAAGTTCCTCACACAAGCCTTTTGACTATACATCCCTGCCACCTCTCTACTTATTCTCTGCTGTTGGACAGCCAAGGTTCAGTCAATTATTCCTTGTCCCATCCAAAACTCACATGTGGGTGTGGACTGTTGGTAAGGATGATTTATTGACAAGCATGACTCCATTCTGAAAGATGACATGCTGGTAGGACATTCATGGATACTTCATTGAGACATCTTTTCCTTTTTGTCACTAATTCCTCAGCAGGGCTAGGCTTTTAATGAGATAATTTTAGTGAAAAGAGACTTAAGGACTTCTAGATGGCACCATCTGTCTACATTAGACTTCAGTGCCAGTCCCTAATTGATCCAAACTCTCCAGTCAACATTACACAAGTAATGCAGTATTCCATGATTATGCTATGCAGTGTGCTTCAGCCACTTAAGGAGATGTTCACTGCAAAAGTTCCCATGCACTTGGTGACGGACACAGCAATGCCCTCCACATGAAGTCTTCCCTGACCTCCTTTTTGCTTTTGTGCCTCTCATTAGATTCTGATCATTTGCTGTTTCTCATTAAGAAGTTCTGACTGGGCAACTACCATGCTCCAGATACTATGCTTGATGTCGTGAGAAACCTCCCTGTGTTTTCCTGGAAGGAATGCATTCTCTCTTTCTCCCAATCTCTTTCTCTTTCTCTCTTTCTTCCTCTCTCTCTCTTCCTGGGTTTGGGTGAAGTCTCCCACCAGCCAAGACTATAGAATTCTAGCACAGTTACCATTTTTCTATGGAGGTTAACTCCATAGAAGCAATACTCCTTTCATACAGAGATACTTCAATGTTAAAACATCAATGAACTGTGCTTCAAGTGAAACTTGTGGCCTTACTCCCTTCTTAGCTAGAAACCTGAAATCTTCTCACAAACAGAACTCTATGTGTCTACTATCTACTGCTTTCCTTGCCAAATAGGTCCCATACTACTGGCTTGGGGTCCAGGGCAAGGAAAACCCCATGTCCAGCAGCCTACCAAAACCCCAACATCACCTACTGCTGATAATAAATACGACTTCCTTGTGCAAAATTCTGTAACCTAGGGTGTCACCTTAGCTGCTGTAATGGTAAGCAAGACACCCTCAGGAACCAGCCTGGGATCTCAGGAAGTTCCTTAGCAACCCTTTGGCATCAGAAGCACCAAACTGTATGTGCGTATATTACTGTAAAGGCACTTGGGGGGGGTTGTAAAAGAAAGCACATACTAACTGTGGCCACCTTTTCTTTTCCCTGAGCATCTTTTTCTCTGTTTAGCCTCATGCTTAAATCTATGCTAACAACTTTAATATATTTCAATCCACTTTATACCGCTTTTGCCATGAAGTTCCTTTGTGTGCAAAGTCAAGAATCCAGACCTAGGCATACCCTGAAGTCTGGATGTTCAAGCAGTAGGGGATATTGGAGTTTCCGTTGGCTGCTAGATATGGGGTTCTGCCTGCCCTGGATCCCAAGTCAGTGAGACCTGTTTAGAAAGGAAAGCAGTATCTTGGGTGACGACCAGAACTCAGAGGCTATAGTGAGCATCGCAGCGAATAGAGGCCAGGAAGAGGCTTAGGCCATGGATGAGGAGCTGTTTAATGAACACCAGTTAAGCACTGATCAGCTGCTGAAGCTGGCTAGGCTGAGCTGTGTCCCAGACACTGCCAAGGTCTAACCCCCATGTCCATTCCAAGATTCCCCTTACTGTGTTTGGTCATCTGAAAATAACAGAAGAGATGGCTCCATCTATATGGGACATCCCAATTTCTTTGGCTACCATCCAACCCGTCTAAGACCTAAGAAATTATTCTTTACTGGGCTAATGACTCAGTATCAGAAAATGAACATGCCTTTACTTGATGGAAGGTTGTTGAGAATGGGATGTGAAAAGGGGAAGCTCTGGTGAGATCCAGCCATCATCTTACTGATGGAACCCAAAGAGTATGCAAGACAATTTCCTGGCAACGATCATTACTTGGGGGAAGGGACCATTTTGTACCACTTGATCTGGAAGAGGAAAAGCAGCTGAGCCTGCCAGCGTACAGAGAATATCTACCACCTTCACTGGGATGGAGAGTGAATGCACAGGTTTCCCAATAAAGACCTGGTACCTGCTCTTTCAAGGTGTGGTGGTCTGAATGAAAATGCCCACCCCACCCCCCATAAGCTCATAGCAAGTAGCACTGTTAGGGGATGTGGACTCATGGAAGGAGGTCTGGCTTTGTTGGAGGAAGTGTGTTACTTGAGGTGGACTTTGAAGTTTCAGATGTTCAAGCCAGGAACAGAGTCTCCCTCTGTCTCCCTGCTGCCTGCTGATCCAGATGCAGAACTCAGCTACCTCTCCAGCACCACGTCTGACTGTACGCCACCATACTTCCTGCCATGAAAATAACAGACTAAGTAAACATTTCCTTTGTAAGAGTTGCAGTGCTCAGGGCGTCTCTTCACAGCAGTAGAAACCCAAATGAATGTGGGGGTGGGGTGGGAGAATGCAGACTTCACCTGAGCAGAAGTCTCAAGAGCTCTTGAGATGCTGACCCACACCTCATGGCCACTGACAGGGTCCCTCCCACTGATGTTCCTCACTCATCCAGAGCCAGATAGAACACTGTTGCCAGAAAACTATGTCAAAAACTCAAACATGTTTGTGTCTTTCCACAATAGCAGAACTTACTGGCTGGGAATAAATTCACAAAGCATGGTAGTTTTGTTGGTAGTAACTTTCTAGATTCTCCCACTTTCACTGAGGTAAACACGGGTTCTTCTTAGTTACCAATTTTAACTCCCAGGCCACGCATTACACATCACACAGCAAATATATCTGCACCTATAGATAGATCACAGAATGATTACCAAGTGTTAAGAGGCTGCAGCATAGTTCAAGAGGTTTCAGGAGACCAGAGAAGCAGGGAAGAAATGTAAACAGAATCTGGTCTTGAGATAATTACTTAAAAGTAGAATCTTCTGTAGCCATTGGTGGATTATCAGACTTCAGGAGTCAGGTGAAGGGAGACATTGGGTCTAGATTCAGAGGCAGAGGAGCAAGATGGGTATCTAGAGGGATGAATGTGAAGACAGATGAAGAGCCAGTGAAAGTTTGGATAGGTGGATAGGTGGTGTCAGCAGCAAGGGACTGAGCCTAGCTGAAGCCCCTGGGACAGTTGAGAGCCCTTTATCTATGGCTTCCTTCACACACACACACACACACACACACACACACACACACACACACAAACACACCAGTTGGTCAGATGACAGACTGAGGGAAGTCATTAGCAGAACACTGTTAAGCATCCACTTCCTTATGGGGATCATGTAAGGGAATTTCTCACCCTCTCCTTGATCGGATCTCTCTGTTAAGTTCTTAGCTCTGGTTTTCCTGGTAGAATCTTAATGTGCCCGTGTGCCCATGTCCTGCTGCAGTCCTAGTTCAGCCTGATGCTTGTATAAAGTGGCGCTCTTTTCATTTCCAAGAATAAGTCATAGTCTGGGCTGTGTAGGTCATACCAGATCTAAGGTGTCATTTCCTTAGATGTCATGTCCGCCTAGGTACAGGCCATCCTCCATTCTCAAAATGGACACAGGAGCTGCTTGTAAAATCGGGCAAAGCACAGTCTAAAAAACAAACGAAAACAAAAGTCACTGTTTTATTCAATATGGGGTCACTTAGAGCAAGTTGGGCAGTAGGATTCAGGGTCTACATCACCATTCCCTGTACAAGTCAATTCTGAGTAAATCAATTCTGAGATGTGGAGTGAGGTTAGGAGAGAAAACTTGGCTAGCCTGGGGCCTAAGGGAAGTGTTTTTATGTGTTCCCAGCTTACCTGTCTCTTGGGGTAACAGTCCCCAACTTCCAGTCCCAACTGCAGTATTATTATAAGGGTGATAATGTAGTGTTAAATAAAATAAAGTCATCCAGACTTCAGGACGGCGGTCATACAAAATTTGTTTGCTCTGATGTTGACCCACAGCCTTCGCCATAGCTGTGCAGATATGTACATGACCCATGCTGCCCATCACATAAACAGAAGCCAGGGATTATATAATTCATGTTATGTTTTATTTAGAGAGCCAGCAGTCTGAGGAGGAAGTGGGTTAGCATTCTAAGTAAGTGTCTTGTAGCTCATCTCTATTTTCTTTAGACACTGCTTTATTTGTGGAGGGGCATGTGCACGCCACGGTGCCCACGTGCAGATTGAGGACAAGTGGATTCTCTCCTCCACCATCAGCAATATGTGTGGAGATCCTTTTATGATGAATGAAGTCCAAATGTGCTCTTAGAATAAAGACTATGAAGTCTTCCTATGAGAGCGACTAGGATTTTCTCCAAAAGAAACAGGCATGAAGAAAGGCCAGGCTCCATGTAAGTGCAAGTAGTAGCACGACCCATTCTCTCACATGGGAATCTATTTGAAAGCTATCTAGAGCACTTCCATGATGGGAGGGTGGCCAGTTGTTACTCCCGGTCATAGAGATGTAGGCCAGGAACAGGAAGATGCTCCCCAAAACCATCCCAAACAAGAAATATTATGAGAAAAAGCTGAAGTCTTGATGTATGTTGCTGGCATAGGCACAGCCATATCAAGGACCCTAAAAAGCCTCAGGCCTGTGGAAAAGGCAAAGCCCTAGGTGAGGATGAGAGGTATAGCAAAGCCTCCCCCAGATGAAGATCAGAAGTATGGCGAAGCCTTCCTCTGGTGTGAATAGAAGCAAATACAAAATGATCGATGGTATGTACAGAAATTATCAACCGCAGCTTCTTGTGGGATGATTGCAGCCTGAGACTGCTCCCATACAGAGATCTCCTACCAAGGTTAGCTATACCTGCTTCCTTATCCTGTCGTGTACCATAAACTCTCCTCAGCAGTTCAGATGCAGAAAATAAACTCACTGTTTGCCAGCGGCTGTTGGTGGTGGTAGAGCTCCGTCAGAGCAAATGGCCCACGTGATCCCAACCGTTCTGTGCATGTGTCTGTTCTTTCTTTGTTCCCTCGTTACCACAGTCAGGTTTCCAAGACCAGACCAGGCAGGACATGGAAAAGGAGAGTGAGGAGAGAGGGAAATGGAAAAGGAGAGTGAGAGGTAGAGAGAAAAGATGTAGATAATACATCTTCTGCGCAAAACCAATATTTTTCTGGAACAATACTTTGTGTTTTTATTGGTAATTTCTTCTGTTTTGTTTTGTTTGTTTTGCCTTGTTTTGTTTGCTTTGTTGAGACAGGATCTTACTAAGGGCCTTGGCTGGTCTGGAGCTCATTCTGTAAACCAGCTTGGCTCAACTTTGAGGCAATCTTCCTGCTTTATCCCCAGCTCTAAGAGCTGAGATTGTGGGCATACTCCACTAAACTCGGTCTAATAAAACCCATTCTCAAAGTTGTAACATTGTTATTTAATCTTGGGAATGATCTATTAGATTGAAAATATCCCTGGGAAAAGGCAAACTTTATTAAGTCTTTGTTGGTTAATAACTGAGTAAGAATTTAAATTCATGATACCCAATAGTAAGCCAGATGTAGGGAAGGCCCCAAGCAAATGGAATCTCTGTCTAGTCTTCCATACAGGGAATGCTATTTCCTCAGTGAAGTTAAGTGATGAACAATAAACATGAATTCATTTTTACTCACTACTCTTACCCTCTCTGATAGAAAAAAAAAATCAAGAAACAATGGAAACATGTAGAAAGATAGCATGTGCTGGTAAAGGCACATATGTTCTTTTTTTTTTTTTTTTTTTTTTTTTTTGGTGCTGTAATAAAATATTCTTACCAAAAGCAACTTAAGGATGTCTTTTATTTAACTTATACTCCCAGGTCATAGTTCGCCATTGAGGGAAGTCAGGGCAAGAACTTGGAGCAGAAGTTATGGAGAAACTCTGCTGTCTGGCTTATACGCAGGCTTCTAGGGCTCAGCTAGCTTTCTTCTACAACCCAGAACCATCTGCCCAGAGAATGGTGTCACTCACAGTGGGATGGCCTCTCCCACATCAAGGAACAATCAAGACAAGCCCATACAGACATGTCCACATTCTGATCTGGGCACTCCCTAAGTTGAGACTCCCTTCTCGGGTGACTCTAGAATGTGAGATGTTGACAGCTAAAGTTAATTGGTATATACCCGTAGCCAAATTCAGATATTTCAATACCGTAATCATGATGTCTAAACAGTTTCTACCTGTTATAAGAAATCTAAAAGACAAATGCCTTAAAAATATGAAGCTAAGCAGTGAGAGGCCTCCCCATCTATTGGCCTAGTGCCCTCTGTGCTCCACTGCCTCTGTGAGCCCCACATCCCAATTCCCAGATCTTCACCATTCCCAGGGACCCACCCCGATCTGTAGCCCCAGAGACCAGCATGGATCAGGGAGCAGCAGGAAAACAAGAGGACTGCAGCCATCTGGGACCACGAATTCTACCTACAACCCCAAAGACCTATTACCTTCAGAGACCACCAGGCCTGCTAATACCAGGCAACCAAATGGCTAGAAGTCAGTGCAAGAATACAAGCGACAAAATCCAGGGCCATAACACACCACCAAAACCCAGCTATCCTACCACAGCAAGCCCTGAGGATACTATCACACCAGAAACACAAGAAAATGATTTTAAATCTGAGGTTAGGAAGATGATAGAGTCCTTAAAAGAAGAAAATAAATCCCTCAGAGAAATGCAGGAAAATTCAAAAAACAGGTGAAGTAACTAAATTAAATCCCTTATAGAAATACAGGAAAATACAATCAAACAGGTGAAGGAATTGAATAAATCCCTTAAAGAAATACAAGAAAATGCAACCAAACAGGAAAAGGAAATGAATAAAACTGTCAGACCTAAAAATGGAAATAGAAGCAATAAAGAAAACACAATCTGAGGCAATCCTGGAGATGAAAAACCTAGGGAAGAGAGCAGGAACTACATACAAAATCATTGCCAACTGAATACAAGAGATGCAAGAGAGAGTCTCAGGTGTAGAAGAAACGATTGAAGAAATCCGTACATCAGTCAAAGAAAATGTGAAATCTATAAAGTTCCTGACACAAAACATCCAAGAAATCTGGGACAATATGAAAATACCAAACCTAAGAATAATAGGAATAAAGGAAGGAGGAGACTCCAAGGTCCAGAAAATATTTTCAGCATAGAAAGAAAACCTCCCCAACCTAAAGAAAGAAGGCCTATAAACATACAAGAAGCCTACAGAACACCAAATAGATTGGACCACCATACAACAAGGACACTTACTCAACTATTTTCATAGAAGCTTTATTCATAATAGCCAGAATCTGGAAACAACCTAGTTGTCCCTCAACCAAAGAACGAATAAAGAAATTGTGATACATTTACACAATGGACTACTTACTACTCACTCAGCTATTAAAAATATGGAAATCATGAAATTTTCAGACAAATTGATAGAACTAGAAAAGATCAACCTGGGTGAGGTAACCCAGACCAAGAAAGACACACATGGTATGTACTCACTTATAAGTGGATATTACACTTTAGTGCAGAATAACCATACTATAATCCATAGACCCAAAGATGCTAGATAACAAAAAGGGCCTAAGAGAGCCGGAATGTCATTCAGAAGGGGAAATAGAATAGGACAGCAGAAGTGGATGAAGAAAGGGAACTAACTGGGCAGGAGATGGAATGGGGAGGGAAACAGGGTGAGGATCAGATGTGGGGAGAACCAGGGGAGAGGGCTGGGAATAAGAAGGGAAAATTCAGAGGTGCATCTGTTTGACAATCTGGAGTCCCATGACAGGGTAACCTCCTAGGAGGATATGGGTGTGACAATAGCTCAGATTCCTAACAGGGAGAGCATGGAGACCGAAGTGACCACCTCCTAGCCAGGCAGGACTAGCGGAGGGAGGGGAACAACAACCCATCCAAAAAAAAACTTTGATCCAAAAATTCCCCTGCCTCCACAAAGTGCAAGGATAAAGAGAGAACAGAGATTGAGGGAATGTCCAACCAATGTTTGGCTCAACCTGAGACCCACCCCATGGCAGAAAGCCATCCCCTGACACTATTAATGATCTCTGCTATGTTTGCAGACAAGAGCATAACATGACTGTCATCTGGGAGGCTCCACCCAGAGACAGATAGAGATAGATGCTAGGGAGTTGCAGCCAAGCATGGGGTGGAACTCTGGGGGTCTTGTGGAGGTAATGGGGGAAAGATGGAATGACCTGAAGGGGACAGGAACCACACAAGAAGACCAACAGAGACAGCTAACAAAGACCCATGGAGGCTTACAAAGACTGAGACAACTAAGGAACATGCATGGTCTGGACCTAGGTTCCCTGCACATATGTAGCCGGTGGGGGGCTTGGTCTTCTTGTGGTTGCCTAGAGAGTGGAGAGGGGGCTTTTTCTAACATGGACTCTATTGTCTGCTTTTGGATCACTTACTCCTGGTAGGACTGCTTTTATTGCCTCAGTGGATAAGGATATGTTCAGTCCTGATGTGACTTGATGTGCTGGAGAGAGTTTTACAGGGGAGGAGACTCCCCTTTTCTGGTGGGAAAGGGAGAGGGGAAGGGGAAAGGAAAGGAGAGGAACTGGGAGGAGAGGAAGGAGGGAGAACCCTTGGAATGTAAAGTAAATAAACCAAAATAAAATAAAAATTTAAAAACACTAAAAAAAAAAGAAAAAATGAAGCTTAAAGACTTTGTGAAAGGCTATAAAAAGATATAAAGTATGACACTAAAAATGCAAATAAAGGCAAAAGAAGAAGACTTTTTATATGCACTCAATCTTGAGCTGCCAACAGCTTAAAAGGAAACTGTTGTGACTGTAAGGTACAGTATGGGAGCCCCGTGGCACACAAAGCAGAAGCTTAGGATGCAGACACAAAAGATGAAGAAACAGAACTGAGGCACTACAGACAGTCAAAGTATAAAGGAAGATGGAAGAGAGCTGATACTTAAGATATAAGACATTCATCAACCCAGAATAAAAAAGTAAACAGCTCAATATAAAAAAAAAAAAACAAAACAGGTGAAAGACTCAAACAGACATTTCCAGAAGAGAATGTAGGAAAGGGCCAAAAATAAAGATGTGTGTCCTCACTAATTATCAGAAAAGCACACATCAAAGACCCAGTTCAATACCACCTCACACCTGTCAGAATGGCTACTACCAAAAGACATCACTAGTCTCAGTGGCGGGGCATAGTCAAGGAGAGCACTGCATAGAACCAGTAGGAATGAATAGAGGGGAGGAGTTGAATACAAGGGAGTTATATGAAGCCTCTTCAAAAGCAGAAGAGAAAAACAATTACATGACCCAGCAGTCCCACTTCAGCATATTTATCCAAAGGAAGGATGGTCACTGTTTGGCAAAAATATCAGCCTCATTTACTGCAGCCAAATACTGAAGCCCTATGTTCTATGTGTAGAAATATATAGTAACTCCAGCACTAGGGAGATCTGATGCCCTCTTCTGACCTGTGTAGTCCGTGTGCTCATGTCCATATAACCCTCTACACATGCACACCACACACACACACACACACTCATATACACATAAATAAAGATAAGACAAAAGATTGGCAATGCTGAGAGATGCCTGGAATGTTTAAAAGATGGGGTTCTGTAAGAGGTCTTTGAAACATAGAAGGTGTGCCTTCCAAGATGTTAGCAGATTCTAGTCCTTTCCTCTTCCACTCATTCCTCCCTAGTTTGCGCTATAATTGGATTATGTGCCGGTTTTCCATAAGCCATAAAGCAAAGGGGACAATTGTGCATGTATTAGAAACTTCGAAAACTGTGAGCCAAAAACAAAAAAAAAAAAAAGACATTTAAAAAGCATTCTGCCTTTTTTCTTTGTAATTCTCTTTGGTGTGTTGTTATAGAAACAGCATGCTGACTAACTCAAAATCTTACTCTTTATTCAGAATTTTAACCCACCCTCCTAGTCTCAAGCCCACCCACACCCTGCTGGCAGAGAAGACTTCTGCCTCCAGCTCCTACCCATCCTGAGCTTTTCTGTGGGGTGAGTGACTTTCCCTGCGTGCTTTCCTTACAGCATTGGATTTCAACCTTCCTAATACTGTGACCCTTTAGGGAAGGAAGTTCCTCATGTTGTGGTGACCCCAAGCTGTAAAATCATTTCATTGCTACTTCATAACTGTAATTTTGCTCCTGTTATGTAATGCCGGGACAGCAGTCATGTGAACTACCACACCCAGAGTGATGCAGCGCTCCACACAGAACGCAGGGTCTCAAGCATTCTAGGCAAGTATTTTACCAGCTGAGCCACGTTTCCAGGCCCTCACTTTCCTAAGCCCTTTTTCTTTGTTTGCATCTTTTTTAATTAATATGATTTTAACTGAGTTTAGGGTAGAAACCAAGATTAATAGATCTGTTCACTCAGCCACATCTACATGGAAGCTTTCAGGGGAACTTTTATTTTTTTTATGATAGAGCATATTTATTATAATATTATTTACTTATGTTAAGATAAATATAAAACAGATAAATAGACTTTTATTTCCTACTAGAATTAGGAAAATAAACATTTATAAGATTTTTCCTGAAATGTTTATAGCTTTGGTCATATATTTTCTCAAAAATAAAAATAAAACAAATGCTAGCTAGCATGAAAAGTACCATCTCTATCTATGGCCACTTTGGGGCCTATTTTGGGTAGTAAACTTTATGTAGGCCCTAGCAAAGGCTGGCATTCCCCCAATGTGTAAGGCTACCTCATAAATAAAAGGAGAGGAAGAATAGCAACTTGGGAAGTAGCTGAGCAAACCGCAAAGTGAAGAAGTACTAGGAGGGGACTCAGAATGGGAAGGGGTCTCCAGAACAGATCCCACTCCTTGCGCAATCCTCCCTAGGAGAGACTGTGTCCATTAGAACAAACGTCACCCTAGAGTAATGAAACTCCCCCCCAAAAGATAGAGTATTTGAACTCGACAATGAAAAGCAAAAATGAAAGGAACACAGTGGTGTCCCAAAAGGACTTGAGACTTCTGCAAGATCCTGAAATCTGCTGAGCTGGGTTGTGACCTCAGTGTCACCGGATATGTGGCCCTGGGAGGGGTGAGACACTTAGATTAGAGCCAAGGATGGCTTGACTAGCTGCCTTCCCCTCCTCTCTCTCTTCCACAGAGGAAATTTCATTCTCTATCTTGGGCTCTTTTCCCTGACAATACCTATTATTATTCTTGGTCCTGAAAACTTCATTGTGCTTCTTTTTGCTTTGGTCCCCTGCCTTTGTGTGCTTGGGCAGAAGCTGGTGTAAAATCCAGTGACTTGTTCATTTGGCTGTTCTTTGAAAAGACAAATAGATAGTCTCTGAACCTATGACAGGGCCCTGCATCTCCCCCAGTCTTGAGTCTACTGGATCACATGGTATCACACACAGGAGGATGCACTATTAATATTTATCAGACAGTATTTACTGTCTAATCCTCTTACCCTCCAACGCGTGTTAGCCACTCAAGCAGCATTAAAAAAAAAAAAAAAGAAAGAAAGAAAAAAAGCAACATGATAACTATGTGCGTAAGAGCTTGTGTTCCTGGTCCTTGATTCTGAACTGGAAGAGGAAACCAAAAGATGAGTTATAGAGTCATAAAATGAAACACCCAAATGAGATGGTGTTCTTCCCAAGACCCAGCCCCCAGGATCATAACGATTCATTCAGCAGATTGGTCCCTCTGCAGTAGGACACTGCAGAGATCTCAAGTACCTAGGAAGTGCAGGTTTTCTTGACACCACATCTCAAATGGTCAGAAACCTGGAAAGGGGGCCCTGTGTTTGTGAGGGATTGCCCTGAGCTCTAGCAACATCGGCATGTTTGGAAAGCACTGAAGTCCTCTTCCCTTCCAATTCCCTCTGAGACTTCCTGGAGAGAGGCCACTGCATGTAATTCTCTAGGCTTCACTTGTTTTTACTCAAGCAGAACAACACACTGTGGCTCTGACTTAGAACCTATGGTAGCCTAAGAGGCCCAGATCATGGTTATCCTGTCAGGAAGAGGACAGAGAGAACCGAGGAGGAAGAAGCTGAAAGAGAGCTCTTGGGAAGATTCTGCATTTTTTTTTCAGTTCTTTACATATCATTTCCTTGTCTGATGCCAAGAGTTATAAGATGCCTCATTACCCTTTCTCCAAGGAGGAAATCAATTTTCAAGTGTGATGGCATGCTTTCTATTGCTTCATAAACATCATGGTAAGAAGCAGCTTGGAGAGGAAAGGGTTTATTTGGCTCACGTGCTCAGCCCAGTCAATCACTGAGAGAAAAGGCAGGAACAGAGAAGAACCATTGAAGGAAGCTGCTTGCTGGCTTGCTCCCAGGCTCACATCCAACTCCTTTTTTATGCTTCTCAGGATCTCCTGCCCAGGGATGGTACCACCCATCCTGGGATAGGCCCTCCGACATCAATCAACAATCAAGAAATGCCAGTCTCATGGAGGCAATTTCTCAGTTGGGTTTCCCCTTCTAGATACATCTAGGTTTGTGTCAAGTTAACAAAAATCAACCATCACCCTAAGTCACAACATGACACTGTTCTATCTTATCATTTAGAATTTTTATTTTATATTAAAATCAGTGAATATAAACTTGATTATGCTAGATTCTCTTCTTTACAAAAATCACTCCGGTAAGTTCATAAATAGATATGTGTTTACAGAAACGCCTATATTTATAATAAATACATGTAGGAAGACACTTAAGTGTTACTAAATCTTATTGACTCGATAGCCTAATGCTCCTACCTCACTTGTTCACCTAGAAGCACCCTGCCCAAGTTCTTCCACATACAACTGACCTTGGTACCATGCAGATCCAGGCACAAGGAAAGACTTCCACCAAAGGCTGCATTGAGGCACGGCCAGGAAGTGCCATGCACAGACTACAGTATACGTTTTGCGCTGTGAATAACCTGCACATTTGTGCATGGGACCACTTAAAATAGTAATTTTTTTTATTTAAACATCATGAATTCTGCTTTCACAACTAATTGTAATCATGTCTTGTGAAATGTTATACCCAGCATGAAGGTCAAATTATTTTTACACCTAATTAAGTTTCTCCTGTCTAAATTAAATTCTCTTCTGGGATGACACAGACTTAAGAATAAATCAAAGCCTTTAGTCTGTCTGTGTGGAGAGTCAGTATTCATCAAACATGAACCATTAAAAGTTTCTTCATGCATTTGTAGGCTACAATTAAGCCTCCAATTCTGGTAGCTTCTCCAAACTAAACAAATTCACTTCCCATGACAAGCTCTTTCCATGGGCCAATAATTATCTGTGTTAAGACTTTTGATTCATGATGTCATTTTTTTCCCAGACTGTGACCCTATGGGGCAGGAACATAAGTAATTTAAGTATTCCCATCTCCCATCTCAGTCTGTTTCCTATTCCTATAAAATACCTGAGCACAAGCCTGGCCCAGGCAATGTATAAAGAATAAAGGTTTGGGGCTTAAGAGATGGCTCAGCAGTGAAGAGCAAGTACTGCTCTTCTAGAAGAGCGGAGTTCAGTTTTCAGCAGCCATGTTGGAAAGCTCACTGATACCTGTAACTCCAACTCCACAGAGCGCACAGTCTCTCGGTCCTCTCAGAACTCTCGGTCCTCTAAAGGTGCAGGCCCACACACCTGCACACCATCAACAACAACAATAAATGAAATTTAAAAGAAAGGAGACTTACATAGCTCAGCTTTCTGAGGACGGATAGCTCAAGATTGGCAACCCCATCTGCTAAGCTTTCGGTGAGGGCCTTCTAGCTCTATCAACAAGTGGCACCATGACGGAATGACACCTGAGCAGGAGGAAGAAGTCACACTGCAATTCAGGAAATGAGAGAGAGTCGGGCTTGTGCTCTGTCTAACAAACTAGCCTCCTGGTGACTGACTGAGGTTGCTAAAGAACTGCACTGACCCCTTTCAAAGATGATGCTCCTACTCCATTCCCTGCCCCTACACCCCCACCTCTTAAAGGGCCCACTGTCTCTTCACCACCGTGTTAGACATTCAGACCTTGACTCTCAAAACAAGTCCACACCATGGAAGAGAAAGGAAGCTAAAATGAGAGCACCTGGATCCGAACTCAGAGCTCGGTGTGACCTTGGGCAAGTCTCTCTGTATCTCTTCCACTTGCCTCACCTGAGGAATGGAAAGCTTGGTGGTCCCCACTCCAGAAAGCCATCCAGTATTTGAAACATTCACCACAAAAGTCATCATTTAGTAAGTGACCAGCCCTCTTCACTAGCATGACAATCACAGTTTCAATACCGCCTATGCAGGAAGGGCCTTGAACTCTGGCCTGGCTTGTATCACTCTGTCTTCCTAACTCTCTGGAATTTGTAGATCTTGAAAACTGTCTTCCGGCTTCCTCATTGTGCAAACGTGAAGCCACTGCTGAATGCCTTTCACACGCTCTGCTCTTGGGAAGAATCTGGCCCTCAGAATCCCTGCACTCTCTTGTCTGCCACTTGGCTGGATACTTTAATGCTTTGAACCTCCTCTTATTTCAATGGCCAAGTCCACATTTCCGTTGGCATGACTGGACAAAACTTTGAGGAAACAAATTAGCCACTCCTTGTGGATAACTTGCAGCCATGTTCCGTTTTTTATGGCAAAGGTTAGTCCTTTCAGAAGGCTAGGTTGATTATAGTTGCTAGGAGTTCCTCGGGCTGGCACACCCTTCCAGACCTGGTACCTAGCCCAGTCCAGGAGCAAGGGTGTGCCCCGAGATTCCAGAGATCCACAACTACTGTCTCTGCATGGCCCCAGAGACTTCTTATGTGAGTTAGCATCATCTTACTAAACATGAAATCCAAGATAATAAATTGTCTTAAAATAAAGGGCTCAGATGTCTTTAATCATGGTTTTATCTTCTCCCCCAGGCCCAGTGGCTTCTAATGAGCCCCAGCTCACATCCCGGATGAATTATCCATGGGGAGTGTGTGCACCCAGGGAAAATAAACAGCAAGACTTGGGTTTACTCTTAAACTCTTTCTATCCAAAAATACTTTCCTTTTTAAAAGATCATTTTTTCAAATGGAGCAACAAATGATGATTAACTCTTTAGGTCAAAGGGTGAAGAAAATGAGAGATACTTTATGTCTTGTTGATTTATGAAGTAACGAGAACCTGAAGTACCTGTAACTGTGTTTGTGGAAAGGTCTCACAAAGTCCAGCCTAGCCCTGAACTCCTTGCATAGCCAAGGACGACCTTGAATTCCTGACTTACCTCTCTCAACCTCTGAAGGGCTGGAATTACAGGCATGCCCTACCACCCCTGCCTTATATTTGTAACTTTGACAAGTTTTTTCTATCCTTGGCTTCTGTTTACTCATCTCTTAAATGAGGTGAATGTCTGCCTCTCACTCTTATTGTGACTATCTATGGAAATAAGTCCTGTGATTCAGCGTATAGAAGTAACCATTTAGGTCTTTGTAAAAGCTGCTGCCCTGTAATGCAAATTTATATGTAAATTGATCTTGGCAAACTCTTCCTGTTCTCCATTGATTTACATGATTTCTGGGGCACTTCATCTTTGTTCTTGACTTCATCCAGATCTATCGCCTGAACTTGGATTTCCTGCTTCCCTTTGACTTCCGTCAAAGGCTCCTGATCTATAAGGGAATTCTTATATGCCTGGGGGAACAGAGTGGAAGAGATGTGTTGTCTCTGCAATGAACAATCACCTCTCAAGTGCTGGGGTTTCGAAGTCGGTATATTGAGTTTCCATAAGCTGAGCCTACATACCAGGGAGAAGCAGCCTCATTTGCTGTGAATGAAATCAAGAAAGGGCTGGGGGGCCTCGGTGAATGAAATACAAACACAAAGGCCTGATTGTAGACCCCCAGAATCTCCAAAGCCCAGAATCATAGTGAGATCCAACCCGAAGACTTCTACAGCGAAATGGATGATGGAGACAAGCGCATCCCTAGAAGCTTCTGGACATCCCACGCTTGGCACCTGCAGCAGTGAACAAGAGACCCTGCCACAAATAAAGTGTAATGCAAGAATCAATACTTGAAATTATCCTCCGACCTCCACATGTGAACCATGGCATGCTTGTGTCCACATTCTTACACACACACACACACACACACACACACACACACACACACACACGGGGAGGGGCATAGTCAGGGGAGAGGGAGGGATTTAACAAAAGAATAAAAGGAAATTGCATAAAATGTCTTACATTCTAAAGAAAGAATGGGAAAGCTTTCAACCACTGCTCTCTGCAGAGGAGGGGGTAGGGTGATTTTGGGTGCTGATGTTGTTTAGAGGCCTCATAGTCTTCTGGGCGGCTTCAGAGATGCAGCAGGTTGAGAGAAAGATGCTGAGCTAATCCCGGTCTCCTCTGCTCCCACGTGTGCACAACCTTCTCCTTTCTCAACAGCCTCTACATTGAACTCACACAGATGTCAGTGCAGAGTAAGTCCGGAGTTATATTAGGTCTCATTCTTGGCGTTGTATACGCTGTAGGTTTTGGCAAATGTGTGATGATGTGTGTTCATAGATGTGGTATACACAAAGCGGTTTCCCTGTTCTAAAAATTCTCCGTGATCCAGCTAGCCTGTCTCCTCTCTCTGCTAACCCCAGGCAGCCACTAAAGTCTTTTCTTGTCTCCGGAGTTTTATCAGAGTAAGGTTTTTTTATTTTTTTGTTGTTGTTTGTATTTTTTTCCATAAGCTCTTTCCTCTTCCTGCTTTAGAAAAAGAAAAGAGCCTCTGGCAAGGTCACTCCCAGGCTTGTAGTGAGGGCTGGCTTTGTGTGTGAGCCTGTGAATCTAGGAGTGGGTGTTTGAGAAGGAAGCTGAACTTCTGAACTGGAGCCTGAGTCTGGGTGAAGATGAAGGTCCCCTCTCCCTTCCCAGTCCCATTGCTTCCCTCTCCTATGCTGCCTCTTGGCTTCCTGGGCCACACCTAAGAGAAAACAGAACCTACAAACATGCTAGTCATGGGCATCATGAGCTCCTTCTGAGCTGAAGCAGGTGAGTCATTCTCTAGTCTCTCCATTGATTAAAAGATGAATATGAATACATGCTCCCTTGGGGGATATATGGAGTCTATAGACAGACAAAACCTCAGCTATTATTCATAGTTTTAATATCCACCTTGGTCCTGGCAGCTACTTCAGATTATGAGGCCCTTTGAGAAAAAAGCCAAGAATAATAAGAAGACTAGAAAAAAAAAAATACATGAGTCTGCTTCTAACTTGAATTTCTGTTGCTGATGTAAATTCTGGAACCACTGTCAACACAAAGGCAACAATATCCTCTAATCCCCCTTCCACCACGAGTCTATAGAGTACTGTTATCTCTGATGAAAACCCCCTTTTTAGTGTGTCGTTTCTTCAAGTGAATGGAAATCTCCCTCCTGCTTCTCTTTCTTTTCTTCCCGAGAGAAATCTAAATCCCCAGGAGGCTTCTCATACCTGTCTGGCCTCTTGGCAAGGTTATCTGCCCCACCTAAACCTGTCATGCTGACTGGACCAACCTCCTCTGAGACAATTTTTTTCCTTTGGTTTAGAAACTTGCTTTCCCTCTGGTTACATCAATTTCTAAAGTATTCATAGCTGATATAACTACAGCACCATGTATACAGGCTGTCTACTTTATGTCCAGCCTCTGCCTGATTCTATTGATTCTGAGACCTGTAGCATCCTAACTCTGAACTTCTGCCTTGGCTCTTCAAAACATAAAAAATAAAATAAAATAAAGACTCTGTTGTAATGTCTTTTTGTTACTAAGGAAATCAGTGCTCCCCTCATTGGAATCTTGATCATGTTAAAAAAAGAATTTGAAAAAGGACCTTAAAGGTTGAGGATAATTCAATTAGAGTTTGGGAGAAAGACAGCAGAGAGGGTTAGTTGTCAATCCTGAAAATGACTGAGAGGAGGAAGATGAAGAAGAAAAAGGAAGAGAGAAGAGAAGAAGAAAGCCTGTAGTGAGAATTTTTTAACATAGAAATGTCATATGAATATGTTTTTAATCCCAGTTGTGGGATGTGGGGCTGCTTCAGATTACACACAGCAGCAGCTGACTGTGAGTTGCCTTGTGCTCCAGCAGGAACATGATTTTGTCAGCTAAGGATAGATTATGGTTGAAATCCTGGGGTCTCTTCAGAGTGTATATAAATGCTGGAGTCCCAGAAAAGGCAACAGCTGTTGCTTCCCCTGATGCTGCTGCCTCTGTTGCTGGTTGCTGGTTGCTACATTTGTTGGATTTCTGGTTGTGGTTGGAGATATCCTGACAACAAAGATCAAACCTGCCCCAAGGAACTCGATGACCCTAATCAGCAGGAAGTAGTCTAAGGATATTGATGTCCCCTTTCCTCTCTTACCTTCTTTCTCTCCTACCTAGTATTACGGGGTTGGAAGGGATGGGGTTGGTGTAGGGAGATAGGAAAAATAACTTAATAAAGTAGCCAGATGCCTGGCTACAATAGCCTTTCTGAATTAGGGTGCAAAAGAGCAGCAAGTTCATCAATGGAGACTGGCAAGTAGCTGCATGGTAGGAGAGAGAGACCTTCAAAGACAGACTAAGAAAACCAGAAGGTTAGATCGATCATGCTTGGGATTTGGGTGTGCATCAAATGAAGAAACAGAAAGGAAAAAGGGAGATTTTAAGCATCTTCAGTTACAATTCGGGAAAGCAGACACACTTAGCAAGAAAGATTTACAAGCAGTTGCCTCTGAAGAGGGGATTTTAAGATATATAAGTACATTATCTCCCCAAGGGGATAATTATTTTTCTCACCTCCTTAGTGTGTCTTTAGGTAAATCAACTTTACTGAGGGGTGGTCTCCTGTCCAGGTGATTGGCAGGTCCAGCTTCATTAACCTTAAGAAAGGAGACAACAATAAGTAAAGTACTAACCTTTGGAGCAGATCAGAACATTGCGTTTCTACCAAGGGCCATGGGTAGATTCAATTCTTTTGACAAGAGAAATTATCTTTCCCTTAATGAACCACAACCAAGTCCTAATACTTCCACCTCTTCACATAGTATTTTAAATCCTAAGGAGGGGTAGTTCTGATGTTTCTACTCTTTCCAGGAAAATGGGAAGTAGGATACAAAGCCAACCACTAGGGAGTGGCCCAACCCTAGTTATCTCCATATCTAGCTCCCTAATACTGTCAAACTATATCACAGGAGTGCCGTGGCAAGCACCTAGCTCTGACTTCCTAATTACCTTCTTCCACTCTACCATGGGACATTCATATCTCATTCTTGCTATGGACCAGAGGTGGACTCAGAACCAGATTCAAAGGAGATATATCTGATAGGTATAGGTCCTCCCCACCTAAAAATTCCATCATATTGATCTTGAACATCATCTCAAATGGTATGATGTATCCTAATGGATAGGAGGTATCTGTCTGAATATCAGATCTTCTTTTATGTCTCCAGCTCTCTCTGACCCTTTCACAGGTTCAACCCAAAGCAGAAGGCACTGAATAGTTATTCTACCTTCACCTTTCTCAGGGTACAGACCTTCCTCTAAAGGGCCTAAGTGGAATGGGTACTTAAGTAAATACACACAGAAACTGGCACAAACAAGTGCTCTATTGGCCTACAAAGATTGATCTAACCTACTAATTAGTCAAGTGAAATATTTGCTTGGCTACTTAATTGATTTGTTCATACAGCTATGTTCAGTCTGGGAGTTTGTCTCAGTATTCAAGCAGTTGCCTAGCATGCACAGGGCCCTGGGTGCCAAGCCTATCACTGAAAATAAAAGGTTAATACTGCCTATCATATGGCTACGTATTGCTACCTGTGCTAGCATAGTAGAAGCTCAATTGTTGTTTTTTGAAATGATTCATTTAGAGGGATAAGATCCACTCTTCTTTTCTTTATACTAAACTGGAATTGCAACAGGATGCTAGTGGCTTGGTTTTTACCCCCAAGGGACAAGGGCATGTGTTGAATAAGGAAATAAGGAAGTAAAACATAGGGCTTTTCCACCCATAATTGTCATGATTCATGTTTTTTTTACCACTTTACAGGAATCCCTAAGAATGTACATGGCCAAGTCAACTTTAGGAGATAGTTTTGATGTGAATGTGCCCAGCAGCTTCTTGGTCAAATCCAAAGAAACATGTATGCTCCTCCCTGAGGAGTATCTTTTCTGGTACCAGAAGGTGCCATACAAGCTTCCAAAGGAAGAAAGCAATCAACAGTTACCCAGCTATGATGCCAATGAACCACAGCAACAACCAGCATGCCATGATAACTCTAAGAGTACAGTAATGGCACTTATACATTAGCATACCAATGGCTCTCTAATTCAGACCTGCTGAACAAGAGGGAAGCCATGCCTGGTACCATAAAACTAGTGCAGTCATGGATCCTGGAGAAGAACACACTACCATGACTTTACTAAACTAGAATAACCCCTTAATACATTCTAAACATTTGTCTTGATACCCAAAGATAAGTAGAGTCTTCATCCCTTCTCAAGGAATTTCTTTTTGCAACAGATGGAGACCATTACAGAAAACTGCAACCAACAAAGATGCTGTTGTGAATTCCAGTCTCAATGGATACAAGTACAAAATAATTCCAGAGCCTACTGCTCAGGAAATACTGCAAAGAGGGAACAGAGACGTGAGATTCAGAGGACTGGGGAGTTTGCTGTGACACTGTGTCCCCTAGTAATGTCAGAAGCTACATCTGTAAAGTCTTTCCAACATGACTGGCTAAACATGAGGTGAAGACAGACAACAATAATGGACATACTGAAGTTGAATGAGGGAACGCTCAGGAGGCCTCAAATCCTACACCAAGAACTGTAGGCAACCAAAAAATGCTAAGAGTGGGAGAAATAGTCTTCCTCAGGAAAGAGCATACAAATTGGTTATCCAATAACAAATGGTCATCCCTGAAAACATGTATTCATTTACGTTATACAAACTGAGCATGTTATGTTTTAAAATATACATGGATAGACATATATGCATACAGTATCAATTAATGAAAAAAAAAATTGGCCATGAATCTGAAAAAGAGAAGCGGGGGTATATGGGAGGGTGTAGAGGAAAAAAAAGGGAAGTGGAAGTGATGTACTCATTGTAATCTCAAAAATATAAGAAATAATAAAACAAAATTTTAAGTAAATAAAAACATCTTAAAGAATCCTGAGAAAGTGACTATTGCAAGGCTAAAGAGCCATGCTCAGAACTATGCTTGACACATAGCAGGTTCTCAGTTGGTGGGTAAGTGAATGAAGGAATGGATAAGTGAGTGAGTTCATCAATGCTTGAGTCCAGATAGGCATTCTGAACCTTGCTTTTTATCCATCCTTGTTCTGAGTGTCTCTGTAAGGCATGTTTATCTCACGATGCTTTGGCTATCTCAGTTTTGAAAAATAAACATAACTAATCTCCAAAAGAGAATTAACCACTATCGTATGTATGTGAACAAATTCCTGGATTCTACATCCCCAGTTCTTCCATCAAGTTAGACAACTGCAGAAAGCCCCATATTCTTCTGTTTATTTTGGGCCTCTATTTGGATATAAGAAGAAAGAATCCGTAGTCTGAGGAATTGATGTGAGAATAAAATATAATTCCTCCCCTATAGAAATTTGTAACCTGGTTGGGCAAAGAAATAGCACCTATATAATTCATGAAGGAAAAATATATTAAATTACATTTAAACAATAGGGCTATTTCCTGCTACAGGTTCTCAAAATAGCAGGTGGTGCCTCTGAGAAGCACAGCAGTGAGAGAAGACGTGGAGAGATGAGATCCGTGAGTCACAATCATGAGTCAGACTCTGTCAGGAGGTGACAGAGGCAGGAGGAGGCCCAGAACGCCAAAAAGACTGTGACTCCCTTTGCTTCCTCACTGGGAGATCCTCTCCATTTGGGTAACGCCACTGAATAATAATAGTCATTACATGTCAGGCATTCAGCCAGGTGTTTAACGTGAATTATCTCAGCAAATCCTTTCCACAAGTTTGCCAAGATGGTGTGACAAATACTGATAGGGTCTCCCTGCCTTTTTCCTTACAAGAGCTCATTGCTGTTAGAAAAAAAGTATGCTGAAGTGAAATAACTGCCATCCCAACTTCTCTTAGAGTGGGTCATTTGCACATACTTGCGATCAGTGAGGAGGAAAATGCAGCCACTGAGACTTCCCAGAAAGCTGTTCAGCATAGACAAGTGCACTAGGTTCACTTCAGCTTCGCAGCATTTTTTTCCTATCCCCTGTTTCTTGTCTTTAACTTGAGCAGCCATCTATGGCCCAAAAAGCTTGGGCAGTGTAATGGTTAATGCTGACTGTCAATTAGAAAAGGATGTAGGATAGTTGAAGAAAGATGTTTCTGGACATGCTTGTGAGGGAGTTTCTCCACTAGATTATTGAGGTGGTATCCTGGTTAGCTTTTATTATCAACTTGACACAATCTCAAGCCAACTAGGAAGAGAGAAGAATTCTCAACTGAAGAATTGTCACATTGGCCTGTGGCCATGTCTGTAAGAGACTGTCCTCACTGATGATAGATGTGAGAAAACCCAGCTCACTGGGGGCAGCACCATTCCTAGGCAGCTGGGCCTGTGCAGCATAAGAAAACTAGCTGAGCATAAACACGTGATCAAGGTCATAGCCTGTATTCCTCCATGATCTCTGCTTGAATTCCTACCCTGACTCGCCTTAGTGATGGGCTGTGACTTAGAACTGTAAGCTAAAATAATTTTTTTTCCTCCCTCAAGTTACTTAAACTGTAACCAGTGGGGAAACCCACTCTAACTTTGAGCAGCACCATTCCAGGGCTGGGGTTCCATACTGAATAAAAAGAAAAAAGCAAGCTAAGGACCAGCATTCATCACTCCCTGCTTCCTACCTACAAATGCAATGTGACCAGCTGCCTCAAGCTCTTGCTGCCTTGCCTTCCCTACCAGAATTGACTTCACCTTCAAACTCTGAACTAAAACAAGCCCATCCTTCCTCAAGGAGCTTTCATCAATCAAGAGAAAATTAACTGAGAAAACAGCAAGACAGAAGAAACCCGAGACCATGAAAAATCCTTTGACTGTGTCAGCCCTGGACTGCCACCTCTAACCTTCTTGTAACATGGAAAAAAAAATTAGCTTCTATTTGGTTAATATTGTTGTCTGATCTTTGTCATATTCAACTGAACATAGTCTCAGTGTATATGGGCTAAGCGACATTAACACTAAAGACTTAGGAAAGAGGCTTTAAAAGTGTCACTGCTCATAAGGGAAAAACCCAATAATCAAATCCTAGAGTGGCTAAGAGCAAGCCTGGTGGATTCCTAATCTAGACTGATTGCCTACAAAAATTCCAAAGATTAGATTGAAAAACTAAAGAAAGCAAACCTTAGCAATTTCTTGACATCTCACAGAACACTTTTCAAAGCCTATTTTTTAATGAGTTGTTGGTATAATCTTAACCAACTTATTGCTTTAGAATATTCTAAAAGAATGAACAGAACACAACCATGATAATAACAGCATCCTCTTCCTATCTTTTCTCAATTCCTAGTTTGTGCTAATTAGGTATACCTAATATAGTGGATGGATGGGTTAAAATTCTCTTTTTATAACATAACCAAGGATAAAAACGATCCCTAAGAAAGGTTCAGAAGATGGCTAAGTCAGTAATGTGCCAGCCACACAAGCCTGAGAACCTCAGATTATATCCCCAGCACCCGTGTAAAAGCTGCGAGTGCAAACAGGTGTCCACTGGACAGAGAGACAGCCTAGTCCCTGGAGCTCACTGGCCAGCCAATCTAGCCAATCAGTAAGAGAACTGTAAAAAGCAGTGGGGGGAGGGGTAGAGAAAGAAAAGCACGGTGGAGAGCAATCATAGAATACATCTAATACTAACCTCTGGCCTCCACCTGTATGTGCACACCAAGCCAGAAAATGAGCACACATATACACTGGACATACACAAAAGTAGAAGCCATTATCCCTGGGTCGGCCATTTGTTTACGTATTTGTGTGCAGTTGTGTACATGTGTGCTGGAGAGTGCTTGTTATCTTGCATTCATGGGTGTCAAAGGATCTGAGGGAGGGCAGGGGAGGAGTATTTCGCCTTTGCTGTGGAATCCCCTCCTCCCTTCTGGCTCTTAAAATGGACAGTGATGGCAGCAATGATTCCACCAGTGATAGCTAAACTTCTGTGCAGGGCTTGAAATTTTAATTTCCTTGTGGGAAGCTGGAGAGAACTAAGCTTATTTAGGGCCAAGAACTCATGATCTTTCCCAGAAAAAGGAAAAAGAAAGCAAAACAAAACGAAAAGAAAACCAGACCCATCCAACTGGCTCCTGCGTTTTCTTGAAAAATGAAAACGCAGGGGCTCATTCTGAATGCCCCTTTACACCCAGCTCTGGAATTGTCCTCTCCAACCCAGGTGACCTGGCATGGACGGTCAGACACAGGCAATTCTGAGAAGGCACTGAACTCAGCCCAGGATACCCATGCCCTCTGATTTGTTTCTCATTTCTTTAAAGGAATATAAGTCTCTCTAGTTTTTTGGTTTTGTTTTTGTTTTTTTGTTTTTGTTTTTTTGTTTTTGTTTTTTCTGGTCAGGTTGCTTGTATGCTTGATGAGTGCTCACCACGATTCAGAAATATTTTGAAATTGTTTATGTTGTGTGATCCCTTCAAATATCTCCATTTTGAATATCAGAAGGCGGAGGCTGGGAGGAGACGTAACTTGTCTAAGCTCACACAACTAGGGGAGAGTTCAGACCCAAGCCTTATAGCTGAAAAGCTTCCTAGACTTCAGTCTCACCATGGATAACCAGCGGCCATTAGCCCCATAAGTTTAAAATTCTCCTCCTGGTACCTTGCATGCAAATGACAGTTATGCCTTCTGCTTACCTTAAGGAGAGAAGAAAAAGAAAAGATGGAGAGAAAGGGGAGGCATATTCTGTCTGCATTTTGTTTGTTTGTTTGTCCGTCTTTCTGCTGTGTTCTGAGACAAGAGCCCACTATATATATAGATATACATACAGAGAGAGATAGATATAGATATATTCATAGATAGATAGATAGATAGATAGATAGATAGATCCCAGGCTGGCTGACCTTAAACTTGTAGCTTTCCTCCTGCTCCGGTATCCTGAGTGCTAAAATTATTCATGAAGCTTTGAAAGAGAAGTCTTCTGGCAGTGTCTGATTAGCCACAGTCCACATCTTGAGCAGAGGACCCACACAAAGAATAAGAAATGAAATGTACTATTAGATAGGGAAGCGGCGGGAACAAGAGGAAAAAAGCAGTGTGTATTCTAGCATGCCCTTGAGGAAGAAAGGGGTCTTGGTAAATTTGATGAACTTGGAACTGAATTCTGATTAGAAACAGACAAGCAAACTAAACTTGGTATCAAGGAATGAACAGCCAGGTGTTTTCAATGTAGTCTGCTCTTAGGATTCATGTACTAGCTCAGTCACGGATACTGATCCATCACACAACCCCCCTTGTCTTCAAGCAGAATACTGGACTATTCATTGTCACAAAGGCATTCTAAGAATGGCTAATATGGGTGATCCAGAAATATACAAGAAGTCACATTCTAGGTGCCATTGCAGGCTATCATGAGCCAGGCAAGTAGTAGGAGCAGGGTTGTGGATAAACTGGTTATGGTCCTTAGCACTGTGAACTCTGAGATTCCCACGTTTAATTCCCCAGCCCAGAGGGTAAGTGACACATAGGGACAACATGCTCTGGGGAGGCATTAGGCAGAATATTGTAGAATCACTATAAAGCGAGCCCCATAGATTCACGGGTCCGAACCCTTGTTTGCCAATTTGTGGTGCTATTCAGAGAAGTTGTGGGACCTCTACAAGGTAAATCTTTGTTGGAAGAAGTACTGCACAGGGACCAAGCCTCGAGGTCTTATAACATGGACCCACTTCTTCTCATTCTGATTCCTGACTGCTCTGTCGATCTCATGCTTCTGCTGCTAATGCCTTCCCTACATGATGGACTGTGTCGCCTCTGGAGCTGTATGCCACAGTAAAACCTTTCTCCTCTGTCTTGTATTTTGTCGGATAGTTCATCACAACAACAGACAAGAAATGAATACACAGAGGGACAGAGTTTGGGGTGTGATGGGTCTTTCCATTTGTTGCTCACAAATCCATCTGTTGCTAGCCTGATTGGGAGCTAAAAAAAAGAATGGATCTGGTAGAGGATTTCTCAACCTTTCACTCCTGATTAGATTCAGCTCAGCTCCTCGGGACACTAATAGGGAAGTGGAGAAAATCAGAGAGCTTTCAAAATATGTCTACCCAGTTCCTTTTGTAGCAGGAGGCTGCCTCCTCTGCTGAAGGCTGTGCCTCCTACCAGGTATCTATCTTACAGGTCTTACAATGATCTCCAGACCTTCCCAGCTGTTCTAAATACTCCCTTCCTTACCTACTTAAGCCCAGTGAATGTAAACTGTCTAGCAACTTCTTGCTGCAGTGTTCCACTAACTTTCCTTGTTGGATCCCCTTGGACGCACCGACACCTTGGAAAAGTCCCTTTCATTTACTTTAAGTGAACTATGTTCGTGGGAACCAAGCAAGACTTCCCAAAGGAAAAACACCAAACCCGATGCCTACAATTTTCAGCACCAACACCAGACAACGATGTGTTGGGTGGGCTGCCACACAATTCCACAAGGAGCCACCGGGCTGATCCCGCAAAAGAACCTTCATTCTTAATTTCTTTTGGTTTGGTATTCAATGACGTGTTAAACTCAAGAGTATTTGCAAAGCAAATACCCTAATGTGAAGGTGATCTATGACCCCATGAGAGCACTGTGGGTTATCTGCCCAACCTACACAGCCATTTCTCGGAGTTATTCTTGTACCAGGGTTCTTGCCCATAGTGAGAGCTGGTGAAGCACAAATAGGAAGATGCTTGGCCTACACTGACCCACTGAGTTTCTTTCTTATTGGAGAGTAGCATTCAAGAAGGTTAGTTCTTGGCTTTCAGCTTATGAGAAAAAGCAGAGACCAGAGTAACAGGATGTCCCCATAGTCACAGCATGCAAATGTCCTGTGGCTTGTTGAATATCTGAGATGCCCTCTTATTTATATGTTTAAATAGTATCCTCTGGCAGTTAAATAACAGGGTTTCTAACTAGAACAATAGAGTTGTGGGTTGGGCTGAGTGAGTAGCTATATGTCATATACCTGTCTGCCAAAGCGCTGAAAACCAGAGGGCTGGAATGTAGGTCAATATTTTAGAGTTAGCGCCTAGCATACACGAAGCTTGAGTTTGAACCCCAGTATTGCATTAAACAGATGCATGCCTCCAATCCCATCACTGAGGAGCTAGAGACAAGAGGACTGCCTAGAAGTTCAAGATCATACTTAGCTACATAGCAAGTTCACAGCTGGCCTTGGCTACATGAGGCCTGTTGAGAGAGAGAGAGAGAGATGGGGAAGAAAAGAAAAGAAAGACAGGAAGGGATGGAGGGAGGGAGAGAGGGAGAGAGGGAGGGAGGGAGGGAGGGAAGGAGGAAGGGAGGAAGAAAAAACAGGAAGGAAGGAAACAAAAGCAAGGAAGGGCCAATTAAGAGGAAATACGGCAGACACTGAAAGTGAGGCATAGCAGTGCTACTTCAGCACCAAAAAAGTAAAAAGCATTGAGAGCCTGTGTAATTTGTATCTGAAATGTCCTCACCCAAGTATATGCATTGAAGGCTTCTCCAGTCCACTAGTGTGTTTAAGGTGGGACTTTTGGAAGTTGATTGAATCATGGGGCACTGACCTTATCAATGAATTAATCTGTTATGGATTAATAACTTCATAAGCTAGAAGCAGTAGGACACAGAGAACAAGCCCGGGAGGGCTATATTTTGCTTCCAACACTTTCCCTTCTCTCCCCCCTTATAGAAATATTTTATTTTTATTTATTATGTGTATGTGCATGTGGCGCAGTGCTCACAGAGTCCAGAGGAGGGCACATCTTAGGTGCTGAGAAGGCAACTTCAAGAGCAAGACATGTTTTTAACCACAAAGCCGTATCTCTAGCTTTATCTTCCTGGCCACGGGAAGTAACAAGCTATGACTTACTTCTCCTGTCAAAATGTTTTTCTTCAGGCCCAGAAATAACAGAGCCAAGCAACCACAGTCTGAAAACACTGAAACCCTGAGTCAAAATACTTCTTTCCTCTTTCAAGTTGTTTACTATTAAACATTAAAATCTGCTTGACACAAAGCCCTGTTCTCCAGGGTTCTAATGTGCCTCTACTCTGGTCTTGCTCTGTGTATCTTCTGGACTCCCCTTCTCCACTGTTCCCTTAAAATCAAACAAACAAACAAACAAAAACCTCTCTAGCTGGGCATAGTGGCACACACCTGTAATCTCAGTACTAAGCAGAGGCAGGTGGATCTGTGTGAGTTCAAGACCAGCCTGGTCTAAAAAGCAAGTACAGGACAGCCAAGGCCATACAGAGAAACTCTGTCTCAAAAAATCAAAAGAAGGAAAGAAAGAAGGAAGGAAGGGAGGGAGGGAGAGAAGGAGAGAGGGAGAGAGAGAGAGAGAGAGAGAGAGAGAGAGAGAAGAGAAAAGAAGAAAAGAAAAGAAAAGAAAGAAAAGAAAAGAAAGAAAAGAAAAGAAAAGAAAAGAAAAGAAAAGAAAAGAAAAGAAAAGAAAAGAAAAAAGAAAAAAGAAATTCTTCTGATTGGCTTAGTCTCACCTAGGCAAGTTTCTATCAATTGTCTAAGGGGTTAACATTTTAAAGTATTCAGCAATGTGCTTTTTTAATTTTAGTATTTCCTTCCTTCTGTGGGACACTTCCCATTTTTGTTCAACCTGGCAGTTTATATGCATTCTCTGAAGGAAGAGATGACAGAAATGAAGGCAGAGAGGAAGAAAAGGGAAGTTGATGATTCACTTTGGGCTTTGAATATTTAGGCATAGATGAATAAGGATCTTTAAGGGTGCAGCTTCCCATTCTCAGAATAGAACAGGAGCCTCAGGCTGGGGAGTAATAGGAGAAAGATGGAGATCAATAAGACATAATTGGAGGACTCAAGGACAAGGTGGCAGAACATGCAGAGGCGGCTCAGCCTTTGGCAGCAGCATCACAGTCCTTTGATACTGTTTGCATTTTGCAGAGAACTGTAGATACACTGGTGTCCATTCGACCTTGCAACCCCCATTGCCTAAGCAGAGCCCCTGGTGACTTTCCCTCCCTCTGTGGGAGTCAGAACCTCACCAATGGCTGCAGAAGAGATTTGTTGGGCCCCAAGACTGCACTCAGTCCCCCACAGAGCTCTATAGACCCACTAACCACCCAGTGACTACCTGAACAGGGACCCTTTGTAATACTGGCAGACAAATATGATCAAGTTAGAGAATTTGTAGCTCGGCAAGAAATTAGACAAGAAAAAAACATATTTGATCCCTGTGGGCAAATTGTGAAGATGTGGGTTGAGTGACAGCGCATCTGGGGAGACTGGGAGTCAGCTGAACCACCACAGCTGGAAGTACAAGTCTTCGAAGAGCATGGCCCCAGTCCTCAGCGCTATCCTCTGTCCCATTCAGGAGGCTGTTGATCAAGTGAGGCATGCTCTAGTTTTGTTTCTGTGGCCATGATAAATTACCCTGATCAAAGGCAACTTTCAAGAGGAAGGGTTACTTCACTTGAATTCCAGGTTATAGTTCACTATTGCAGGGAAGCTGAGATAAGAATTTGAAGCACCTAGCCATATCATATTCACAGCCTGGAGCAAAAAGATATAAATGCCTATGACTCAACTCACTCTCTCTATTCCTACATAGTCAGGGCCAAAAACTAAGAAGACAAAATAGTGGGACCACCCGCTTTCAGGCTGGATCATCCCACATCCATTAAAGCAGTCAATACAATCCCCCACAGACATAGCCATAGGTCAACCTGATCTAAACAAACCCTCATTGAGACTCTCTTCCCAGATGACCCTAAGTTGCATCAAGTTGGCAATTAGAACTAACCATCACGAGGCCATAAAGCATAATCATCAGAAAAGTTCATGATCAAGGACAGCATTGCCCCAAGATACGAAAGTGGGAGCACATGGCACCAGCCCCCATAATGACTTTCCCAGCCTTTCCCCCCTGCATTCTTACCCCTTCTTTCCTCCTAGACATGCAAACCAGAGGCTTGTCTTTCTGTCCTTTTTCATTATGATACGTAAGTACCATTCAAGCACTCAAACTAATCTAAAGGAAAAGGAAAGACATATTACAAGGATCCAGGCTCTCTGGGAACCCAGAAGACCATCCTGGCCCTTTACCAGGCAGGGATAACAGCTCCAAACAGCTCTGCAGACTGGCTTCTTATGTCTCCCACCGTGCCAATCCTAGATGGGGAGGAATGCAGCTGGATGCTAGCACATGTGGTAAAAACACGATGGGTTTTCACTGCCAACTCAGGATGAGTCAACACCATGAGGTGACTGCCAAAAAAGCCAACGTAATTGAGCTGTGCTTATAAAAGAGAAATGATGGTGCAGCCAGTAGCATGGAGTACTGCCCACCAAGGAATATAGAATAGGCAGGCGGCCATGGAGGACGGATATCATGCCCAACCATGGACTGGGTGCCACTTGGGTGTTGCTGCTGGGTCTACTTTTGAAGACTTGGTGAGGAAGTTTCTGGGCTTTGGTTTAGTGGGTTGTAGTCTGGGGTTAGACTGTTCGAACTGAAACCCCAATTTAGGTAAATGTTGGGGCTTTGCCATGCACTAGTAATGAACTGTTCTACTTTACTGTCACCATAACAGTCTGAAGCTATACCATAGTTAATTCATATCATACAGATGAGACAGTTAAAGGACTGAGTTCCTTGCCAAGGACCACACTGCCAACCAGTTGGAGAAAACAGGCTTTGAAGACAAGGAGAGCACACTTTTGAAGACAAGGAGAGCACATAGTACCTCTAACGGATACTGTGTGGACCTGAATCCATTTTTTTTTCTTACCGTGCCTCAATGCTGCATTAAACATTGAACACTCAACACAACAGGGCCATTGCACATACATGTGAACAACACAGCTCAAGCCAGGTAAAAATTCCAGCAGGGCGAGGGGAAACGGGTGTGAAATCTCACCCCTAGCTGAGGAGCTGTTGGTAATTAATAGTTGCTAAGAGAGAGGGTATCGGTTTTCTTTAAGGTCAGAGCAGGTCAGTCATCTCCAGTGGATGGCCACTCATCCAAGAGCGAAAGGACAGAACAAACTGGACTTCAAATGTTAAATAATAATAATAAAGAACAAAGTTGCGGGGGGTAGGGAAGTGAGGCATAGATGTGAGAGAATGGGAGAGGGTAGATGTGATCAAAGCGTGTTATACAAACTTCTCAAGGAGCTAATAAAAAAGATGGCCCAAAGATGTATAGACTTAACCCAGAAACATTTATTTGCTCACAAATCTGAAGTCTTGGCAGGACACATTTATCTTTGCTCAGAATGACCTAAGAGGCCTTAAGGCTGAAGCTGAGGCTAGGACTGAGGCTGGCAGAAACGACTGGAGGCCTTACTCTCCAGCTGCTGTGAAGAACTAGGACAAGCATAGCTGGGTCTCTTTGAATTCCAACCTTTGTGGGATCTCCTTACGAGCTCAAACGATGGCTGTGGAGCAAACAGACTTCTCGCATCTCATCTCCTGGCTCCCTGGGGATGTGTCACCAGACTGTCAATCACTTAACCTCAGGAGTCATGTCATGTTACCTCCATCAAATTCTGTTAGCCGAGACACTTGCAAAGATGTGCCCCAATTCAAGAGTTGGGGCTCTTAAATGGAGCTCCTATGGAAGAAATGTCACCACCACACAGTACCAAAGGGGACAGTGTGGGGTAGAAAAAACATCTGCAGCAAGCATTCCCAGCATTCCAAGCGTGAGCTAAATTGTTTACAGTTTTTTTTATGTCGTTCTCACCATATTCACCCCAAAATTGTTCTGGGTGTCACTGCAGTCCCATCATATAGAAGGGAGAAATGAATATGCAATTTCCTCTGGTCTTGTCACCTTTGAGTGAAGGAGGACCTAGAACAAGCCCCAGGAATATTTGATCGTGAAGCTACCTCCATGACTCAACGTGCTTGATGGCAACCATAGAGACAGTATGGTGTGGTGATCGATTGTGGGAATACTGACATCTGGCTTTGTGGCTTCACCTTGGCCTTGCATCTTAGAAACTGTCCAGCCTCAGGCAAAGCTTTATTTCTCTGTGCTTGCCTGAAAAGATGAATCAAGACAAAGCAGGTAACGTACTTTGTACATTGTCTGGAAGCGAGCGAGGATTCTATAAATGTCAGCTGCTGTTCTTATGAAAGCAGCACAAGAAAGACATTTTCAAAAGGCAAATCTGTAACCACAACCAAAAGCACAAATTATATGCTCTCAAGCCCAGTTATTGCTCTCCGTCCATTGATGTTGCTGTATATACCTATGTCAGGACACTGCGACAGAACACTGGGGGATCTCTCTGGCCAGGAAAATCACACCTCTCTTCTCTCTTTCTCAGATAAACAAGCATGTGGTGATTCTGCCTCCAAGAGCTCCACTGTCCTTCCCTGGAGGGGCCCTCCAGTGACTCAGCTAGGAGGGCTTTCAGTGACTCATCAGGCACCAAGGACTGATTAAACGCCCTCAGATCTCTGGGAGGGAGTAAACACCCAAGATACCCAAAGTTCTCTACAATTCCCAGACCCCAGAGGCTCCTCAGACAAGAGAGCATCGACTAGATAATTAACTGAGCTTCCTTCCATGAGAGCGGAGGTGTTAGACATTTGGTACACACAGATCTCCGGTTTGAGGATGAAGCACCACCAGCTCCCTAGTAAAGATGCAACCCTGCAGCGAGTCCCCTTCCTCATTCATCCCAAGGCTTCCAAAATCATCTGGAGCAAATATGTTCCCATTCATATCCCTAAGCCAAATTGCTTCCAAGAGGTGGCTACCTCGATATGAGGCCCCACGGGCGCATCAAACTCAGAGTAGAGGCCCACCATAAACTTGTCATCGTACATCAGATCAGGACTCTCTATGAAGTTTTGATGGATCACAGACAGACCACTGGGAGCCTTTCTTGCACTACCAAAGCAAGATGATCCATCAGAACTCCTTTTGTTTCAACCTTCTCACATTTCCCTCTTCCAGAGATCTCCCAGGGAGCAGAATCCATCTCTCAGCTTCTGAATCCATCTCTCAGACCTTTTCTAGCCCTTAGGAACTTAGTTTCTGCCCTAAGAAGCCCTCTCTGTGGGGATCTTTAGTGACTGCAGATGAGGGCTGCACTCATCAGTATGGTTTTAGAACTTTAGCCACTAATTATCCTTTACCGGTTAGATTGCATCCCTCCAACTCTCACATCCATGCCCCAATCCCAGCACCCCGGAGCATAGATGTATTTAGAAACAGTCGCCTTAATTCAAGAGTTGGGGCTTGAATAGACTCTCATCCCTCTAAAACTATAGGCCAAAGTAAGTTATTTCTTCTATAAGCTGCCCTGGTCATAGTGTTTTATCACAGCAACAGAAAAATAACAAATTCAGCATCTCCACCTATTTCCTTTCTCACAGCCTCATATTTCAACTACCTGTTGATCCAAATGTGTCTGACTGTGGAGAATGGAGACTGTGTCTGTCCTATCCATACATGTGCCTTGAACTGTGTCTACTAGCTCTAAAGTTTTCAATAAATTGAACCATGTCCAGTAGCTCTAAGGTTTTCAGTAAATCCTTCTACACAATGGAAGGACCATGTATGAGAAAAAAGCCACAAATAATTTCCAACTTTATAGAGACTTGGGGGGGTTGATTTGGGGTTTTGTTTGTGTTATGTTTTTTTGTTTTGTTTTGTTCTTGAGACAGTGTCTCCTGTATCCCAGGCTAGTCTGGATTCTGCCATTCAATTAGTAACCAGTCGGAATCCTGTTTAGTTTCCAAGATCAGGTCAGAATATCAATTGTTCAAGATAGTATGGCCACATATCTGGCACTCTTTACATGGCCAAGGATGATTCTAAACTTCTGATTCTCTTTCTTAAGCCTCCAACATGCTGAGATTACAGGCTTGTACAACCACACCTATTTTATGATGTGCTGGGGGTGGAACCCAAGGCTTAGTGCATTCGAGGCAAGTGCTCCACTGTCTGGGCTACAATTAGTACTCTTTAAACTTACTAAGTATCTTACACGGATACTAAAAGGCAGTCTTCTTAAAAGGAATCTCAGTTTCCAAAGCAAAGCATTCTCTGATAAAACTGTGTTCCTCTACCCACAGGTTAGTCTTTGAAGCAACAGAAATCTATGGGGTATAAGTAGGTGACTAATACAGATTTAGCTCAAGCCCAGGACAACATATGACATAAAATGCCATGGTGAGCAACAGCCACACCATGGAACTGAATCCTAGAAATATCTGTATTTCGGCAGGAGTCAAGACAATGTCTGACCACCTCCACTAGAAATGATGCATGGTTATTAGTTTCTCCAGACAGAGTGGGGCACTAGAACATAAAACCATTCTGGTCATAACCTCTAGAAGATATGTGTCTACCTCCACCTTAGGAGGACAGACCCAGATTCCTCATGTGAAGCTTTGAAGAACATCATGCCCAAGACTTTAGTTCCGATCTTCCCCTATGAGGTACAGACCTTGATGGCATTTCATCTGTAAGAAGCAAGCCTGGTTCTGTGAATAAAGACATCTACTTGTAAGAAAAACCACTTGATGTTAGTGCCATCCAAACCTAGGATGATGGTCCTTGGGCAAACAGATTCCTTCCACTAGCTCTTCTGCCATTGGCCTGGTTGCTTTCATCATCATCTAGGACATGTGTTAGATCTGTTTGCTCATTGGCCAGTTCCATTCACACCCCCAAACAACAATGGAATGAGGTAATCGATGAGGAAAAATATTTTGTTTCTTTTATTCCATGCTGTTTCTCTGGTTCCACCACCAGAATGTTCAGTGTCCATTTTCTGACATACTGGATGGATGGATGAAATGTGCATATTCTCTTCTTCTGTACCTGACAGAGAAAAAGGGCCAGTCCATATCCTTATCACTACCTTGATGATTTCACTTAAACCCACAAACAGGATACCTTTTATCCCTTACCTTGTCTACAAATGACTTCCATTTGACAGTAGACACCCTCAGTACCTGATCTACTTACAGATATTGCTCCAAACTCTACAAGTATCTCTTCAGAGTCAACATAATTTAATTCACCACATGTAGAGGCAGCTTTGACTCCATTGGTTCTAACACCAATGGAGAAAGTTCTCGGGGGTCAAGAGTCAAAGGCCAAGAACTGGCTATTGTGGCACTGGGAACACTCACTGTCAGCAGCTGCTGCTGTGGGGGAGGGAGGGAGAAGAAGTGAAGTCCTAGAGACTCAGGTAGCAGAATAGTGCCAGGCAGCATGCGTGCTAAGGTATGTTCTCCTGGAGGGCTCCACCAGGTGCCAGCCCATGAAAGCCTTTCAGATTTCTGGAGCTTCACCTATGACCAGGTACCTTATAGGGACAAGGAAAGAAGCAGGATTAGAAGTACAGAATCAGGGAAGAAGGGGGAACAGCTCAGGCTGGGTGGGATCCTCTGTCATCCCTCACTTGTCACTTGATGATTTTAGACTCATCTCACACTCTGTTATTGTTTGGTGAGAGAGATTATGAAATATGAAAAAAATGCAAGCTGATCCCTAGGAGGAGAAGAGAGAAAGTCGGGAGTGGAGCAAAGACACAGTCTTTTGTCAACATCTTAAACCTTGGAGATCATGCTAGCTGTGGTAGCTCAAGCTTACAAGCAGGAGGCTGAAGTCGCATGGTTGCTGTGTATCTAAGGCCAGCTTGGACTACAGTTGAGCACTGCTTCAAAAGAAGAGAGGAGAGGTGAGAAGAGAAAAGGGTGGAAAGAAAAAGGAAAGGAGAAGAGAGGTGAGGAGAGGAATAGCCAATTCTTCAAGAGAAGAAAGAAGAGAGGAAAGGACACTTAAAGGAAAGGAAAGGACACTTGGGAAGAGAAGGGAAGGGAAGGGAAGGGAAGGGAAGGGAAGGGAAGGGAAGGGAAGGGAAGGGAAGGGAAGGGAAGGGAAGGGAAGGGAAGGGAAGGGAAGGGAAGGGAAGGGAAGGGAAAGGAGGGGAGGAGATCAGAGAGAGGGAGGGGAGGGGAGCAGAGAGGGGTAGGGGAAGAGATGGGGAGGGGAGGGGAGCAGAAGAGGGGAACAGAGAGGGAGAGGGGAGGAGAGAGGAGAGTTCTACCACAGTTCTCCACATCCCCACCATCTGACCCTTGTATGTGGCTGAGTGGCTGGCTGGCTGGCCTAGATCCTCCCAGGGGCTAAAGGTTTTTTGTTTTTGGTATTTTTTTCTTTGTTTTGTGGCTGACATGAGACTCTTAGGTGACCTCCAACCTGCAGAAGCTCTGGAGTTCCGTGAATGGCATTTCCTATCCTAACCTTGCCTCTAAGCTGCTGTCCTTGGTCAAGGCTGAGTCTCTCCCTGGACTTCAGTTTCGTCTTCTCCAAATGCAATTCATGACTGTTCGCCCCTCTTTCTCTTTCTCTCTCTCTTTTAATGTCCCTGAAAGAAATTCCATGTTTTGCCTCCTTGCCTTTGAAGCTGATGCTTCCTCCCTAGCCTTCTCCTTTCTCATCTCTCCCTCCTGAACCCTAAATAGTCCTCAGAAATCTTCCCACATGACACCACAGGTCCAGGGGGTCCTAGGTCTCTGGCTTCCTCTCCCTTTCACCCTCCTGGATGGAAACACACATTTTCCACAAAAACCACCCTGAGGTCAAGTTATCCCGTTACCGTGTGTCTGACTATTAGCCCCTTCTTCACAGCAAGCATTACAATTGCTACAGGCTTGGGCTTCAGGTTTGTCACTCTACACAACTGTGTGCCCTAGGTAGAGTTGTTGAAGTTCTCTGACCCTCACTGCCCCCGCCTGAAAAGTGACATAATAGAACACCTCATATGGTTAGTGGGGAGAATTAAAAGAGAAAATGCACACAAACCCTTTAGCACAATGCCTAGCTCACCCTATGTGTGCAGTAGTTATGCTGATTGGCACCACCATTAGCTCTAATAGTTTTGCGTCTCCAGAGGCTGACACTTGAAATTCATTCCTCTCCAGCTCAAGGAGCTTCTAAAATACAAATCTTGGGGCTATTGGTGGCCCCAAGGAGATACAACACCCACAGGCTTTGCACATCTTCTCCCCAGGGTCTCTGGACAGAAGACAGGCAAAGGAAATGAAGGAGGTCCAGAAGGTGCTCCAAGGAGGATAGAGCCAGTCTTGACCATGCCTCTTACAGAAGGAGCTAACACATGGGAAATGGCCATCATGCACTGAATGCTCTTCTAAAGGTACCTAAGACCCTCGGACATATCCCTAGAAACCTCATGACTAATGTGCAATGTCGCCTTTTGTCTCTCTTACCCAGTCAGCAACTGAGAAGTCAAGTGAATCACCCAGCGCCACATAATTAGAGGAGACGGTCCAGGTTCAAAGCCAAGCCAACTTCACCCAAATGCATAGATGGGTAAAGAAGGAAGCTTGTTCAGTCACTGAGATAACACTCCCATCATGGGGCAGAGAAAGCAAGCCATGAAATGTCCTGTTTTATTTATGGAAAATTAATTCACCCTGCAACTTCATTATATTGCCATTTCTCGAAACATTAACTCCCATCAATGCTGTGAACGTCTGGGAAGCTACAAAATGTCCTCTTTTGAAAACCTCCTATTATCTGTAAATATCCAAATTTCAGGACAAACCTAGATTTTTCTTTCCCATTTCTTGACCTGTGGACTTTACACCTAGAAAAGGCCCAGGGTGACGCCATAGGCCAGTGTGTCTTGACAATGTTTTCCAGCAGCCTGTGAGCCAGGGGGAAGCAGAACACACTTTAATCATTTGGTGAATTAGTCCCCCTCCCCCTTTTTGGCTTTAAATACCCAGCTACAGAGGAATTAAATTCTCCAATCCTAGAACTGGTAGAGCAAGGTCTTTCTTTCTCTTGTCAGACATCGCTCTCTAGTGGTCAAGCCTCTACATGAAAAAACATAACCAAATGCACCTTTGGAGATTCCTTTGCTCCCTTACAGCCAGCTTCCTGCCAGCTCATTTTTCATCACCACTCGAGGGCCTATTGTGTGCCAAACAACAAGGATTCAAGTGCCCTTCCTGGTGGTCAAGTGATTGGATCGCTGGTGCTTACCCTGAGAGCCTGAGGGAAATGGTCCAGATCCCAAGTTCCAGCTCTGTCCCTTAGAGAATCCAGACACTAGAGAGATCAGGGGGATCAGTTCTCCTCACTGGACTTATTTACTTACAATGGGGCTGGTCATGTCAGCTTTCCCTTTTCTAAGAGTCTTCATTCTGTTTTCACAGGCAGCATGGAGAAGTGTGCGTAAGAGAAGGTAGAGTTCAGATCATGGTTACAGGAGCCTTAACTTTGACTCCTGGTTCTAAGAGTGGCCTACCTTGGAACCTTGGGCAAACTGTTTAGCTGTTCTTAGTGCCTTTATTCCTGTCTGTGAAATAAGCACAATTCCTGACCTCCGCACAATCATTCAAGTTCACAGACTGATGTAAGTGAGGAGCTCACAAACACAATCCACTGGCCCCTTCCCTTACCAAATCAGGGCTCTGAAGCAGTTAGCCAGCTCCCTAGGGGAGTTTCAATGTAAGTAAACCCCCAAGGACAAGTCCACTGGCTGGACTGTCACTCCACAAACGTGGCTGCACTGAAAGCCTGAGTGATGCAGGAGGATCAGAAGTTCAAGGTCATCCTTAGTTATGGTGAAACCTGCCTCAAAATACAAAGGATGAAAAAAGAGAGAGAGAAGGAAGATTAAGAGAGGGTGACATGGAGGAGGAAGAGGATGAAGAAATCTAGGAGGAGAAGAAAGTGGTGAGAAAGAGAAGGAAGAGGGGAGAAGGAAGAAAAAGAAGGAAGGAGGAGGGGAGGAAGAGGAGGAAAAGAGGCAAGGAAGGAAGAGGAAAGGAAAGAAGAGGAGAGAGAAAGAAGTGGGGAAGAAAAGGAGAAAGAGAAGGAGTGAGGAGGATGAAGGAGAGAAAGAAGCGGAGATGGGGAGTGAAAGGAGGCATGAGAGGAAGTGAGGAGAAAGGATGAGGACTAAGAAGAGGAAGGGAGAATGGGGGTTATATCTCAGCAGTAGAGCACTTTCCTGGCAAGCATAAGACCCCAAATTCAATCCTCAGGGAAAAAGGGATGTCACCTCCTGTGCCCCCACTGGCTTCCAATACAACGGAAGCAAGGTAGAACCCAATGTTGGGATTTCCAGGAATTCCTAGGTGATTCCAATATGCAGCCAGGCTGGAAAGCCACACCAGTGTCTGACAGACAGTAAGAGCCTGAATGTTCAAAGAAGTCTTTTTAGTGCAGCCACGTGGTGACTCAAGCACATATCTTTATTGTTTCTTTTCCTCTTCTTTATTAATTATTATTATTTATTACAACTTATTCACTTTGTATCCTGGCTGTGGCCCCATCCCTTGTCTCCTCCCAATCCCACCCTCCCTCCTTCTCTTCTCCCCCTATGCCCCTCCCCTAATCCACTGATAGGGGAGGATCTCCTCCCTTAGCTTCTCAGGTCTCATCAGGTCTTTATTCTTTGTTATGGTTTTATTTCACAGCAAAGTCTCTCTCAGGTGCCAGGCCCCACAGACAGAACAATTGTCACACTTACACAAAAAGACAAAGATCTCTGAGTTCAAAGGCAGCAATAGTGCCTCGGGCCAATTAGCATATTGCACTCCCTGCCCCCCAAAATATGTAGCAAGTCCCCAGTATAGAGTTTGCAAACCGTGGAGGAACTGGGGCTCAGAGTAAGAACAGTGTCTTTCTCCTTTTAATAGACCAGGGTCAGATGGAAGGGGAAGAGGACCTCCCCTATCATTGGACTGGGGGAGGGACATGGAAGAAGAAGAGGGAGGGAGGGTGGGATTGGGAGGGGATGGGGGAGGAGGCTACAGCTGGGATACAAAGTGAATAAACTGTAATTATAATAAAAATAAAATTTTAAAAAAGAAAAGAATCTAAAACACCTTCCATAATCTGTCTTGGAAAAGAAGTCGCACTGTAGAAACTTCTAGAAAAGTGCCTGTCTGGTGGGACTGTTTTAGTAGAGCTGAGACATATATGAGGCAGTGGAGATTTCCCTGTCCCTCTCGCCATGTCCCTCTGCCTGTTTAATCCTAGTAAGACTGTGTTGAATCTCAAGACAGACTCAGTTTAGAGCCAGCAGCCTCTGTTCCACCCGGTCCCCTCCCTCCTCTAGCTGTGCCCCCTTTGCCATAGCCTCAGCTGGCCAGCTGTTTCCAGCTGTGCAGGCAATGAGAGTGCATAACAAGGTTTTGAGTGGTGCACCTGCTCCCCTTGGCTGGAGCTGCACCTACTGTTTCAGAGGCAAGGACTGTGAAGGGGCAGAGAGAAATCCTTCCACGCCCCACGGCTACCCAGTCAACCCTCAGCTTCTCCTTACCACCTAGGAACAAGACCAGGGAGGCCTATGGAAATCACCGTGAGCATGGAGGACAGAGGAGAGGTTTTGTGTAGCCCACATGAAACCCGCATCCATCACTCCCTTTCACCCTGTGCTCTGTACTCATGCCCTTACCACAGCCACCTTTTCCCGATGTGTGTTTCATCCCAGTAGTCTTCTAGGGGGGTAGAGGACAGGTTACATATCTATCTAAGATCCTTTAGCACTGGCTGAAAGGGCCTTCACCACCCACAAGCGTTGAAGGATACAGGAGCCACCAAACAGGGCATCAGAGGGGCCCACAGGGAGACAGCCCAAGTGCAGCAATCACATGTGGGCTTGACCAGACAGTATTTTTTGCTGTTGCTGTTTGGCTGGCTGGTTTGAGGGTCTGGACTAAAATCCCAGCTCCCATGGGAAAGCTGGATGGTAGGGATGGGAGACATCTCCACACGGCAGCAGCTGTGTTTGTTGCTGCCCTGAACCTAGTGCCTGCTGAGCTACTCCATTCTTATATCCCTGCCCTGGGCTGAAGACTCGAAGTACACTCGTTCTTCTTTACATACCCATGTCCAGCCTCTGCTCCATCTCCAGGGCCAGCGGTCCCAATCCCAGTGGCTGAACCAGGCCAGGCAGCAGAATTGCAACTGCCCAATGGAAAAACCAAATAACTGATGCTCCCCTCAACACCCGCAAGGCTGCCAAGCAGATTGCAGCCTCCAAGACAAGTCTATAGAGCTCTAACCCTGACCAGCCAAGGTCACCTGGGGGGCAGTAGCATCATTCATTTATGACAGCATAGTAATCCATGGGGAAATTCTTTTTCTTCCCTTTTCCTTCCCACTTTCTTTATTTTTCCCCCCTTTCCTTTTCTTTTTCTTCTTTTTCTTTGTTCATCACACAGCTCCAAAGAAATTGGCCACCACAGAGATTTATCCAGGTGGCCTTTCCCAGCTCCAGGACCAATAATCTTCCATACTCTACAATCTACTACACTGCAACCTGCAGCTTTTGAGCTTACCCGTGTATACACACACACACACACACACACACACACACACACACACACACACCCTTCCTTAAATATTTCTCACCCAGCCTCATTCCTTTGCATTTTCCTCTGCACTTCAGTCATGCAGCCACACAGGCTTACCCAGCATCTCTGGCCCTCAGCCTGTCCTTATTAGTAATAGCACTGAAAATAATGAATTATAAGTAAGAGCCTGGCTTCAAGGAACTCCGATGCCACCAACCTAGGACCTCAGAAGAACTGTTCCTGTGAGCACCAGAGGTTAGAGACTTGTCCAAGATTGGCAGCTAATTTCATGATGGACCCAACTGGGGAATCTCATTTGAGTACCATTATTTATGGTTTATCTAAAAATTATTTCAAAAAAAAAATGAGCAAGTGAAAAAAAGAGGCCAGATTTTTTTTCAAGTATGACTTTATTGCCTTTCAAGGGCAAGATTTGTTTTCACTCCTTAATATTGTAATTAAAATAAATGGAATAAGATCTGGTGTGAGACGTGCCTTTCCAACAACCTTTCGGAGGCATTTGTGTTGCTCTACAGAAAGGGAAGCCATCTGTTCATTTATCTACTGTGTAAAAGACCTGCTCACTCAATCAACCAGAGATTCTGTTGAATGCAGGCCTTGGGCCTCACACAAGTTATGCTCTGGTGAGCAAAATTAGTTTCCCTGCCAGTGTTCACTGCCCTAGAGTTTAGTAGTGAAGTAAGATCCGTGTCAGGAATTGTCAATTAGAAATACCCCCCAAGGAAATAATGAAATTTGCAGGCAAATGGTGGGATCTAGAAAAGATCATCCTGAGTGAGGAATCCCAGAAGCAGAAAGACACACATGGTATATACTCACTTATAAGTGAATATTAGACATATAATATAGAACAATCATACTAAAATCTGTACACCTAAGGAAGCTAATCAAGAAGGCGGACCCTGAAAAAGATGCTCAATCTTCATTCATCAAGGCAAATGGGACTGACATCAGAAGAGGAAGAAAACAGGGAACAGGACAGGAGCCTACCACAAAGGGCCTCTGAAAGACTCTACCCATCTACCCATCAGGGTACCGAAGCAGACACTGAGACTCATAGCCAAACTTTGGGCAGAGTGCAGGGAATATTATGAAATAAGGGGGAAATAGAAAGACCTGGAGGACAGAAGCTCCACAAGGAGAGCAACAGAACCAAAAAATCTGGGCACAGGGATCTTTTGTAAGACTGATACTCCAAACAAGGACCATGCATGGAGATTACCTAGAACCTCTGCACAAATGTAGCCCATGGCAGCTCAGTGTCCAAGAGGGTTACATAATAATGGGAAGAGGGACTGTTTTTGACATGAACTCATGGGCTGGCTCTTTGATGACCTCGACCTGAGAGGGGGAGCAGCCTTACCAGTCCGCAGAGGAAGACAATGCAGCCTGTCAAGATGAGACCTGATAGACTAGAGTCAAATGGAAAAGCAGAGGACCTCCCCTATCATTGGACTGGGGGAGGGGCATAGGAGAAGAGGGAGGGAGGGTGGGAATGAGAGAGGATGAAGGAGGGGCTACAACTAGGATACAAAGTGAATAAACAGTAATTAATAAAAATAAAATAAAAATTTAAAAAAAAAGAAATACCCCCCCAAACAATATCGGCTACTGCCATCGCTTTCAGTTGCCTTCCAGAACTTGATTCTATTGCCAAAGGCACCAAAAGTTTTTGTCAGAGGAGTTGGAGAAATTAATCTGCAGCTGACCTGGAAACGTTTTCTCTTGAGAATAGGTGTAGAAGAGCTGGTGAGATGGCACAGCCAGTGAAAGGCACTTGCCACTAAGCCTGATGACCTGTGTTTGATCCTTGGTACCCACACGGTGGAAGAAAAGAACTCATTCCTACAGCCTGTCCTTTGACATGTGGTCAGACACATGTGTGCTATGACGTGTGCATGCCCATACATATATACAGAAACGTCTCAGTGGGTACATACACAAAATTCTCCCCCACCCAAGGCTCAGGAAAGAAGAAGAAGTGGAAGAAGAGGCTGAACAATTTTAAGAGCCAGATGATCAGGGAGTTTGCTGTAAGATTATGTCTCCTAGTAACAATGTCAGGCTCTACACCAACAAAGTGTCAACAGTGTGACAACCAGAACGCAAGCTAAACAACGAGGACACGAATGGACATGCCAAAGCAGATGGGGAAAGCCCATGAGGTCTCATCGCTACACAAAGAATGGTAGGCAACTGAGGAAAGCTGGGGGTGAGAGAAGAGGTCCTTCCCAGGGAAGAGACAGCAATCAGTTGCCAAACATTCAGCCTGGAAGACACCAATTTAAGTAACATTATACAGACTGAGCAGCCTATCCTTGGGAGTATACATGTATATACACATAGTCATAAAATAACAATTACTGAAAAAAAGAGACCATTCATTTGAAGAAGGAAAGGGAGGGGTATATGAAAAAGTTTAGGTGGAGAAAGGGGAAGGGACGAGTGTTGCGATTACATTATAATCTCAAAAAGTTTATGCCAAAAATATTAGAAAAGAATGGCTTAACGGGGAAAGCTTAAATATAGTAAGGAGTGAATAAATACCAATATTCAAAATAAGCCAGAATTGATTTTTAACGAGATGTGTAGCTGGGTTGCCGGGTGCTCGAGTCTCCAGTCTGTTGCCCAAACCACAGAGCCAAAGCACCGTGCAGTGGGCTGCAGTGTCTATGCTCCTGCCTTTGCTGGATGAAGGCTTGTTGAACCTTTACTCTGGGCTGGGCATTATATCACCTTCTGGAGATAGGCACTGAAAGAAGGTGGTACTTTCCAGACTGCCTCCGCCCACCGAGAGAGGCAGATGTGTAGTGAAATTATCATTATGAGCAGCCACTCATAAGATACTCAGTGCTAAAGAGATCATTAGTAATTGATGCCCATTTTCTTTTTTCGTGAAACACTTTGCTGTGAAGTCTCATGTTGGGTCTGTGTGAAGAACAATACAAATGGGCCTCACAGTCTAGAGGGAAGGCTGGTGAGGAGGCTGTGTGATGATGAAGTGAAGAGGCTGCAAGCATCATACAGTCAGCTATCCAGATGCAGCACCCGCACCCGTGGACTAGGAGGCATCAACAATGCTTCTTTGAATGTGTTGCGGTTCTAGAGGATGGGTGTCCCTGTTCTGGACGCCAACAGAGTGGCTTTCTGGGCCCCTTTCTAATCTATAGATGGTTAACTTTCAGTCGTGTCTTCATGTGGCTTCTATCTATCTATCTATCTATCTATCTATCTATCTATCTATCTCTCGTGTGTGTGTGTGTGTGTGTGTGTGTGTGTGTGTGTGTGTGTGTGCAGAAAAGGACAGAGGAAAAGACAGCACTTGTATTTCTATCCTTGTGAACTCACTTAACATCAACTCCCAGGGGGTTCTGTCCCTAAAATCAAGCACATGGAAGGTTAAGACTTCAACATACAAATTGGGAGGGGTGAGCTTATTCATAGCGGGCACACAAAGGCGAAGCATACTGTCAGCTGCAGGAAAATGGATAAACTAGAGAGCACCAGATTAAATAAAATAAGCCAGTCTTGGGAAAAGCAAATGTGTCGTGCTCTCTCTCAAATGCAGAATCTAGATTTATTTTGAAGGTGTAAAAGTGCAGAGGGGTCTACTTGGGAAGAGAACACAGGCCAACGGGAAGGAGGGAGGTGAATAAAAGCAGGTAATAGGGCAGTGGCTGTGATCCAAGTGCATGGTAGGTGTGTCTGAAAATGTCACAGTGAAATTCATCATTTTGCACAATGAATATATGCTAATAAGAAGGGCCACAAACTGTGGCAGGAGAGATGGTTCTGCAGGTTAGAGAACTGGCTGCTCTTGCAGAGGACCCTGGTTCTGTTGACTGCTCAGGGGACACTCACAGCCAGTCCCAGGTAAATCCAGTCCCAGGGGATCTAAGGCCCTCTTCTGGGCTCTGAAGGCACTGCATGCACAAACGTGTGCAGATAAAACAGCTATACACATTTTTAAAATGTTTAAGGGAGACTAAGAAAGAGAAGGGGAGTACGCTGCCATGAGAAGGACGGCAGAAGAGAGAAGACCAGAGGAACCTTTTCAGAGAGCTGTCTTCGGGCTGTCTTCGGGCTGTCTTCCCAGCAGCCTCTGAGGAACAAAGGAGAGGCCCAGCTTTTACAATTTGTTAGGGGTGTCATGACGTTTCACATCACAAGATTGATTTAGTTCGACACAGCGCATATGATAAAGAGCATGGAGGAAGCAGGTACCATAAACTGAGAGCTGTCGGACCACGGCTCATGCTGCTTCTTAACTCTCTGTCCCAGAGAGAGCTGCAGAGGGGAATGGCCTGATATCTTTGGGCTATAAGATCCAGCCTCAGACTACAGACCTGTGTTCTAACAGAGGAGAGAGTGTATCCTCATGAGAAAGTGTTTCACTTTCAGAAAAATGGGGAGGATGGTGGGGGCAGGCTTGGGAGCAATACTTGTGCCATGGAAGCCAAGGTGAACTCTCTATATGGAGTTTAAGCATCATCAGAAGGGAATAAAAATAACCACTAAAGAGCATTAAATATATATTTATTGACTCAGAGTTTGGGAAGTTAAGAAGTCCAGAACTGAAGGGTTGGAATGTGGTGAGGGCTTTCTTGTATCATACCAAGGCCAAAGCTTAGGAGCAAGGAAGGTTTAAACACCCTCTTACAAAACAGTACAATTCCTCCATGGAGACAGAGTCCTTCCCTCATGAGCTCATCCTACTTTATGTCTTAATAACAACTGGGAAGACACTGCTTCCAAATAGAGACACATTCTATTTTCCAAGGACTAGAACATCAACAAATCGGGGAACTGTGGGCAGGGAGGGGGGGGATGGGCAGGGGACGTGGCTCAGCTCACACAAACTGCTGTGAGAACTAGACAATACAGAGTGTGTAGGCTCTCTAGAGGCTCAGTGATCCTCTTCCAGGCCATCTCAGGTCTTCTCTGGTGACACCATGGACAGCAGAGTCTATGACAGCACCTCATAAACACAGACCTGGGTAAACAGCCAGGCCACTGTATCTGCTCCCAACCAGAAATGCATGTAAGCCAACACTCGCATGGGGAGGGCTTTGCCATTGGAAGACCAAAATGGGAGAAACCAAGATTTTTCTGCTCTTGTTGCTGTTTCTCAGTGGACCAGGGTTCACAGGGCCCTCTGAAGATGCCTGGGAATAAGGGACAATCAATTGGTGTGTCCAGTGTAATAAGGCACTCTTACCCCTGGTCCTTATCCTTGTCTATTCATACTCCCTCCATGCCATATACACACATATACATATATATATATGGTACTTCACACAGCAATGGAAAGCTGCCTAATCCTGACATATTCCTGACACCTGATAGCCATACTCTTACCACTACTTCTGTCTTAGTTAGGGTTTTATTGCTGTGAAAAGACACTATGTCCACACAACTCTTACAAAAGAAAACATTTGATTGGAGCCGGCTTATAGTTTCAAAAGTTTAGTTCATTATCATCACGGGAAGCATGGTAGAGTGCAGGCAGACATGGGTGCCTTTAACGGACGGCTCAGCCATTAAAGACTAGGCTCACAACCGAAACTGTAAATGTAGTTTTAAATTAAAGAAAAAAATCAGATCTCTGTGAGTAATCCTCCTCCTGAATCCATAGGCACCATCTGCCTCTTAACCAGAGAACTGCCTCCTCTCCCACACATCTCTTGCCTAGCATTACTGCTCTCACCTGGAGAGCTGGGCCTGTCACCATTCACCTGGGCAGTGGGCTCCCTACAGGATGACCGACACTCCTAAACTGGGTGTGGGGAGCACTTAGTTCTCATCCCAGACCTCACGGGAGGGGTTAATCATCACACATGTTTACTGTGGGATTCTTCAAAGAAACAACTTGAGAAGTGGCTAGAACCACAGTGCCAGACCAACGATCAAAGTAAATGTCCCTGGCTGTCTCGTGTAAGGGTGTGTCCCTTCTCTCTAGAAGACATCTCCAGACTGAGAACTCTTTTCTACCTTGGCAGCCATCCTTGATCGATGTCATTTCTGCCACCATTGGTAAGTTGAGGTGACTCAAAATTCTAGACAGACTTGAGGGGAATGGAACACCAATGCTGCCTTCCCTTCAAGGATGGTGTGTGTGTGTGTGTGTATAATATATGTATGTATACATATATGTATATATACATATATAATTATATGTGTATAATATATGTATATATTTTTATATATGTGTTTTTTTAATGTCCCTTAGCAAGATCAGCTTGTAGAATAAGTTAGAAGTCAGTGTGTCCATATTTGGAAAATTCTATCTGCCACACTAGCTTTTTAATGAAGGAGAAAACAAACTTCCATTAAAAACCATTAATTCTGACTGAAAATAAAATGTAAAATAGTGAATTATGACAAGCATTAATATCTCAAGAAAGGAAAAGCCTACCAAAGCCTCTGTGATCGTTAATCTTGGTTGATGGCTGAACTGGCTTGAGAGACTGGGAAAGCACACACTATGCCATTGAGGTGTTTACAGAGAGAGTGGGTGAGGGCCCTGACCTGACTGAACTCAGCTTTGGCCAAATAATTGATTCTAAATTCACAGAGATGACCAGGAGATGATAAAACCTTGAGAGGTGGGGCCTGGCTGGAAGAGGTGGGTTGCTGCGGACCTCCCTTGGAAAAAGTTTACCAAAAACTTGACCCTGGCTCTTTCCTGTGGCTTTTCTCTGCTTCTTGGCCACAGAGATGTGAGCATTCTTCCTTTATGCTCTTTGCCTCCTCACAGCCCAGAAACAACAGAAGAGGGTTACTGTGGACTGAAATTCTGAAACCATGATCCAAGATAAGTCTTTCATCTGTTTAAAATGTTATCTGGGGGATTTGTCATAGTGATGAAAACTCCAACAACCTCTTCTAGCATATATGTAGTTTTAATATATACAATACATGTATTATATACATACTTATATATAAATATATACATATGTAGTTTTATATGTGTGTGATTATGTACATGTAGGGTATGTGTAGTTTTAATGCATATGTTAAAATATATTTATAATCATATACATACATATATATATTTCCTGGCCCATGAGTGGACATCAGAAGACTGCTTTCAGAATTCAGTCATCCCCATCCCCCTCCACCATGTAGAAAATAATATTGCAGCGGTGATTTTTGGGATAGACATGTAGCTGAGTGGTAGAGTACTTGCCTAGAATACATGAGAACATGGGTTTCATCCCCAGTATCACACAAACTGAGCGTGATAATTCACACCCATAATACCAAAGTCTGGGAGATAAAAGCAAGAGGATTTAATTCTAGAATCATTCTTGACTACAGAGGGAGTTCTAGGCCAGCCTGGGTTACATTAGAACCTCCTACCCCTCTCCCCCTTAGAAAAATTATGTGGAGTATAATTTCAGCATTTGATGAAAAAATGCTGACTTGGTGAAACAGGGGAGGTATGATGAATTGGAAGTGTTTTTAGTGGGTTTTAGTGGTTAAAAGGTTCATGTGAAAAACTGGATAAGTTTTACCCCAACAAACAATGGAAAAGATAAAAATAAAAATGAAATTAGTCAAATTCGGGTCTGTGGAATGAGTCACACACACACACACACACACAGCACAGAGAGAGAGACAGACAGGCAGACAGACAAACATATAGGAGAGGGAAAAGAAAAGAAAGGGGGGAATGAGTAAGAGGGAGGGAAGAAGAGCTAGAGAAAGAGACATGGAAACACACATAGAAGGAGAGGGAGAAGCAAGGAGAGGAAAGAGAGGAGTGATAGAGGAAGGGAGGGAGGGAGGGAGGAGAGAGACAGAGAGAGAAACAAAATGCAAATGCAAATTGCCAGAGACCATGGTGTGACCCTGGGTGACTGGATGACCTCTTGCTCAGGAAGCCATGTGATGAGCTGATTGGGAGAATACTTAATGCTGCAGTAGTGACTCTGCTGGAGCCGCTGGTGTGACCTGGTGTGACCTGGTGTGCTGTGGAGCTTGAGAGCAGATAGACCTGGGTCTCAATCTTGGCGCTGTGCCTTTCAGCTGAGTGTGTCAGCACGGACTTCTCTGTGATCTTGTCTGGAAATGAGCAAGTGTGGACGCATGTAGTGAACTTCATAACTGTGGCCAAAAGGAAAGGAAAGCCAGCCTTGGGGCTTTCCAGTATCATGGGATGTTGGTGGGGAGTAATTTGAGGAACGGACCACGCAGCCCATCCATCTTCCACCCAGATTTTTCTCTTGTCCAGAATAGAACCCTTTGCCAGGGGATGGCCCCTTCTCAGATTAGGGGCTTTTTAAAGAATCAAACAATGCCCAACAAAAAATGTTAACTGTGTTGTGGTTTTGGTCTCTCTTCTGCTGTCAGTTCTCAAACCATTGCTCCAAGCTATTCCTGCCCCTTCAGCCTGTCTTCCTCTTCCTGCTTTTGTCACAGGGCCCGGGGTAGAATTCAGGGAGGTTTGGTCCTCACCAGGCTCGTTTTTTCTGATGCCCGTCTTTCTTCTCAGCCCTCTCACTGCTCCTCTCTCTCTCTCTCTGTCTCTCTCTGTCTCTCTGTCTCTGTCTCTGTCTCTCCCTCTCTCTCTCTCTCTCTCTCTCTCTCTCTCTCTCTCTCTCTCTCTGTCTCTCTCTCATTTTGTTTCATTAGAGTAACTATGCCTCAAGAGGAAGGTGCTAGGGTCCGGCCCTAGACCACATGATTACTGGAAGGATCAGGTAGTTAGAACCACTTTTCAGAGGGATTAGAAAGGAAGAAAAGGCTATCAATCAATGCCCTGTCAGAAAGGCCTTAAGTCATGAGGACCCTTCACTTGCAAGACGTAAGTGGAACAGTTATGTCCTCACCTCCTCGTGATTTGCTGAGTTTGAAGGGGCTCCTGGCAATGCACCCTTCTTTCCCCTGAAGTATTGACTTCTATGGCTCAGGGTTTATGCCTCTTCAAGCCTGAGGAGGCCTGCCCTGTGAAGGAAGCGTGTCCAGACAGCTGAGGAAAACACAGCTCTCCAAGACCATTTGGGCCCTAACAATCAATTTCTGCAAAGGTGGCTTCCTAGCAACCCCAACTGCACCTGTGTTGTCAAGGAGCCTTGCCTCGCCAGTATCCCAACACAAAATCCCCACCCAGTATATGCTCACACCCTAGCTTCTTGTTATTCATGATTCAGGGTGGTGATAGGGAGAGGGAACAAAGGTGATGGGGGAAGCAGCTATGTCTAGATCTTGGCACTTGGCGGGGCAGCTGTCACCCTCTCACCGGCGGGCTGTTTCCCAACAGTATGGTATGCAAGGGTGAGGTTTAACTCCATCCCACAGGAGCTCTTCTTGCAACATCTGGTCGCGTGGCAAGCAGGAAATGGGTTCATTAATAAGCGCTCAAGTACGAAAGTGTTGAAATGCCATCAGGCCCTGCAGCAGAGAGAGTGGAGCGAACCCTCTTAGGTCAGTGTTGGGACACACCAGTCTTCAGCTCTTTCCAGAGCTCAAATTTATTTATGTGTCTGTTCTTTCATTTATTTATTTACTGTTGTAGTTTTTGACATTGCTCTTGTTCCCCTTATGTTGCGGTGTTCTTTTGCCAGGGTCTCTCTGTACATACCAGGCTAGTCTTACACCTTCAATCCCATCGCTTCTTTCTCCCCAGCACTAAAATTACAGGAATGTCCCTCCATGCCTGTCTCATCCCCATCAGTACAATGAAAAGCAAATGACAGCAAAGACCCTTCTAGCTCTGATATTTTAGAACATTTCTCTCTGAGACAATTTGTTTCTCTCAGCCAAATAGTTCTTGTTAAGTGTCTTCCCTTTCTCCCACCCTGACCCTACCCCACCCCAAACATTTACTTTTTTTTTTTTTTTTTTTTTTTGGTCTTTTCACAGTAATGACGCTGTATTGTGATCATTGTGACTAGCATACTTGGTGAGAAAGCAACTTAAGGAAGCCAGGGCTTGTTTGAACTTTCAGTTGGAATGAGTACAGTACCCTGTGCCAGGACAAGCATGGCAGCCAACAGCTACGTGGTTGGGGATGCGTGCAGCAGCTGCCTGCTGACAGCTCAGCAGAGCAGGAAGTTGACAGAGGACAAGAAGTGGAGGCTGGTTATAAACCTCAAGGCCCACTCCAATTAAACTCATTTCCCCTAGAAAGGCCACAGATGCCAAAGGCTCCACAACCTCCCTGAACAGGACCACCACCAGGAGACCAAACGTTCAAACACAGGACCCTATGGAGGGACACTTCCCATCATTTGTCATTTCTCCTCTGTTCTTTGAAAATGATCAATACAATGCCTACTTTCAGTCTTCTTTATTGATTGCTGATGAATCGCATCCTCCTTATAAATTCTTTGGAAGTTTGTTGGCTACTTCAGGTGTTGGTAAGCTACAGCCTGGTGGCCAAATCCAAAACATCAGCCAAATGTGTTTGGCTTTGTAAATAAAGTTTTATTAGAACATACTCAGCCATGTCAATGCATTTGCATGGTATCTATGCTGCCTTACCACCACCACTTTAGAGTTAAATAGTTGTGTCAGAAATGATATGATAAATAAAACTAATTGGTCTATTCTAGCATTTTATAGAAAGTTTTGTTCATCTGCATTGGTCAAACGTCTCTAAACAAAGACCTTAGATGCTATCAGGTAGATTTCCAAAGTTACAGAGTCAGCAGTTCATACCACAAAACTGAAGCTCACTTTTTACCAGAAGACAGAAGAGAAAAACGAAAGACAATGACAGTAAGGGGGAACTTAAAAAAGGTTTGCATATGGGATGGAGAATCAGAAGGAAACTACAAAGTCTCAAATTCTTTTGAACCATGTGGATAAATTATGCTACTTATTCCAAACATCATGACAAAAACTTAAAGTGGTATTACAGTATACAACCATTGGGTAACTAACTATTTATTTTAATTTTTTAATTAACATTTTAAGCAAGTATACAAATAGTATACTTGATGGTGTTTCCATACATGAGTATCATTGTACTTTTCTCATGGTTAACCCCTCACCCTTCTCCTATTCCAAATCTTCCCCTCCAACTGGTCCCCTTCCTGTCCCCTCTGTTTTCATTTTTCAGATAGATAGACAGACAGACAGACAGATATCACATGGATGTGTATATGTATATATCATTATATCTATATAAATGTATGTAAACCTTGATTCTGCATGTGGGAGTAAACATGCAATATTGAATTTGTGAACCTACCTTATTTCATACAACATGCTGAGCACCAGTTCCATTTCCCGCAAATGGCATAATTTAATTCTTTTTTGTGCCCTATTAATTTTGAATATAAATTTTATTTCACTATGCAAACAAAAATTAACATAAAAACTTGTTTTCTTATTTGTTACATAAAAGATAGCCCCTGGCTCTCATTAATTCACATAATTTGTCTATGAAAACTTACCATTTTTGCACAAAATGCCTTTTTCTTTTTCCTAACTGTATAGGATTTCCATTAGTGATGGGTCATGATGTATTCAACCACTCTCCTTTTGATGAATAAATGGGCTGTTTCTAGTCTTTCTTACTACAAGCAATGTTTCGGTGTATAAACCTCATTGTATGTGCTTTTAGCCATGTGCCAATAGGTCTTTCCACACTGCAGGGAATTTAGTAACTTTGTACATTTGCATTTTTGATAAGGATTGTGAAATTGTCATCCACATAGGTCATGCCACTTTACTCCCCCACAGTGAGCATTTGAATGCCCTTTTCCTCACAGCCTTCCCCTGGGCAGGAGTTGATGGGACCGTTTTTAAAGTGGTATCTCCACTCTCCAAGTGTGAACATTTTCATTGTTCATGTCAATGAATGAAGCCGTAGACCTCTCGTTATAGTCAACCCTTCCTGATTGATGCAGCTCCCGTTCCTGGATGGAAATTTCTAAAGCTTCTGAGTGAAGGATGGGAGGGACTCTAACTTCAGTTCAGAGGCTGCCTCTGCAGGGGGCAGCAAGGGAACAGGACATGAGAGCCACAATGGGGCTTCCACTGAGGAGGTGGCGTTTTAATTAATTATTGGCTGCACAGATTTCCATGTTTTCCATACTATGGAAAGAAGCCTTGCTGGATTCCCTGCATGCTGCTGAAGGAAGGAGAACGGATTTTGTATTCTCAGGAAGTCAATGATGGGCAGAGTGTGCCAGGGCTTCATCAGACACTGTTGGTGTGTGGAATCTCACTCAAGGAGACAGGGTGGATGGCACAATATCTCACTCCAGGAGATGAAGTGCCCAGCAGAAAATATATTACAAATATATGTTACTGTGCATATATATCATATATCTTTATATTATGTATATATGTATGTATTTAAATATGTATGGAAGAAAGAAAAGAAAGAAGGGAGGAATGGAAGTAGAAAAGAAGAAGACAGACTGGGAGGAAAGAAATGGGGGGAGGAAAAGAAAGAAGGAGGAAGAAGAACAGAGGAAGAAGAAATGATGAGAGGGAGGAAAGAAAAACTAGAAAATGGGGGGAGGAAGAATGGAGGAACAAGAAGGAAGGGTGATCGGGTATAGGCTTAGGACATATGATATCACTGAGATGTCGCCTGCAAGAAAAACTCCAGAGATGACCTGTGGGTCAGCATCAGATAACACAGGGTCTTTGATTAGAAAGAAGGAAAGAATGGAGGGGAGGATGGTACAAAAGGCAAGAGAGGTGAAGGAGTGGTAAAGGGAAAGAGAGGAAGGAGAAAAAAGGTTTTAAAATCCAATCTCCAACTTGAGTCTCAGTCTATCACTTGTGCTCTGAGACCCTCAGCAGCCCTGCTGACCTCCTTCTCCTCCATTTCCACTCATCTAAGATGCATTCGATGCAGATACAGTTGGCATTATATCATCATTGTGTCGCATGATTGACTCGTTGTCCTTGCTCAATAGCTGTGGATTCACTGTTAATGCTGATTCGATTATGTCGACTCAAATATACACAACCGGTGTCTGAAATCAAAAGAAAAGGCCCACGATGCGTCTTACTCCAACTGTTTCTTTTACCTGCTGGGTGACCCCAGGGACCAGCTGCCTCTGGCACCCACCAGCAGCAAGCAGTCCTCCTAGCCCACTTCCAAATGTTCTCCCCTAGCCATCCTGGTTGGAAAGATGGGCGAGACTGAGAAGCCCACGATTGAGAGAGGCAGGGGGTGTGTATGGCCAGGGTCGGGAGGGGGTTTCCTGCCTCTTGCAACTGCCTCCCAAGTTCCCAAAGCCTGAGGCACTGCAAAGCTCAAGACTTGGACTTCCCCGGTGTGGCACCTAGAGAGCCACACCCTGGTTACCTGCAGCTCGTGACCATCCTGCCCTCAGGGGAGCCAATGCCCTTTTTCCTTCATTGCACCATACCAGCAAACACCCAGCAGCACCATGCACCTCAGAAGACAGTGTCTCCTAGGACCTGTTTTCCTCACAGACTAGGAGAACACAGCAAGAGAGGGCCATTCCTTTCCCATGAACTTTTTAACAGGACAGAGAAGACAGCAGCTAACTTTGTTAAGCTTCTTATACCTTTGTTAGGTTGGTTCGATGTGGTTTGTTCTTGTTTTTGTTTTTTGTTTTGTTTTGGTTTGGTTTTGGTTTTGTTTTCTTTTTTGAAACAAGGTCTCATGTAGACCAGGCTGCCCTTCTATTTGCTCTCTCCCAGAGGCTGGACCTGATCTCCTGATTCTCCTGCTTCTACCCTCCACATGCTGAGATTATAGACACAGACCACTGTAGCTAGCACACAAGCTAGTTATTTTTGTAAGTTGAAATACTGTGTATTCTTTTCCATAATATTAAATCTAAGATTCCAGACAACTAGGAAAGAGAAGAAAAAATGACAGAAGGAGGAAGAGACAGAAACAGGAAGGCTGATAAAGGCTTGAGGGATGATTGAACAGTGGTATCATGCCAATGTAACATGTGAAACTCAATCCCGTTAGAGTAGATGCATCAGTCAGCTTCTACTGTAACGAAATGTCTGAGAGAAACAAGTTACAAAGAAGAAAGGTTTATTTTGGCTCATGCTTTGTAGGTGTGTATCCGTGGTCACTTGGCCCTCCTGCTTTGGGGCCTGTTGTGAAGCAGCACGCAATGGCAGATTGTGTGGTACAGAAGCAGTCTAGTCACCTAGTCACCATAAACAGGATGAAGAAACGAGAGCACCATCATACCATAATGACATGCCTCCACTATCCTAGGGATAAAATGGCCTTCATTAGCCCTGCTTTTTCTTTTCTTTTCTTCTTTTCTTTTTGAGTTTGTGTGTACACTCATCACTTCCTACCAGTCCATGCACACGTGTGGACACATGCCACATATGCCACAGTGTATATGTTGGCTGTCAGACTTTGCCTTCCACCTTCTTCGTGACAGGTTCTTTATTTTGTTTTCCCTCAGCGTAAGCCAGGCTAGCTGGCCTGCAACCCTCCAGGGATTCTCCTGTCTCTACCTCCCATCTCACAGCAGAAGTTCTGGGATTATGGACATGTGCTGCTGCACCAGCTTGACGTGCGCTCTAGGGATCCAAACTCAGCTCCTCGAGCTCCATAACAACTGCGCCATTCCGCCCAGCCCTAAATCCATGTCTTAAAAGTTTCACCACCTACAACAGTTTCACACCAGGGAACAAGCTTTTAATACTGGAGTCTCCGGGTGACATTCCAGATGCATTGTCTGGTCCTTTGGGATACAGCATGTGGAGATAATGCCGGGTGACAGGATGCCAAGGAGTTACCTCCCCTCGTAGCAAAAACATGTTTCAATTGCAACATCTGTGAATCAATATCAAGCCAGTAAAGAGCTAGTGAGAGTCGTGGAGGAAGGAGTCTTAGTCACAGCCGGCAGTGGCCTCAGAGCTGGCAGAGCTGCTCACAAGGGGGAAGTGTGAGACCCGCAGAGTTTTGCTCTGTGTGTATTTGTGAGCACTGCCTTCTGCTTTTAGCAAGCTTGAAACCAGGTACTTGATCTGCAGCAGCCCTGACAGGACATTTACTGCCAGTGGTTCAGCTCTGTGGTCTGCCTCGCTCCTCAGGGCTCTTTCCTATTCTGAGAAACCATTTCATTCTAACATGATCATGGATGCCATGGCAATTGCCTCTGCAAAAAAATATCTATGCTTTGTTCATAGGCTCGTGGAAGCCATTGTTGTACACAGCAGAGGGGATTTTCTGAATGAGATTCAGGTTGAAGACCAAGAGATGATCCCAGACGATCCAAGTTAGCCCCATAAAGTCACACAAGTCTTTAGCAGTGGAGGACCTTGGGTGAGAGTTGAAGTGTTTGAGAACCTGAGTTTGGCTCCCTAGCACTCACATAAAGATAAGACATGGTGGCAAACACCAGTAACTCCAGAACTGGAGTGGGCAGAGACAGGTAGACATTGGGTTTGGTGACCAACCATTCTAACCCAAAGGGCCAGGTCCATCTTCAAGCTTCAATGAAAGAGCCTGTCTAGGAAGGTAATTTATAGGGGGACAGAGGAAGACATACAACAATGACCATCATACATTAACCTCAACCTGTGGTCTCCATGCGTGGACCCATAAATACAAGTACTTATGTATAAACATGCACACACACACACACACACACACAGAGAGAGAGAGAGAGAGAGAGAGAGAGAGGTTCTTTTATCTGCCTAGAAAAGTTGAGCCCAACTCTACAAAGAAAGAAAAAAAGTTAGAAACTAGAGAGCCCAGTTGACTGTCTTCACAACTGTGGGGCATTATTCTTACACAGAGACTGACTAAGAATGTCACATACAGCAACTGATGCAGCTGGACTTCTGAAATTGTGGTTTTTTAAAAAAAGAAACAAATGTATAACAAAAAATTTACTACCTTGGCCATCTTTCAGCATGCTATAGTATCTGTCCACTGTATTGTGCAACAGTCTGCAGGCTGCTTTTTATCTTGTGAAACTGAAACTCTGCACCCGTTACACAGCTCATTTCTCTCTTTTCCAGACCCTAGAACTCAATTCTACTTTTGGTCTCTGTGAACTTGAATTTCAAGTTACATTCCTGTCACAGCAGCTACCAGAGCTTCCTTCATTTTTGAAGCTGAACAATACTCTTGTCTTAGGGCTTCTAGTTGCTATTATAAAACATCAGAACCAAAAGCAACTTTTGGAGGGAAAACGTTTGCTTCAGCCTACAGTTCCACACCAAAAGCAGGGCAGGAACTCAAGTCAGGGCAGGAAGCTGGAGGCAGGAACTGAAGCAGGAGTCATGGAGGAACACTGCTTACTGGCTCATCCCTGATGCCCTTGAATCAGCTGGGAAGAATGGAGTTCATGTTGTTAAGAGGTGTGATCCTACCCAGTTCTTCACATAGCAACTTATCTCAGCTCAAATGTCACCACCTGAAGCTCCTCCCAGCTGATCTTAGTAAAGTAGCACCTGCAGTCACCATCTTCATTTTCCCTGTGTTTAACTAAATTAATTTCATTTTGCTGTCTTTTAGCTTAACAGTCTCACACACAAGAATGCATACTGTATTCTATGCAGCTGTTACGTGTTTATTGTCCCCAACACCCTGTGCACAGCATCATGCCTGGCATGTTGGTGGTACTTAACTAAATATCTGTAGAATGAAAGCGTTGTTTATTGTATCCAGAAAGTAGAAGTCAGAGGCCATCAAGATGGCTCAGCGAGTAAAGGAGCTTGCCACCAACCTTGAAGATCTGAGTTCAATCCCTGGGATTCTCCAAGTTGTCCTCTGACCACACACGTGCCTTAGCATTCATGTTTACAACTACTCTACAGAGAGAGAGAGAGAGAGAGAGAGAGAGAGAGAGAGAGAGAGATCTGTAAGTAAAAATTTAGGAGTCAAAAAAATTGGAAGTCCTGTCTACCAGTGAAACAACATTAAATGAAGGTGGTGTGGAAATTTTTACACAATTTTAAAAAGGTTCAGGCTACCTGTGTGGTTATCTACAGGAAAGAACACCTTCAGAGGAGGGTTGAGTTTTCCAAAGATAAACTGAAAAACAATGAATCATTTCAGTTTTACAATGTATCAAAGAGAGCCAGGAGTGATGGCTCTCACTTAATGATTCCAGAGTTTGGGAGGCAGAGGCACTAGTAACCGCTTGAGTTCAAGGCTAGCATGGGATAGTTAGACTCTGCCTCCTTGGAAAATAAAAGTTAAATACATGTATTTCTATGGTTAATTGGAGCAACAGGAGCCAGCATTTATAACTAAAGACTAAAGACTAAAGAGAGACAAGAGAGACTCCATTTTTCATCATAGATGGTCAAAATGTTTTGCAATTTGCTTCAATGACTTTTGTAGAGAAAAAAAACTCCCTAGGTTGGCTGAAAGATATAGCCAATATAATAATAAGGGAACAATAATATCCTGGTGTTTGCTGTTTACTTTGAAAATTTTGAAAGCCAAGAATGGGTTGTCAGATGAAAAAATTATTAGGTAATTATATGGAAATGTCATAAAGTAACTGTAACAAGATGTTCTTGTGGACTCTAAAAGGGCAGACATGTGCATCTTCATGGCTTTCGGCTTCCTGGTTGTTGAAAAACCTTCATGATAAAAATGGAGGCGAGGAACCCTGCTGCTTATTTGATACACATTCCTCAAATGCTCATGATACTCAGATGCACCTTCTTCACTCACACTGCCAGAAACAGCACAAGCCAACCCCCAGCTTTCCTGGTATCCAGGAAGACAGGCTCCAGGCTGTCTATACTTAGACTCCAGGCTTCCCTGTATGACATCTCACAGAGGCCCAGATGAAGTTGAGGCCAAAACGTCAAATTCAAGTTTCAGCAAAATCCAAGTAGCACACTCTTCACAGGTAGCTGGGGAGTTAAGGGAAGGCACTAAACTCAAAAAAATAAAATTAAATAAGAGGAACAGTCAAGATGGAATTGTACACCACTTGGGTAGGAAACAACAATGTCCCTAGAATGTGACTCCATGAAAGCCATGGGTGTAAGAGGTCTTTACAGCCAATCGTTGAGTAAAGGAGACAACAGGATTAGTACACTACTGCCCCACTTTTCTATATATCCAGTTTCTGCCCTTTCTACCTGAGAAACAAGAGAGGAATAGTGGCCGTGTGATTGTCTTTGGAGATCAGAAACTCAGGTCACAGATCAGGAGAAGAAGCTAGAGTTGAGAAAGGACAAAATATGACAATGGGAACTAACTCTCAGCAAATCCGTCTTATCTCTGATCATCCAAAGCCAGCCACGTAGGGAGTGAAGGGAGATATTAAATTAAATTAAATGATTAAATTAGGTCTACATGTGGCCCCTCTACCTTTATCTAATTCATATCCCCTCAACTTGACCTGAAGAGACCTGGAGAGGCAGGGTGACTTGTGGAAGGTCCACAGCAAGATAAGGGCCGAGATGAATGGGCAAGGCCTTGGCTGCTGGCCTCACTATTATTCACAATTTGGTCTCTCTGGGGCTGCCAAGCCTTCTTCACCTCTGGCTGTGACCTCATCTCACGCCTCACTTCACAGACTTAGTCAAACCCTGCTCCCAGTTGGCTCCCGCAATGCTGTCACAGGGGTTTGAGGGAAGTCCGTTTTTTGTTTTTTTTGTTTTTGTTTTTGTTTTTTTTTTTTCTCAGATGCACCTCTCTTCTAATTTTTCTTCTTTTTGTGAGGGCTAGATGAAGGAAAGGCACCTAAGTGTCCCTGGTGTTTCATAATATGAGCAAAAGCCTGATGGAGGATGAAATCCAGAGCAGAGCATCTGAGAAAGTTCTCAACAGGTCTCAAAAGAGCTCCAGGCTGCCTTGGTCACCCTCACCAGCTTATCTTGTCTCTGGGGGTGGCTTTTGAAACTCCAAGGAAATACCCACTTGGGACCTAGTTCCTCATACACCTGCCATTGTAGGATTATCTCTTAGGTGGTACACATCGTGCCAAGCAAATAATACATCAGAACAAAGGAGAAAGACGTGGTTACCTGTTGTGAAAACTCTGTTATGGATGGAGGTGGATCTCAGATAATGGACAAACAAATCAATTCAATTCAGAAGGGAAACGGGATGATCTGACAAGCAGTAATGACAGACAACATCTATTCCTGTCATAGTCTTCCTGGCTGGAGCACAGGTATTCTGGAAACTCACTTGACAACCCCCCCTCCTTTGCCTATTAAACTATTCAAAGAGTGGATCCCAAAGAATTGGGATTCCCCCCCCCAACCTCATTGGAAAGGAAAAGTCTAGGGCCCTGGTGCCAACCAGGTCAGGATCTTTTCCCACACTGTTCTATCAATTTGTCAGACTACCTTATAGAAGATACTGAAGCCAAGAAAATGATGGGCCAGTTATGGTAGGACCACATCTTGACCATAGTTAGGTATACCTCTTTGCTCTCTGTTTTAAACCATAAATGTGGACTTTGATGATGGATACTAGATCTTCTTCCTCTGCTCCTTCCCCTTCCCCCTCACATTCTTCCTTCTCTTTCTCCTTCTCTTTCTCCCCCTCCTCCTCCTCCTCCTCCTCCTCCTCCTCCTCCTCCTCCTCCTCCTCCTCCTCTTCTTCTTCTTCTTCTTCTTCTTCTTTTTCTTCTTCTTCACTATCATGTGTCTCCTTGATTGGTATACTGAAGACAAGTGCCAAAGCCTAGCTTGTTAGGCCTGCCAAGGTCCAGGCTCTGAACCCCAGCAACTTCAGTAGCATTGTACTCTTCTCCACAACAACTTTCTGAGAGCGATACTTTTACCATCTCTGTCTCACAGATGGAAGTAAAAACTACAGCACAAAGAGATCAGCAATTGCCAAGGTCAATCGATATGTGTGAGATCCATAGTTGAGCCTGAGAAATTATGCTTCAGAGCTGATATACATCAACAGCTATACTGGGGAATGGGAATGATGTCAAGGAAGGCCTTTCTGGGAAGATGGCTTAGAAGCTGAACTGAGGCACACAGTCTATGAAAAAAAAGAAACAATGTGTGTTGGTGTATGTGGGGAATGTTTAATGTGGGAGAGCCTGCATAGTCTCTAATTTTTTAGAAGGCCTGGGAAGGTGGGAAGGGTTTTAACTTTATTCTTGGTACTCCGCACAATGCTCCAAGTCAGCTCTACATTTTTTTTTCATCTAATAATTAAACAGCCTGGTAATGGCAACTGAGCAGGCATTATGACCCATATCCTGGAAACAGCATATAGTGTTTCCAGTAACTTACGGATGGAAATGAGCCTGGACTGTGTCAAGTGCTCTCTCTATTTAAGTGCTCTCTCTATTCAGGCTCTCTGCTGAGGAGCAACTTGCTACTTCTTTGCTCTCCCCATGGCTGGGTATTCTAACATACCACTCTGCATTCCCAGACTCTTATTTTCCTCTCTGTCCTCTTCCACAACCGCGGGATGTGCCTCTCCAGATGCCTCAACAACTTCACTTCCAGGGAAGTCTAATAAACAAATCTATCCTCATCCTCTGAGGTGATAAAGCTGTGTTGGAACTGTAGCCAACTTGTCTTCACTTCCCTGTAAGAACTTCCAACAGTCTTCCCTTCCTCCACTCACAAGACCGCCTCAAGCTACTAGCCTTGCCTTCTCTGCCAAAACTGAAGTCATTAGTTGATTAATGGCCTGTTCTCAATATAGCCACAGTTGGAGCCTAGGGCCTTTGGTTAACAGGTGGAGGTTTGCAGATGCCAAAAAAATAAGCATTGTTCCAACTAGCTAATTTCTTATCTATGAAAATGATCTCGCTTGCCTTGGAAACCAACTTCAGGAGTGGGGAGCAGTAAACCCAGTCTCCCCAGAGCTATCAAACCCTCAGTGTAATCTCCAAACCCTGTCTTCCTCTCTGCATCAGCTTATCACTCTCCTCCCTTGACCTTGGCTTTCACATCCGTCAGAGCCTTCACAGCTCAGAGCTCACCACGCCGTCTCGCAGCTCCATGCCGGGTATCTACATCACAGCGCCCTCTCCTTATCGGCCTGTCTTCCTCACAGATGCCCAAGCATGACTCAGACACCACCTGCCCAGGAAAAGCTCCGTGTCTGCCCACATCTCACTGAGGCCCATTAGACAGCCCTTCTCTGTGTTTCCGTAGCCGCAATGAATACTCTGTGTGTGTCAACAGCACAGCAAACCCACTTAACCGCTCAACACGGACCATCTCAACCTTCAGCTAGGCACAGTCTGAAATCCTACCCTGTGAGGAGAGAAGTGGAATCATAATGTGGCAAAACTTGGGAGTCACAGTCTGTACCCCGACAACCCACATTTGACCACCAGTCCTCAAAAAGGCCAATTAATAGCAGAAAGCAGGAAAGAGAGATTGGTTCCATGTGGGCCCTGGTGGTTTGAATGAGAATGTCCCCACTCAGGCTCAGATATTTGAAAACTTGGTCCCCAGCCGGTGGCACTGTCTGGGGAGGCTTCGGAACCCTTAGGAGGTAAAGCCTTGCTGGAGGACGTGTGTCACTAGGCGTGGATTTTGAGTGTCCAGCCTCACTCCATTTCCAATTCACCCTCTCTACTTGCATGCATTTTGAAGGTGTGATCTCTCAGCTTCCTGTTCCTGCCTCTAGGCCTGCGCCTTGTTGCTCTGCCTTTCCACCATAACAAACTCTGAGAGGGTTAGACAAGTTGTTACAAGCAGCCCTCTCCTCCTCAAATTGCCCTTCGCCATGGTGCTTTATCACAGCAAAAGAAGAGTAACTAATACATCAGGAAGAGGGACAAAGATTAGAAATGCCCCTCTCTAGTACATCATCGGGGCCCTGAAATGAGGCTGACATTTAAATAGAGAACTGAGAATACATACATCTAAACAGTCCTGGTCAATCACATTTTGACCCATCATTGTCTGGACTCCAGAGTCCCTAGACGCAAGCTGACAAGCTGTCATCACTGTGTGGAAGTTCTTTCCAGGGCACAAGTACCCCCTTTGTCTGGCACCAGGCTCACAGCATTTTCCTTCTCCCAGCATTAGATTCCTGGGGAAATTCCCATTGTGTTGAGGTCAATTTTTTTTTTCAATAGTCAGATTGAGAGACACGAGTGTCTGTCTACATTATCTTCATTTCTGCCAGGGCAGTTTCAAAAGTGGTGTGCCAATGACTCATCATCAAGTGCGGCAGAGGGGATTCGAACCAAGGCAGGTGACTCCAGGAGGTGAGCCATCAGAATCCACACTCTCCGATGTGTTCCCCTACGATGAGTAGCACTTCTTAGGCACTGACAGTCCTTGCCACAAATTTTCACGGTAGTTTTTGCTGTGATCTCCATTTGGAAAATAAAGAAGTGTAACTGTTTAAACAGATCACATCACACCGCTGACACTGCCCAGACGAGCTGAGATCTCTGCTCATCCAACCAACACCTCATCTTGGCCTCTACCTCCTTTTTCTTTTTCTTTTCTTAAAGACGTATTTTGTTGTTTTTTTTTTAATTTTTTAATTTATTTTATTTTAAAACTTTTAAATTTTTATTAATTCCTGTTTATTCACTTTGTATCCCAGCTGTAGGCCCCTCCCCATATTTTGTTCTAAATTATGTGTATGGGGAAAGACCAGAAGAGACGCTTAAATCTCCTGGAGCTAGAGTTATAAGCAGTTGTAAGCTGCTCAGTGTGAGTGTTGGGAAGAGCAGTACGTAGTCCTGTGTGTTGAGACATCTCTTCACCCCACTGCCTCCGCCACCTACACTCTTCCATACTAACAGGCTACGTTGTTAGAGATAATGTGCCCTGCATGAAAAGAGAAGGCAAAGTTTAGACAACGTAGACATCTCCCTCCCTTGTAGGTAGGACAGAGGAGAAATGTCTGTCAGGATTATGGAGGGAGGCTTCCAAAGAAGTAGTTTGAAAGAGTGTACTCTGCTAACACCATTCTGTGCTTGCTTTTTTTTTTTTTCTTCCAACTTGGGGTGCAAAATCTGGACCACCAGCAGCCAACTTATTATCAAGAAGCAAAATTACTGAGCAGAGCAGAAGAATCCAGGCTTTCTGGGGACACCATGTAGCTGCCAGCCCAAATTTCAAGGAACGTAGAGTGAAAGAGCTTTTTAACATCTCTATTACTTGGACACTATTACTTGAAGCCTAATACCATTTTTTACCCATTTGCTTTGGTGTGTCTGGCGATTACCTCTTCTACGTTGCTCTGAATTCCCCCAGCATGAACTCCTGTCCTCATCTGGTCTTTCTCTGCATGGATGTCCCTAACAGCATCTGGTCACCACATTCATGAATCACCCCTGCCTCCCTTACTTTCTGCTCCCCAATGGGTAAAGGAGGTTAACTTAAGAAAGTAAACATCTGCCCTTTAGAGGCTTTAGAAGTAAAAGCACAGAAGTAATGGGAGGGATGAAGGCTGCATGTAGGGGCGGGGCTCTAATCTGTGCAGGTACTCTTTCCTACCTTTCCTTCCTTCCTTACCTTCCTTCCTTCCTTCCTTTCTTTCCTTCTTCCTTCCTTCCTTCCTTCCTTCCTTCCTTCCTTTCCTTCCTTCCTTACCTTCCTTCCTTTCTTTCCTCCTTCCTTCCTTCCTTCCTTCCTTCCTTCCTTCTTTCCTTTCTTTCCTGAGACAGGGAGCCTTTGTTTCAATCAATAGTGGTTTCAATCCATGTCTGAGAAACCCGGGGTCAGGAGTCAATTAAACCTGACGGGTGAAATCAGCAGAATACTTGAGCAAGAGCTGGCTTAAAACTTAGATGAATCAGCCAGCCTCCCAAGTGTTGCCATCTGAGGCACTCTGGGAATCGCCTCACACATCCTCTGCTTCTTCCCCACATAAGATTGGCTCCACAAGGCCACTAAGGCCCTGGAGATGTAAGGCTTCCCAGGCCAAGGCTGTGCGTTGGCCATTGAGAACAGCAGCCTCCTGGAACCTCCGTCCCCTCATCTGCACAGCGGAATCAATAGTATCAAGCTCTGCCTCCCTCTGGGGGCTGGCAAGAGCATCAAGGATAAAGATAAATAGGAAAAAACATCTCGCAAACCTCGCCCACGCCCAAGTCATGTGTGTTTGTTTTTCTCAGGCCTCTGCTTCCACAAATGACAGGAAGTGCCTTCCAAATCCAAATCTGTGTATTCACAGCTATGTTTTCAAGACTTGGGCATTAGTCCCTGATAAAAGGCCGATTTCTTGTGGTTGTTGTTAGCTTTTTTGTTTTTGTTTTTCAGGAAATAGGTACTTTTTGGCATGGGAAACGTAGGTAAAGGATGGAGTTTTACAGATCTTCGGTCTAGTATCCAGGACTCTGGGGAAAAGCCAGAAGATAAGGACCATGAGAAAACACTCTTGGTGGGAAAGGGGGAGGAAAGTGGGTTTTGTTTTGTTTTTGGTTGGTTGGTTTCTTGCTTACTTGCATTTGGTTCTTCTGAAATAAAAACTACTCCAGCTGCAGTGACTTTCTTTAGCTTAGATGGCAACTAAACTTGTAAACACAATAAATTAACTCTCTTTTAGGAGAATTAGGTGGCAGCTGGGAGTGGACAAGACTCTTAACTTTTTATTCTTTTCTAGAGTTTGGGTCTGTTTTGGTTTTTTTGTTTGTTTGTTTTTTGTTGTTTGTTTGTTTGTTTGTTTGCCTTATGTGTGTTTATATGTTTGTTAAGAGCTTAAAAATAAGCTATGATTAAAGATCTTGGAAATTGTTTCCACCCCCACCCCCGGTAGTTGGTTTTTTATTACCATGATGAAATGCTTGAGGCTGGATAACTTTTAAAGAAAAGAGGTTGGTTTAGGTCTCAGTTCTGAAGGCTGAAGGTCCAAGTAGCATAGTACAGGTTCTGATGAGGGCCTCTTGGCTGGTAGAGGAAGAGAGAGATCATATGATGTAGAAGGAAGCCAGACAAGAAAGACCAGTGTTGCTGCTTTTTCCTGTGTTAACAGGAACCTATCACCTTGACTTCTTCAGAACAACCAATAACTTAACTGGCTCTCACTAGGCCCCACCTCTTAAAGGGCCATCACCTTCCACGTTATCACATTGGAAACCAAGCTCCCAACAGGCAAATTCCTCATCCAATTCACGGTGCCCACTATGCTCCATGTGAGGTCATCATGAAGTAAAGAGATTTGGAGATTTCTGACCACTAACAGGCTCTGACTATCTTATGGATGCCATTCTTAGGGGCCACTCGACAGCCATCACCCAGCCTTTCCCTGGGGCCCTTTGAAGATCAGGAAACCAGAACTCAGGTGTGACCACAGGATGCTAAGTACAGTGCCAATTCCCACCATTTGTCAATCAGAAGGGAAGCAATACTAACTTAATAACATTATGTCACAGGAGGATTTGCCCGTTAACCGATTTGCCCATTAGTAACAGTCAGCTTAGCTGCTTAGCTCGTATTACCGCCCACTCCCACCAACAGAAAGAGGAACCCCAAAAGATTTTTTTTTGGCAAAGGCATTTTTTATGGTAAGAAAAAAGAAAAAATTAATTTATTGATCATGAGGCTCAAAGAACCTACGGAGTGATCCAGTCAGCAGACTGAGTACTGAAGTGCCCTGGCTGTGTTTATTTTGTTGTGATGGATAGCTTTCATGTCAACTTGGCACAAGCTAAAGTCATCTGAAAGAAGGGCACCTCCGTTGAGAAAATGCCTCCGTAAGATCAAGCTGCAGGCAAGCCTGCGAGGCATTTTCTTAATTAGTGATTAATGAGGGAGGGCCCAGCCCATCGTGAGTGGCGCCATCCCTGGGCTGGTGGACCTGGGTTTTACAAGAAAGCAGGCTGAGCAGCTGTGAGAAGCAAACCAGGAAGCGCCACCCCTCCATAGCATCTCTGCCTCAGGTCCTGCCTCCAGTTCTCTGCCCGGCTTGAGTTCCTGTCCCGGCTCCCTTTAATGATGAGCAGTGGTGTGGAAGCATAAGCCAGATAAATTCTTTCCTTCCCGATTTAACTTTGGGTGTGGTGTTTTAGCACAGCAATAGAAACGCTAACTAGGACACCAGTGTTACATACTGTTCTATTATTTATTGTCATAAATTAAGTTTTGTCATGGGTATGTGTACATAGGGAAAACATGGTGCACTTGGAGGTTTAGAGTTTGCTGGTACCTGTGATTTCAGACATCCACTGAGGGTCTTGGAATTTATTCCCTGTGGACATGAGGGGACCATTATACTTGACTGCCTCTCATAATCAGGTTATCTCTGGGGCCCTCCAATGAACCATGCCAAGGACCCAGAACTTTGCTGCCTATCCTGATGTCCTTGGGTGAGGACAATTACCGAAAGATATCCTCAAGAATGAGGGAAAAACCTAAAGAGAGGAGGTGTAAAATAAATAATTTGTCAAATAGATAAATAAGTAAATAAGCAAACAAAGCATTATGACAGACACCTCTTCTCTGGATCCTTGAAATCTTTGAGCATCTCTTATAAAATGAAGTTGATACTATCTGGCTCAGGGTTAGAGGAAAATCTGATGAGAGTGAGTATGTGGCCCAGCATATAGGAGTATAGGAGGCCTTTAATGAATTTTCTGTTTTTCCTTTTTCAGAAAACTTCTAGTACATATATATATATATATATATATATGTCTTAATATAATATATTATATATATAATATATATTAATATAATATATAATGGTATATATATGGGTCTTAAAAGTCCACATCCGAGCCCATGGCTCAGGAGGTCACAGGCCCTATGTGGAAAACTGCTAGTGTTGTCTTGCTAAATGGATATATCCATCAAGCTGCCTTCTCCATATTTGTGTTTACACCCTCAGATTAGTTCTGCTTTCAACCTTGGCCAGAGAATCTTCTCTCTGAAGGGGCCCACAGTTAATGTAGAAACTGCAGCTGGTCGAAATGCTGAGAATACGTGTCTCGTGAGAGCTCAGTCATAGGTGGGGACACTGAGGAGGAGGGGGTAGAGGGAAAGGGGGGAAGCGCTGTGAAATGCTGTCTTCTGGGCAGCGCGTGGCCATCGCACTCATGAATTCATAGAAGCTATGGTTCCCTGCGCAAGATCAACCCAGCAGTGTCAGTGAATATCCCGACAGGCAGGACTATTTGTGCTCAGTGATTAGCAGAAACAGCAGTGAAAGAGAAGAAAGACAAAGAGCAAAGAGGAGGGGGAGTCTTATGGGCTCCTGGGAAATCAGGAGAGGTGAGTGGAGGGTGTATGTAATCAAAATACATTGTTTACATATATGAAATCATAAAAGGAAAAAACTCTTTTTTTTCCACAGAGGGTCTCACTGTGTATCTCTGGCTGAACTGGAACTCACTATGTAGACCAACTCTCAAAAATCCACCTGCTTTTGTCTCCTAAGTGCTGGGAACTCGAGGTGAGCATCACCATACCTAGCACAGTATTCTATTTTCTCAAAAGTCCACATCCCTTTCCTGAAGGAACAGCTAAGTGATAAATAAACGTTAGAGTAGGGGCTCTCAGGACGGTGCATTGCAGCCAGGAGTGGTCTCTCCTAGAAGAGGGGCTCCCACGTGGTCGTCTCCACCCACTCATCCAGCAGAGACTGTGGGGGCCATGCGGCAACTCCACGAGTCCCTGGACAGTGTGGGGCTGTCATCCCACCCACCTTGGCAACCAATGCGTGTCATACAAGTGGGGCAGCCATGGCAGAGATGTGTTGTCGCCAGCAGACTGACAGCTTTCTCTATCATTTCTTCCCGAGTGTTTCTTTTGGAGAATGAGACATCACCAAATCAGGCTTCCAGGTTGCCCCCAAGTTCTGGACGTGATAGTCACCTCTCTAAAGATTCAGTCTGTGGAAGATGGCACAAGCAGCCACCAGCCAGGGCACAAGAACAGATAGTGTGGCCTTATAAGCTAGGTGCCTCCAAAAGGCTGCTTCATGCCAGTTTGGGGGTCCACTTTCAGAACAGTGTGATCTGGGCCAGTTTCCTGTGCCACCTGTTTGCTGGTGAGCATTCACTTAGCTTTCAATGGCCGTGAAAACTGATCAAAATAGAAACCTAAGGTCTGGTCTTGAATGAAATCCTGGCATTTTGGCCACTGACAAGAGGTTAACTTACGAGAGGATCCACGTTGTCTTTCTCTTCTCCCTCGTGATATTTTCTTTGTTTGGATTTTCCAAGGAGTTTCCTCTCTTAACATTTGATCTTTGGGGGTTTTATCTCCCTACACCGATTTCCTCTTTGTCACTAGGCCCTCTTCCCACTCTTCCCTGGGCCTCGGCCTTCTCCACATGACTCCTCCTTCCTCCTTTTCTTCCTCTCTATTTCCCTTTTGTAAGAATTCCTTAAATATGTCTGCCCCTACTAGGAAGTGAAAACCCTGTTGGGGAGAGAAAGTAGAGTTTGTGGGTTTAAAGCAAGAATGTCAGGGTCTGCTTTAGTTATGAAGCCAGGGTTTGACCCCTGAGTATCCACAGGGCTTCAGATACACAATGAGTTGTAGTTTTTGCCCTCCTGACAAGAACAGAGATGCTCAATGCAAGAAATCGAATATAACACTGTGTCTATAACTGCTATGTCAGGAAAGTGCTTAACCTGCGGCATACCCTACGTGAAATATCTGGGTGTGGTGATGCATGCCTGTCACTCCAGTTCCCAGGAGACTAAACAGGAGGATGACAAACTGGAGCTTAGCCTGAGCTGAGCAGTGAATTCAATCCCAGCCTGAGCTGCATAGTAAGCCTCTGTCTCAAGGAACAGACAAGTAAATAAATACATAACCCCATCTTGTCTTAAGGAAACATTAAGACTAGCCCAATCTGATCTTTACTGAGTTCTAATGCAGTGGAGGTCGCAGCTATGTTGCTGATAGGTGAAGGTTCCAGACTTCTCAGGGACAGAGTAAATGGCAAAGGGCTGAACGCAAATTAACTTCCCAATTACAAATCAGATTGGATGGTTTCTCTTTTGTATACTGAGCCCTTAAACAATATTCTCCAGAAAGGATCCAATCACTACAAAAATTTTTTTTAATTGGTTTTAAATGAAATGTTGTTTGTTCCTTTGGCAGAAGTCTCATACAGCTGCTCCACCTGAATGAGTATGTCCCTAACCATGAATGCTCGCTGTCATTGCTCCACTCCTTTTTGGGCCTCTGGATCTTGAAGTCCCGTTAAAAATCAACAGCACAGGACTGTGGAAGTGGCTCAGTGATGAGGAACATTGGCTACTCCTCCAAAAGACCTGGCTTTGATTTCCAGCATGTACATGGCAATTCATAACCATTCTGAACCCCAGCCCTAGGGGATCTGGTGACCTCTTCTGGCCTTTGAAGGCACCAGGAATGCACAGACATTCATGCAGACAAAATACCACACCTAAAAAGAAATTAGAAATCAACAGTGGGGCTGGGAGGATAGCTCATTGGGTACGAGTGTTTGCCACCCAAACCTGACTTACCTGCATTTAATCCCTGGAATCCACATAAAAATCAGTAGGTGGCATACAACTATGACACCAGGATTCCTATGGAGAGGTTGAGAAAGGAGAAATGCCTGGACGATCACTGCCCAGCTAGCGTGGAGTAGAAAGGAGAGTAGCAGAAATAAGAGAGACCTTGACTCAAAAAGCAAGGTGGGAGACAAGAGGCAGTGTCAAAGCACACACACACATACACACACAAACACTAGTGATGTTTCTTTTTTTTTTTCAACCCATGATACTATAGAGGACTTAATCTCGCCCTTCAGACTTTCTCAGAAATTATTTTCTTTCCATGGGCCTCCGACAGTGAAAGACAGTTACTAAGCTCTTGGTTTCATTTCAAGAAAACCGGTTGCCCACTTTCTTCACCATGTGAGAAATGTGGTTACACTCAGGATTTCACACAGTTACTTGTGGTTGTGAATTGGATCCGTCAATGTATTTTCTGTGTTTAGCTATGCTGTTTCACTATCTGAAAATGTGATGTTTAAAAAAAAATAAAATTCTGTCCAGTGCTCTCTCTCTCTTCTTGCCTGCAGGCACACAGGCAGGCAGAATACTGTATAAATAAATTATTTATTATTATTTATAAATAATAAATAAATTTTTAAGAACAAAATTCCGATCTCATTAGTGACATTTCAGAAATAAAGGGAGTCTGCATGACTAGTGACTCCCCAAAGATACTTCTGAAGAAACAGGACCCCTGTAGCTAGTTGCCCACAACCATGGCCATCAGAGTCAATGGGATTCTGTGCTTCTGGATGACAAGTTCAGGGGCATCTCATGCTCCCCTGCCACATATTTTGCTGAAGGACGCAGGGAAGGTTCTTAGGAAGAAAAGTAGATTGTGGTACTCCTCAACCCCACATAGTTTCTTATCTTATACAACTTGCTGCCAAAGATAGAATATGCTGAGGGACCCAAGAAAAGGGCAGAGAAATTTCAGATTGCCAAGAGTGTAGCTTATTTCATATTTACATACAGAGTAATATCTTGAACAAGAGACAGGAGAATCAGTGTACTCTAAGGTAAGAAGAAAATATTTACAGACTAAGCTAGACAAAAAATGGGATCTATTAGTTTTCTCATTGCTGTGATACCTAACAAAATCAACCTAAGGGAGGAAGATTTTATTTGGTCATCATTTGAGGGCACAGTCCATCATGGAAGGGAGGACATGGCAGCAGGAATATGATGCAGGTCGTCACATTGCATCTGTTGCCGAGAAGTAGAGAGAGATGAGAGCTGGTCCTGAGGTCCCATTCAAATTCCTTCTGTTGGGTCCAGGATCTCAGCTCTTGATGTGGCCCTGCTTCGGTTCAACCTTTCAAATGACACTGTCATTGAATCACCTAGAGATGTGGTTCCATGATTCTAAATACAGTCAAGGTGTCAACTAACGCTAACCATCACATGGGCTGTAGCCAATATAATGTGCCTAGGCTTTCTAAAAAAAAATTATTAACATGTCAAATATCCATCATTTACAGCCTGGGTGTCAGCGGCTAGCATGAAACACTCAGCTGACTATTTTATAAACTTCACTGTACAGGGTTTAGAATCTGGACCATTTTCCAATGTGCTCCATAAAGTTGGTACAGTCACATTTAAATTTATTTCCTTGTATAATTCTCACAGCTACTTTTAGAAGGTGGTCAAATTGTTACTACTGCTTTATAGATAAGTAACTGAAGAAATAGGGTGCCTTAGTCCATTTTCTGATACTGTAACAATATATGGATCCTATAACATGTAAAGAAAATAATTTAATATGTCTTCAGCAGTGAACCTAACACCTGTATCTACACAGATATACTCACAAGAGCCAGGCAGATGGGGCATATATCCAAAAACAACCACCACCACCCCTCATACTGTTAGGATATTCCAACTGGCCCCCAACCTGAAGTATCACACCATTCCTGTGCCTTCGTGTCACCGAACCCACCCAGTAGAATTAAGAAAAGAGTCAACTGCTTCTTCAGTGCTCAGGCCTATATTCATCCCTGGAACTGCCATTTAATGTGACATGCCTTCTCGTGCCACCATTTCCTTGGCTGCAAAGTAAAGAGAGTAATCTCGTCCACTATGTCAGTCTTCTCAGGTTGCTATAAGAAAATGCCGTAGACTGGGTAGATTATAAGCAACCCAGGTTTATTCTAACAGATGGCAGTTATCAAGGCAGGTAAGAAAGATGGGAAGCCTAAGACTGAGGGTCCAACAATTCTGAGTCTGTTGAGCCCCTGTTTCCTTACACTAAATGTGTTCCTGATATGTCCTCGACATGGTGGAAGAGACAGGAAATTTCCTGGAGTCCCTTTCACAAAGTTCCTAATCACAATCATGAGGGTTCTGTTCTCAAGACCTTATCACTCACTAAAGGCCTCACTTCCTAATGCCATTGGCTTTGGAGATAGGAATTAAACATACAGATTGGGAAAGTACACATTTTTAGATATCACAGCACAGAATTCAGGACATTTAAAGGCTTATTCCTTGACTCAGGTGAGGCTTAAGGGCTAAGATAAAAAATATGCTTTTCATCAGTATCTGGAGCAACGGGGCAGCTTCAAAGAGCATAACCATAAGCTTCCTCCCTGCTCTGCCCTGAAGAATAACTCCCACTGGCTAAGTAACCTTAACAGTACCACATTTGTCCTAGTCATTCTTGATTGAATTGAGAGACACCTAGGGGATTAGTAAAATACACCTCCAGAATGTGTGTGTGTGTGTGTGTGTGTGAGTGTGTGTGTGTGTGTGAGCGCACGTGTGTGTGTGTTTTTGGAGGCAATAAGACATAGGGTTCTGACCTAGTCAATCAATGGCTTAATCCATTAATGGATACAATGGCATTATTGAGGGGTAGAGTTTAATTGAGGAAAATAGGACATGGGAGCATGTCACATAAAAACATATCTCGTTTCCTGGCTCCTTCCTATCTCTTTCCTGCTTTGTGATTGTCAGACAGTGATTATGCTCTGGCACAGGCTCCAGACACAAGGAAATTCTGCCTCACCTCAGGCGGAAAGTGATTAGTCCAGCTGGTCTTGGACTGATCCCTCTGAAAGCATGAGCTAAGATCATCTTTCCTCCCTAACATTGTTTCTCTCTGGTATTTGTCACGGGAACAAAAAGTCTGGCTTGTGCATTACGTCCTAATACAATGTTTCTCAACCCGTGGGTCGCGACCCTTTCATGGGTGTTATATATATTATTTGTATGTACAGATATCCTGCATATCATATGTTTACATTACTATTCATAACAGCAGCAAAATTACATTTATGAAGTAGCGACAAAAATAATTTTATGTTTGGGGGTCACCACAACTTGAGGAACTGCATTAGGAAGAACCACTACTTTAGCAGAAAATGATGGGATGAGTCAATCTCCAGTTCAAAGCCTGGCTTGTTCATGTTCAACTGCCTCATTCTGGCTTTGAGACTTTTCCACTTGGTACCCATTTCATAAAAACACATTTCCACTGTGTTATCCTCACTCTTGGGACACTGAATCAATCCTGTCACACAAGTTAGTCCTCCATGGATATCACAAAGGTAAGTCCCTCGAGATGGCAGATATATTTTTAGAGGTACGTAGTAGTTGAAGGCCAGCCAGGGCCACACAGTAAGACTCTGAAAATTAATAATAAATAAATATGAATGTTTTTAATTTATAGGAAGACAGTCAAAGCTGGGCTTCAGTTTGAGAAAACAACCCTCTGTAGACTAATCTAGAAGCCAGAACTTGATTTCCAACAGAAGACCAGTTTCGACCGTGTTTTGTTATTGAAGATTCTATGAAAGTCCTCAAACCTCAGTTTCCTCATCCTTAGGGGAAAATAATGCCTATCAAGAGACACTAGCATGTAGTGAGGTCATGGGTAACCAAATGTCAGGTTTTCTTCTCTTTCCCTATGTCAGTGTCTCCCCGAGTGACACACCAACTGTTAGTGGTTCATCAGAACATTTTCTGTCTTAACTGGCTTTTTCATTTCAGTGCTCCATAAACAATGTAAAGGGCATTAGAAAAATTGTAAAGAGGGTATCTACTTTTTGAGGCTAAGTAAAAAATAGAGTCAAAAATACATATCTAATAGTTCTTACAAAGTACTAAGCAGTGAAGAAATAGTGAGGTACCTCAATAGGCCGTAAGCATACAAAACAACAACTTAAGGGAAAATTTTAACATACTGAAAATGAAACATCATTCCAACTTTAATATAGTTTTACATTTATTTATTTTGTGTGGGGGTGATCACAGTGTTCATGTGGGTATCCGATCAATTTTTAATTAATTATTAATTTATTTATTTATTTATTCAGTTACCAGGTGGGGAAAACTCAAATGCCACAGGGTTCATGTGGAGGTCAGAAGACAACTTGTAGAGATCAGTTCTCTAGTCTTCCAGAATGTGGATCCTGGGGTTGAGCTTGAGTCATGAGCAGCACGCGCTTTCACTCACAGAGCCCTCTCTCCAGGACTGTGATTACTAGTTGAGAACTAATGCCCACTGGGGTCTCTGGGAAGAAGGACCTGAGGTCATACGGCGCTTTCTTTTGAAAAGCCCAGGGACACATCTTTCCTAGCCGTAGCATCAAGTATAGTTACTCTTCTCCTAAGGATTGGTTTGCTTTGCCTCGCAGTCACAGCAAATCATGTCATAGTTTGGGTTTTCCTATTTGTGTTCACAAGAAAAGCTTAAATCTAAATCCCGTTTTGGCACCAGTTGTGAAATACATATGAATCTGAGTCATGTTCATTGCTTATTAGGCTTATCCCTAACTCTGTCGCTATTGTTTTCAGTTTAATTTCTCTTTTCCTTTGAATTTTATCACCTTCCTATATGTTCATAATCTCCCATACTGTCCTAAATGAGAATATTGGAAGATATAAATTTTTGAAGTCCTAAGTTTTTGTTTGTTTGTTTGTTTATCAATTATTTTCTTGGTGGTATGACTCTCTAGATTAAAAAAAAAAAAAAGTGTCCTTAAATTCAAGGGATTTTTTTTTTCCAGGTGGAATCTTTCTATGCCCCTAGATTGGTGTTATGTGAGTGTGCGTCAGTAAGAGTGAAACAGTCAGTTTCTTAGTATCATTTTGAAATCGGTCCTTGTCAAATGCATGCCTTTCAGTGTTACATAATTATTTAAAGAATCATTGTCATCACCTCTCTGGGCAACCCCATGGACTTTAAAGAACACAAGGAAGTGGGTGCCGAGGCAGTATTGAACTTCTTCTTTTTTTTTTTTCCTCAAAAGCCAAGGTTTTGCTGACAACAACAACAGAGCAAAAGAAAAAAAAAAAAAGAAAGAAAGAAAGAAAAGAAAAGAAAAAAATCCCAACCTAAACCGATACCAAAATGTGATATCAAAAGTGTTCAGAATACCCTAAAGTCAGGGAAGCACTTTTGTTCAGAGGCCACAGTACACTGAGCCTCCTAAGAGAGAGCATTTCTCATGGGCCCTTTCCTATACCAACCAAAGTTTTCCCATTACAGAAAGTCGTGCGTTTGTTTTGGTTCAACTCTCAATCTTCCAGGTATCTTGTCTTCATTTTTTTTAAAGATAGATAATTCCTATTCTATATATCATAACATAAAGTCACACACTATATGAGGATAGGATTGCATGTGGCAAGAATCAAACTCAAGGGTCTCGAGAGACAGCTCAGTGATTAAAGCGCTTTTGTTTCGAGCATGAAGGCCAGATAACACATACCCAGCCCCCATCTAGAATGGCTGCACACAGAAGGCAGAAAAGGCATCACCAAAGCAGCTTGCTAGCTGGACTAGCTGAATTAGCACATGCTGTGTTCACGTGAAAGACCCTGCCTTAACACATAAGGCGGAGAAAAGCCAAGGAAGACCCCTGACATCAGCCTAGCCTCATGTCTTTATGTGCAGACACACACACACAGGCACTCACACCAAATCCAATTCCAGCCAGAAAAAGATACCAAGATGAGGGTGGCAGCAAAAGTCACTAGAAATCACTCACACGGGGATGAGTTTGTAACTTGTCTAGCACGAACGAAGGCCTGAGTTGGACGCACAACACATAAACCAAGCACGATGTTTCACGCTTATAATCCCACACTTGGGAAGTGGAGGCAGCAGGATCAGGATTTCAAGATCTTCTTTAGCTGCACAGTAAGCTTGGGCTATATGAGACCCTGTCTTAAAACAAACAAAACAAAGCAAAACAAGTAGATCGAACTGCCAGAGTAGCGTGTACAGAGAGACCTGCAAGACCTATGACAGCAGAGACAGGAGCACGGTGAGTGCTATCTCTCTGGCTCTTGCAGCATTCTGTCATTCTTTCTCTATCTGGAGCATACAGAAAACTCAAGAAACTAAACATAAATAAATAAACAACCCAGTTAAGAACTGGGGTATACGGGCTAGGGAGATAGCTCAGTGGCTAACATGCTTGCCACCAAAGCACAAGGAACAGTGGTCAGACACACCTACAATCCCAGTCCTGGGATGTAGAGACAGGAGGGTCCCCAGGGTACGGGGGGGGGGGGGGGGCAGCCGACAAGTTCCAGGTTTCATGAGAGACCCTGTCTCAAAAGAACAAAGTGGAGAGCGATGGAAGCAGACACTGTCAATATCTGATGTTGACTCCGGCTTCCACAGCTCCACACGCAAATGTGTGGGGCAGGTGTATGCATGCATGCGTACACACCACACACACACCACACTTTTAAAAAGAACGAGAAATAGCCAATGGACCTGTTCAGACAATTCCTTAAAAGAAGATCTAACCAACTGATAAATATTAAGTTTTCATCCTTGGATCTGAAAAAAAAAAAAATTAAAACAGTTTAAAGATTCCATCTCACTCCAGTCAGAATGCTTGTCATCAAAAGGATAAATGACCACAAATGTTAGGGAAGACGTGGCGGAAGGGGAGCCTATATTCAGTATTAGCGTGAGTTTAAACTGGGGAAACCAGTATGGAAATGGAGTTTCTCAAAAAGCTAAAGGTCAAACTACCTTATGACTCAGCTATGCTACTCCTAGACCCTTAAGGAGATCATATGCCCTGACAGAGCTACCTGCACATCCATGATCACTACTGTTCCGTTTGTAACAGCTAGGAAGTAGGGCCCATCCAAGGCACCCATCAAGGAAAAGTAGAATTATAGAATTCTCAGGAAAATGGTTCAAACTGGAAAATGTACTCAATGAGATATGCCCAGGTCAAGAAATACAAACACCATATATTCTTAATATGTGAGTCCTCACTTAGAATGTTCATGCTTTTGTGTGTTTAAGTTGGGTTGAGTGTCTGTAGAGACTGGGAAGCCAGAAATGAGCTGGAGGTGTCTTAAAGAAAATGAGAGTAAAATGTAAGATCTGAACGTCCAGTGGGAGAACATTGGAGATGAACCCGTTTAAACAGGAATAGGGTGGGGGAACACAGGGAAATGGAAGAGCGTTAACGAATACTAAGCTGTGTGAAAAGACCATACAGAAACCCTTTACTATAAGCTAACTAAAAATATAATTGACAAAAAAGAGAGAATATTTCAGTGGAGATCCCCTGCAAGGGTAGCTAATGCTATTCTCAGAAGCAAGTTTTTTAAGTTAAAAACCAAAGTCAGACATGGGGTATTCCTTATGAGTGTTTGGCCACTGAAGCCTCTGATGTCCTTAAAACAATACAGGCTATTGTTACTTGGTTTTTTGCCTACCAGACCCAGACCATAGCACCATATTGCTGAAGACTCCAACTCACTTTGGTTGCAGAACATTTTGAAATCAAACTGGAGCCAAGATGGGGGCTTCTTCCACTACTGGCTAGTTTCCACGATGCTGGAAGGTGCTGGAAAGCTGTGAGGGTCGAAAAGACATTAAATGCCTGCAAAGCCTGCGTACTAGAATGAGTATCTGCCCAGCAAGATAAACACTAGCCTAGTTGTGGCTGTTTGTGAAGTAACCGATTGCTGTCTGACTGGACTCAAGGCCCAATCGACAGGAGGGAATTCCTGTCTTGTATTGGAGACGTGGCCGGAGGATCACAGCTGGAGAGGCCACAGGCCCTGATAGGGAAACTGTTGTTTTGCTAAGTTGACACGTGCCCGTGAAGTATCTTAAAAGTTGTGATTATGACACTAGATCAGTGCTGCTGTCGGCTGTGGTCAGAGAAGCGTCCTCTCACAGTGAGAAGTGGTTACTACAGAGACTCAGAACTGGTCAACACAATGAGAATCCATGACTTTTCAGTGCTCATCCCTAAACAGGACGCCTACATCACCCCTTCCAAGAGGGGGAAGGGGGTCCCTGCGAATGCTACGTCACCAGAGGAACGATCCGAGTGAGGCAAGAGGGACAGCCCGTTCATCACGATTAATTCGGCTAGTGTTGGTTCCAACTTCTAGAGTCCGGCCCCCAGCACTTTGTTTCAGACAGAGTTAAGCACAGTCCACCCTTGGGAAAGAGTTTCCTGGTAGCGATTATCTCAGTCCAGCGTGCACAATAAAGCTGAAGGAGTGACTGTATTGAAACTCTTGCAAAGTACACGTGACCTCTATCACAAAGATGCATTCTCTAGCTAAAGGGACTATGACCGGTGGTCTCAATCATACAGATAGTGTAGAGGTTCCCCAGGCGATAAAGTACCATCTGTGGTATCTTCCCCTAAGGATGGGTTCTATTGGCTGAGAAACAGAACCAAGAATAAGAGTCGGGGTGGGGGGTGTCTGGAATAAACACAGTAGTCTGGGGGTTTGGATATGGTCTGGTGATAGCATAGATCACCAGGCTATTAAAAACATCCAGCCCCAGCCTTCAGATGGAAAATAGGCACACACATCCCCTCCTCGGAAGAAACATGCATGCACATATGTACAGAAATGGGTGTATTATAAGGCTCGTGTGACTACGGAGAATGACAAATCCCCAATATCTGTGGTTGGCAAAGCTGGGGATCCAGGAGTCTAGTCTGAAGTCCGGTCTGAAAGTCAGTGGGCATACCACCCAGACAAAGCCCGTGTTTCCATTTAAGTCTAAAGATGGGGGGCAGGGGAGTTGGTGTTACAACTTTCATAACTATAACAGCACTGACATCCTGAGGCTGTGGAAAGATTAAATGAGATAGAATTTCTTTTTTTTATGTATAATTTTATTTTGGTTTTTTTTTATTAATTACACTTTATTCACTTTGTATCCCCCGATAAGCCCCTCCCTCCTCCCTTCCCGGTCCCACCCTCCCTCCTCCTTCTTCACGTATGCCCCTCCCCAAGTCCACTGATAGGGGAGGGCCTCCTCTCCTTCCTTCTGATCTTAGTCTATCAGATCACATCAGGAGTGGCTGCATTGTCATCTTCTGTGGCCTGGTATAGCTGCTCCCCCCTCAGGGGGAGGTGATCAAAGAGCAGGCCAATCAGATTATGTCAGAGGCAGTCCCTCTTCCCATTATTATGGAACCCACTTGGACACTGAACTGCCATGGGCTACATCTGTGCAGGGGTTCTAGGTTATCTCCATGCCTGGTACTTGGTTGGAGTATGAGTCTCTGGGAAGGCCCCTGTGTTCAAATTTTCTGGTTCTGTTGCTCTCCTTGTGGAGTTCCTGTCATCTCCAGATCTTACTATTTCCCACTTCTTACATAAGATTCCATGTACTCTGCCCAACAGTTAGCCATAAGTCTCAGCATCTACTTTGATAGTCTGCAGGGCAGAGCCTTTCAGAGGCCCTCTGTGGCAGGCTCCTAACTTGTTCCCTGCTTTCTCCTTCTTCTGATGTCCATCCTCTTTGCCTTTCGGGATAGGGATTGAGCATTTTAGCCAGAGTTCTCCCTCTTGATTAGTTTCTTTAGATGTACAGATTTTACTAAGTTTATCCTATGTTATATGTCTATATGAGTGAGTATATACCGTGTGTGTCTTTCTGCTTCTAGGACAGCTCACTCAGGATGATCCTTTCCAGGTCCCACCATTTACCTGCAAATTTCATGATTTCCTTATTTTTCATTGCAGAGTAATATTCCATTGTGTAGATGTACCACAATTTCTGCATCCACTCTTCAGCTGAGGGGCATCTGGGCTGTTTCCAGCTTCTGGCTATTACAAAAAAAAAAGCTGCTACAAACATGGTTGAGCAAATGTCCTTATTGTGTCTTAAGCCTCTTTTGGATATATGCCTAGGAGTGGTATGGCTGGATATTGAGGAAGCGCTATTCCTAGTTGTCTGAGAAAGTGCCAGATTGATTTCCAGAGTGGTTGTATAAGTTTACATTCCCACCAGCAGTGGAGGAGGGTTCCCCTTTCTCCACAACCTCTCCAGCATGTGTTGTCACTTGAGTTTTTCATCTTGGCCATTCTGATGGGTGTAAGGTGAAATCTCAGGGGTCGTTTTGATTTGCATTTCCCTAATGGCTAATGATGTTGAGCACCAACAGCACAGGCTCTAAGAGCAACAATCAATAAATGGGACCTTGTGAAACTGGAAAGCTTCTGTAAAGCAAAGGACACCGTCATCAAAACAAAATGACTGCCTACAGATTGGGAAAGAATCTTCAACAACCCTTTATCTGACAGAGGGCCAATATCCAGTATATATAAAGAACTAAAGAAGCTGAAAAGCAGCAAACCAAGTAATCCAATTAAAAAATGACGGTATCTTTTGCTTTACAGAAACTTTTCAGTTTCATGAGGTCCAATTTATTGATTGTTGCTCTTAGAGCCTGTGCTGTTGGTGTTCTCTTCAGGAAGTTGTCTCCTGTACCAATGAGTTCTAGGGTCTTCCACACTTTTTCTTCTAACCGATTTAATGTGTCTGGTTTTATTGTTGTTAATTTATTGGGAATCAAGAGGAAGAGCTTCCTGGTACCCCAAAGCTTGCTGTGATCTGTGTCTCTTTGTGCCTTTCCTCTTTGCAGATGTGTCTCCTACCATGAGGGTGCTAGACCACAAGGCTGCATGCTTTTGCTGAGCAATCCAGAACTCTTTCTGATTACTCTCTATGTCTTTGTGTTTATCTATGTTGCATGCATGTGATTCTTTTTCCATGTCTCGAGTCTTCTTGGTACTTGGCCAGGAACTGTCTGTGAAGCTTATTAGCGAAGTACTCAGTTCAAGGACGATTCAATGAAAGATTTTCATTCTTCTTTGCTTGCTCCTGTCATGTTGAGTTGATTAGTGGACTCATAAAGAAAGATTGGGAAATATTTTTGAGCCAAATTAAATAAAGATAGACTGGAAGGGGGTATATCAAAAGGATTAAGCCCTCTGTCAGATAAAGGGTTGGTGAAGATTCTTTCCCAATCTGTAGGCATTCGTTTTGTTTTGGTGACCGTGTCCTTTGCTTTACAGAAGCTTTTCAGTTTCATGAGGTCCCATTTATTGATTGTTGCTCTTAGAGCCTGTGCTGTTGGTGTTCTGTTCAGGAAGTTGTCTCCTGTACCAATGAATTCTAGGGTCTTCCACACTTTTTCTTCTAACCGATTTAATGTGTCTGGTTTTATGTTGAGGTCTCTGATCTACTTGGACTTTAGTTTTGTGCAGGGTGATAAGTATGGATCTCTTTACATTTTTCTACATGTAGACATCCAGTTAGACCAGCACCATTTGTTGAAGATGCTATTTTTTTTCCATTGTATGGTTTTGGCATCTTTGTCAAAGATCAGGTGTCCATAAGTGTTTGGGTTTATTTCTGGGTCTTCTGTTTGGTTCCATTGATCCACCATTCTGTTTCTATGCCAGTACCATGCAGTTCTTATAACTGTTGCTCTATAGTATAGCTTAAGATCAGGGATGGAGATACCTCCAGAAGATCTTTTATTGTAGAGGATTGTTTAACAATTCTGGGTTTCTTGTTATTCCATATGAAGGTGAGAATTTTTCTTTCCAGGTCTGTAAAGAATTGTGTTGGTAATTTGATGGGAATTGCATTGAATCTGTAGATTGCTTTTGGTAAGATGGCCATTTTTACTATGTTAATCCTGCCAAGCCGATATCTTCTTCTAATTCTTTCTTCAGAGACTTGAAATTTTTTTCATACAAGTCTCTGTCTTTCCTGGTTAGGGTTACACCAAGGTACTTTATATTATTTGTGGCTGTTGTGAAGGGTGTTGTTTCCCTAATTTCTTTCTCAGCCATTTTGTCTTTTGTGTACAGGAGGGCTACTGATTTTTTTTTTTTTTTTTTTTTTAGTATTTTTGTATCCAGCCACTTTGCTGAAGGTGTTTATCAGTCGAACAAGTTGCCTGGTAGAGTTTTTGGGGTCACTCATGTATACTATCATATCATCTGCAAATAGTGATAATTTGACTTCTTCCTTTCCAATTTGTATCCCCTTGAAGATATAATTTCAAGGCTATAGCATATGAACATTAGCTCTTGTAAATGTTGGCTGCTGTTACCAGAGAGTCTCTGGACATTATTCAGTTCAGTGGGTGGTCAACCTTGGAAAACGTTTAAATTTATTTTACTACCACAAAGTTATCCTTAAATTAGTTACACCTATAATCCTAGCACATGGGAGGTCTGAAACAGGAGGGTTGCCATGTGTGTTAAGGCCAGCTTAAAATACATAGTGAGTTTCCAGGCTCCAGAGGTGTCATGGAGAGCCCCAAACTCAGAAGGCAAAAGCACTTTAGATTGAGGAAGCCACCCCTGCCCTCACCCCTACCCCTAGCATGCCCAGGTGCACTTTGCTACTGTTTGACAGCTGCCCCCACCTTCTCTAACATCACCTCACATGCCACTTGCCCTTTGGAAAGCTCTAAACCAGAAGTCCCGGGAGACCTGGTTCCCATTTCTTGTGCCTTTCACTCGCAGTGCCAGCTTCCCCACAGAGGATTCCAGCAGGGTAGGTGGGGAACCCCTATTTACCTCCCTCCTCTCTCGTGGAGGGATTCCAAATGCTTAGATTGACATCACACAAACAAGCCCTTCTTTCTATTTCAAAATGAATCTCTCCCACAGCTCACAGTTGAAAGCCTCAAGGGAAAACCACATCTGTCTTCTTTCATTTCCTCTCCAGAAGCCCCTCTATTTTTGCCTACCCAAGAGTGTCTGGCCTTGCCCTTTGGGCTCATAAGTGAAGTATCAGCAGTGCATAGAAAAACAATAAGAGGAATAGAAAGGCACGTGACTTGCAGAGGGCCTTCTGCTTCTTGCTTTCTAATCTTTTTTTCCCCTTTGGATACATAAGCCCCAAACAACAGGCTGTCGTAGAGGGAGCAGGGAGTTGAGACTGAAAGCTGAGGGTTTTTTTGAGTGGGGACTCCACATCTCCAAGATATTATTCGTTTTTTTCCCTCTGCCCTGGGTATCATCACCTGAACTAGGTACCTGCCCACATGGATTTGAATATGAAGGTGTCCCCAGAAGAACATGGCAGCAAGAATAGGCAGACAAGCTCCCTAAATGGAGTTGGAAAAGGTTCCTGGTCCCTCAAATACTAACGGTATTAAAATCCTCAAATACTAATGGTACCCAACAGGAAATAGCCAGGCCACTTTCACCAGCTCACTAGCAAGCCTCTCCTCCCCTCTTTCCAGCAAAGGCTGAAGCCAATATCCAGGTGACCTCACCACTCCCAATACAGCCTTAGGTTTTCCTGTATTCACAGCGTGGAGAGTCCTTCTGCACCAAAGCCTATGCCTCTAAAGACAGCTGCAAACATGGCCTCCCCTGTGAAGCCTACGCTAATTCTCCCCATCAAATAATAATGATAATATCATTGATTTAAATGTCCTCAGCACTCACAGTTATTGAGCGCTTCTCTAGGCAGGCACTGAACTCAAGGCTGAGCACGTGAGCACATGATCTCAGCCACACCACATACTTGGTGGTGTCTCATCATCTCGGCCTCAGCAACTCTTATCTCTGTGATGTCAGCTAACTAACTTGTTCTTTCCTTTCTCCTTTTCCTCAGACTTCAATGGGGATCCAACAAGCCATCGCAGTCCGGTTGTTACACGGCATGTAGAGCCGGGAGCACATAGAACCTAAGCCCATAGGTATGCTCAGCAAACTCAGTAAGCATTCTGACTTCTTGTCAAAGCATATGGGTCCCCGTTGAGAGCGTCCCCATTTTACACATGAAGAAATTAAGGCACTAGAGAGATTGAGTATATTCATAGTGCCCAACCACCCTTGCCAATAAACTGTACATCTGTCTATGGCCCTTCCTTACCATTCCTTAGGTAGATATTACACCCCAAGGTATAACTAACTATGCCCTGGGTTTTCTTGCCTCATTGATTCCTGCCCATCCATCCCCCCATCTTCCGATTTTGATAAAAAAAAAAATCCAGCCTTCCAATGCATGATGAAGCTCTCTACTGTGGTATCTGCCTTTATTGCCTAACTGGGTGTGGTCTCCGTCTCTCAAATTCCCCCAGCACATGTCTGGACTTTGAATACTACTTTACCTTGCCTGATTCATGGTCTTACACATATTTGGTTTCTTTAGCCTGTTAAACACTGAAGTCCCTATAGAATAGGGTTTTCCTCTCAACCAAATACAGTACCACACTGGACTGACCATAAAAATGTTTTGGGTGAATGGGCGAACAAATACATTTGCTTCAATTTTTTGAGATTCCTGGCCTTCTGGTTGTCTTTATATATTGAATATAAATACTTAAATATGTTCATATGTACATTTGGCCTGAGTAGAAATAAATACTCATTGCTCTCATTTTTTTTTTCTGAAAACCAAGGAATATCAGAAACCATATCCATTTTGGTTTGTGGTATAGAATTCCAGGCTATATGAATTACATGTGGACAAGTCTCATGCATGCTTCCCAGAAGTGTCAATCAGCACCATCTAATTTAACTCACAAACATGTTTATTTCAAGAGTATAGCATCTTTTTAAATGGTTGACGACTTTGAGCACATTGACACGGGATGTGACTTTCTGCTATCTCTCTAGTGCTGCTTTGTATCATTCATATTACACTTCTTACCTTTTTTGACTTCTGAAGGCTGGAGATTTGCCATTCCTGTAAGTTTATCATGACCAAATTTCTTTATTTTAAGACCTAGTTCCAGAAAGTTCTAATGGGACAAACAAAAGAATTTGAATAAGGGCAAGTTCAGTCCAAATACAATAATTTTGAGGGGCTGTAGAAGAAAATGAGGTCTATATATCTGGAGCTGTAACTGAGGTTGGAGAGATGGCCCAGCTTGCTACGCCTGCAGAGGACAGAGTTCCATTCCCAGCACCCACATGGGACAGTTCACAACCAGTTCTTATGAATCCAATGCCCTCTTCTGGCCTCCACAGGCATCCAGATTCATACATGCTTGTGTGTGAGCAAGCACAAACACATCTTTATAATCACCAAGGACACTGCAAAATTACAGCATTCAGAAATGCCTGAGTAACAGAGCGCAATATTCTCTCAAGTGTTTTAATCAACAGAGCATTTCCTTAGTACCAGCTATGTGGCCAACACCACTCCAGACACTGAGGACAAAATAGAAAAAGTAAATAGGATCACAGCTCAAAAAAAATAAAAATAAAAATAAAAAACAACTTACAATCTGTTTATTCTGGGGAACAGAAATACTTATGACAACAGTGTGTCTGTGGAAGGCAGGCTCAGTATCTATCTCACTTAGTCTTCACAGCAGCTCTTTCTTGAACCCCCTCCCTTTAACAGAGAGAATTGTGTTAAATGATTGATGGTCTTACCCAACATCCTATAAGCAATGCACAATGCAGTTGATATTTAAGCATCTGGGCTCTTGGGAACGGTTACATTTAAGTGTGCCCTATATGAACCTGAACAGCTGGCATCCATACAGAGTCAGGAAACAAAATACAGTTGTTATTTATCCATCCACTACAACACTTTTATTGACAGCCTACTGGGGGGGGGGTTGTATGTGGTTGTGAGCAAACCTCCTCAAACAGGAGTTTTCAGCTGAGCAGGAAGACAAGGCAAACGCTCAGAAAGCATTGAGCCAGACAGCGTAAGAGAAGTATCTCAACTCACAGTTGAAATGGATACTTGACTTATATGTCATGGCTTCCCATTCCCACTCCCCACACAATCAACTGCACTTTTTCTGCATGGATTAATCATCACAGCCAATTTCTCCATGGTATAGTGCGGCAAAAGTAAGCGGTGCCACATGGCCTCGCCTTTCAAAGAGAATTCACAGCATTTTGATGCCATGGCTCTACATGCTAAATTTCTAACTTGAAATTTTTTTTTTCCCCATCTAAAAGAAATGTTTCTTACTTCGGTCATCTGTAAGACAGAAAGGAGATGTCTTAAGCCAACCTGGTAGCTCATTCTCATTCAAGGCATAGTCCTTATGCCTGAAATATTGACCAATAAATGCCTACCTTACATTTGAGTGATGGAGTTCTCCATCCCTTCACTGAGAGCGAGCCATGACAAGGATGATGTAAGAAAAATCTCCCTCTGGTTTCACCAGTGACTCCGCCAACCAGGAGGATTTGCATACATTATGTCACACAGAAAGAAAAAGTTGAATGGACTTAAAGTCAACTAGTTCTACCAGCCACCATCCTTTGAAACTGTGGTAGTCATAGCACATCATAGCAGTGGGATATTCCACCAACAGAGGTCTGGTCATAACATACTTTCTCTCACTGAGAACGGGAACCAGCCAAGGAAGCAGGATGCAAACAGCCAAAGGAATGTGCTGAAGGAGCTGGGTGTTAGATTTCCTCTGTGCACGTCAACTCTCCTGCTCTTTAATTTCCTCGTGGCAGGGTGTTCTTAATCACAAGGACAACGCCTATCGTTTGCCAGCCTAGCTGCAGGTCTGACCAAAAGCTGCCCTTCAGAATCTCAGCGTGGTGCACATTCATTTCCTCTCAGTTCCACCTGCTGTGCTTGCACGCTGTTGCTGAACGGCTGTCATGTTTCTTACCCCTTTTCTTCTCTTTCCAAATGAACCAGACTGAGTTTAGCACTCAGTGTTGATTTCAAGGTGGTGGAATACAATTTCAAAAGGGATGCTGACTGGGCCAGGAGAGGTAACTCAGTCTGGCAGTCAAGGGCTTGCTTGCTGTGTAAGAATGAAGACTCAAGTTTGATACTTAGAGCTCATATCAAAAATCACATCAAAAAAAAAATCTGGGTAGTGTGTCCTTATAATCTCAGCATTGGAGAGCCGTGACAGAGAGAGACAGGCAGCCTATCTTATTGGGCACATTCCAGCTCAGTAAAAGACCCTGACCAAAAGCAATACAGTGGTGCCCGAGGAACAGCACCCAGCATTAATGTCTGCCCTCCACACACGTGTCCATGTGCACATGCACTCCCACACACATTTGCACTTACGTGAACACACACTCACATAAAAGAAAGAATAGCAAAATTCCTTTACAGAATTTTCACACAAAATGTGCTTACATATTATATGAGAAAGAATTCGAGGGCAAAGGAGTTTGGTTTCACAGTCTAGAAACAATATGCTGCGTGTTTCCCAAAACCATAAGGACTCGCACCCAGGCGTCTGACGTCTTCAAAGTGCACCGGATATACATCTATTGGACAGCTACTGAACAGACAAGAGTTTTAATCCTGCGCAGTTTTAATCCTGGTCCATGCTATGTCCCTTTCCATGATGGCACCTTTAGTGGAATCCATGCTCTTGGCAGTATCAAAAAGCAAGCGCTACAATGAAATCAGTGTGGGATGAGGACAATGTTCTCTAACCGGATTCCAAAGCTGAAGGGATGGAACCATCAAACACACATGCCACTAGGTAACTGAGAGAACTTGAAAGTGTAGTAAAAATTATTTTTGTTTTTGAAAAGCTACTGAAACATTTTACAACAGCAGTCTTTGTATGTTTTTGTTTTTGTCTGTTCATTTGTTTTTCAAGGAAGTTTCTCTGTGAAGCCCTGACTGATTGGAGACTCTCTCTATAGACCAGGCTGGGCAGAGATTCACCTGCCTCTGCCTCCTGAGTGCTGGGATTAAAGGTGTGTGCCACCACCAATCGGCTACCAAGTTTTATGTTTGTTGTTGTTTTAACTAAGTGTAAAGCTGCTAGGTATTTCTTTTGACCTACAGTGTGTGAGAATAGACTCGGTTACTCAGAATTCCATAAACTGAGGTGGTGTGGGAATTTCTGCTTGATTCAGTCTCTCTCTCTCTCTCTCTCTCTCTCTCTCAGTTCCATGGACCTCACTAGTGCTAGATCTTGTTACAAAGCATGGTGGAGTTTGTGTGTGTGTGTGTGTGTGTGTGTGTGTTCATGTCTGTGTGTCTGTGTGTGTTTGTATGTGTTTGTCTCTCTGTGTGTGTTTGTTTCTGTGTGTCTGTGTGTGTATGTGTCTGTCTGTGTATATATCTGTGCCTGTGTCTGTCTCTCTGTGTCTATCTGTGTGTCTTTGTGTCTGTGTGTGTTGTCACGGATATTTCAGTTCTGTGAATTTTCCATCTTCCCATGCTGTGTGCCTGCTTCACAGGGCCTTGCAGCTTCACCTCTGCTCTGCCTGCCTCAGCCCTGCTGACCATCATCCTGTTTGATCTGCTTACACACACTGGCCTCTTTTCAGATCCTCAAACACCACATGCCCTTTCCCATCCTCAGAGCTTCTTGCTGGCTTTTATTCTAGTTTACCTTTAGGTCTGACCTTAGATGTTACCTTATGAGAGTGACATCCCCCACCTCCCAAAGGCAGACTGCTCCTGTAGTTCTGACATTCTCTGAATGGTGAGGACCCATTCATTTCCTTCAAAAGACTCTTCCTTCAGTGTAGAGGATAGTGATTCCAGGTCTTTTCTACCCCGGGATGAACAGATGCTTACGTCACTAATAAGGGTTTGCATTATGTTTGCATATAATTTACACCCACCCTCCTGAACATTAAATCATCTCTAGATGGCATACTGCACTGAATACAATCTAAGCGATACACAAATAGCTATCATATTGTACATTTTAGGAATAAATGACCGCTCAAAAAATCTCTGCATATGTACAGTCAATATTTGCTTTTTTCCCCCGTTATATAATCTATATCATTCGAATGTGATGTAATTCAACGGTCCAAAGTTAGTTAAATTTGTTAGTGGAGGATCTAAGGCTGATGATTCCTGGTCATCTCTTAAAAGCGAGAGAGAGATCTACTCAAGGTTGTATTCACAGAACCTTACCACTGTGCCTGGCACACGATCATCACTTGGTAAGTAGGGGGTCCAAAAGAAACTCAGGGCAAATGGCTAACCGAGGTGCCTATTAGCATTCCAAAGCACCTGCTGGTCTCCAGGTTCTCGCAACATCACAGGTACCTGTTGTTACAGAGTCCAGGCTGGCATCCTGGCTCCTCTCAGCTCTTCTTATCCCACCCCTACCCTAAATGTCCCCAGCTCATGGGCTTCTCTTTCCCTAGCTTCTCATTCCTGTATAACCCTTCAACTTCTGCCATTCAGTCTTTCAGTTCTGGCTTCTCTTGGCTCTCGACCCTCTCTCCTCCTCTTTGTGCTCTCTCTCTCTCTCTCTCTCTCTCTCTCTCTCTCTCCTCTCTACTCCTATCCTCTTCTCCTCTCTTCTTTCTTCTCTTCCGCCCTCTCCTCTCATGGCCTGCTTCAACATACTTGTTATATTCAGTCTACTACTTTCTCTCCATGCTCCGACTCTTCCACATGCCTCTGGCTGTACTCTCCCTCAAATCTACAGTAAAAGCCTTCCCTTCAACCATGCTGTGGAGAAGTCACTCCCTCACTTTACACCGTAAGTAACTCAGAGGGCTGGAAAACAGCATTGGCTTAGTATATGTAAACTCTGGGTCTGTTCACTAGCAGCAAAACATGAAAATACTAAATGGTGGTGCAGGGTGGGGCTTGGGGGGAAATAGTCTGGTTTTGCCCTGCTCTCTGTGGTCGCGCTTCAAGATACTGCTTATTTTCAAATTTCTCTGTGTGTCCTTGCTCCTAAAGGGTTGTTATGGGACCTAACTGTTAAGGCCTTAGGCACTATCTGGCAAGATACAAGCATTGTGAGTACATTAGTTCTGTGGTTAGGTCTGCCTTCACAGTCTGACCTCTTGATCCCCAAGCGCCATTCTTAGGGGAAGTTTCTGCTTCGGAAACTGAGAGAGGCATGTGACTTTTGCTAACTTCAAAATATAAGGCTTATTACAAAGAGTGATATTTGGTAAGTGATTCCCAGGCCCATCTGTGTCACACGCTCAAGCCTTGACTGGAACCTAAAGGATTCTGCTAGAGTGCTTTGATTGCCCAGGTAGACTATAGAAATGGACAGTGCTGGACTGTTGCCAACTCATTTAGATCACTTATCCATATCCACAGAGGTAGGCGTGCTTTCCGGAACTCCCACCCTTTCAAACCTTTGCTCCTTTTCACTCAGACTTCTCTTGGTTTTTATGGAAAAGTAGCCCTGTTGACCCCGGCATCTTTCCATTAGTATCTGGGCAGCCCCAGACACCAGTGTCACTCATGGTTGCAAAGAAGAAAGGCCGTGTGGCTGGCCTCTGCTACGGGAGGATACTTTGTCATGTTCCCATCAGACTGCAGTTTTCCTTTCCTGCACCTCATTCCCACAAACGTCTCAAATAGCATTCTTCCCGGCTATGGTCACCAGCTCTGTTTTGTTTGTTTGTTTGTTTGTTTGTTTGGAATTCCCACACCTTAGAAAGCTGTTTCGCTCTTAAGCCTTCTGTGCATGCCTTAGCTAAGAACAATTCCTGTTTTGCCTACTCATACTCCTTCTGTTTTATTAACATAACATAGGGTGGCCTCTGGTGACAAATGGCACGGAGGGACTTAAACACGGGCTGTGAAACAGTCCCAAATTCTCTATTTGCTAGCTATATTTCCCCATTTTCCGTGGCAACTGATTTTACACTCCCAAACATCCATTTCCCCTCCTGTAAGGTGAGCAGGGTTGTATGTAGCTCATGGCTGGATTGTGAGGCGTGGCTGAGAAAAACCCAGAGCAAGCGCATGCGCAGTGTGTGATCTGTGGGATGCATGCTTTATAAGGCTAGCTGTTGTGTTTTCTCCTACAAACACTTCATTTGTCATTTCAGCTTAGACATCTCTTCAGTGCTTTCCAGACCACACCCACCAAAGTACCATGTGTCTCTAAAGCGAAATGTCTGAAGGTCGCAGTACAGGATCTCTGTCTCTGTGTGGCGCCCTGCTGGTCTGAGCACACTAGTGCCAGAGACATTACTCCTCTGTCACAGAGCAAGTTAGCCCTAAACATCCTGTCAACTGAAAAATAATCCGTTAGTTAAACAGACCACCAAATCAAGTCAAACTAGTTGTTAAAATGTTGCTATGAAAATCAAAACAACCCTGAGATTTCACCTTACACCCACCAGAAAGGCTAAGATCAAAAACTCAAGTGACAACACTTGCTGGAGAGGTTGTGGAGAAAGGGGAACCCTCTTCCATTGCTGGTAGGAATGTAAACTGGGACAACCACTTTGGAAATCGGTCTGGTGCTTTCTCAGACAATTAGGAATAGCACTTCCTCAAGTTCCAGCTATACCACTCCTAGGCCTATTTCCAAAATATGCTCAAGTACACAACAAGGACATTTGCTCAACCATGTTCATAGCAGCTTTATTCGTAGTATAGCCAGAAGCTGAAAACAACCCAGATGTCCCTCAGTTTAGGAATGGCTACAGAAATTGTGGTACATCTACACAATGGAATACTACTCAGCAATTAAAAACAAGGAAATCATGAGATTTGCAGGCAAACGGTGGGATCTAGAAAAGATCATCCTGAGTGAGGTATCCCAGAAACAGAAAGACACACACGGTACATACTCACTTATAAGTGGATATTAGACATATAATATAGGATAAACATACTAAAATCTGTACACCTAAAGAAGCTAAGCAAGAAAGACCCTGGATAAGATGATCAGCCCTCACTCAGAAAGACAAAGAGATAGATATTGGAAGAAGGAGAAAACAGGGAACAGGCCAGGAACCTATCATAGAAGGCTTCTGAAAGACTCTACATAACAGTGTATCAAAGCAGATGCCGAGATTCATAACCAAACTTTGGACAGAGTACAGGGAATCTTATGAAAGAAGGGGGAGATAGTAAGACCTGGAGAGGACAGGAGCTCCACAAGGAGAGCAATAGAACAAAAAAATATTAGCACAGGGGTCTTTTCTGAGACTGATACTCAGATGTAGCCCATGGCAGCTCAGTGTTCAAGTGGGCACCCTACTAAGGGGAACAGGGACTGTGTCTGAAATGAACTCAGTGGCCAGCAATTTGATCACCTCCTCTGAGGGGGGAGCAGCCTTGCCAGGCCACAGAGGAAGACAATGCAGCCAGTCCTGATGAGACCTGATAAGCTAGGGTCAGATGGAAGGGGAGGAGGACCTCTACTAACAGTGGACTTGGAGAGGGGCATGGGAGGAGATAAGAGAGGGAGGGTGAGACTGGGAGGGAATGAGTGAGGGGGGGTACAACTGGAATACAAAGTGAATAAACTGTAATTAATATCAAAAAATTTAATAATAAAAACTGTTGCTATGAGGCCAACTGTGATGGTCATGCTGACAAGGCTGAGTCAGAAGTGTAAAGAACGTGAGGCTAGCCTGAGCTACATAGAAATACCCTGTATCAAAGAAACCAAACGTACTGACACTATAGAGTCATTTGGTAACCAACTGCATACAATTGTATGTTATTTAATCTCAGCAAGAGTTAATACACATTAACTTACCTTCTATACAAAACACAACATGATTCTTCTATCTAGTCCCTGAAGTAGAGACTATTGGAGTCTCGTTTTACACAGCAGGAAACAGATAACAAGAGAACTGAGGTCATTTACCTATGATGACGTAGGTGTTGGATCAAGCGGGGAACCAAACCCAAGACCAATCCAGCTCTAGTGTCTGTACACATTGCTAAATCCTGATAGAACTGAGCACACACACTTTCCTTTTTGCCAAATTTCTTCAACCTCCCAAGTATTCCCACATGTCATTTCACAGTCGTCACTGTTGTTCATATACCAAGCACATGGAGTTCTGTAGAAATATCAGAGAAACCAAACAAATAAAAAAAAATTACTGTGTTAACATTATAGACTAACAGTAAGCTTGTCGGTGACTGATCACACTTTTCATCCTCTTGGGTTTCTCCAACTTCCATGCCTCCTTGCTCGTGCCAGCTAACTGTCACACTATTGGTGGTTGTGTCTAATTTTCATGGTTTTTCTATCACCCAAGACCTAAGTCAGATAATATTTTTCTCTAATAGCAATGTAAACAAAATGGGTGCCAAACAGTTGGAACATATTCAAGCCAAGGTATGCACACCCTGTAAAAGCAGCATCAAGATAAATGAAGAGGCTGTTGTGATGGCAGTCACCTGAAATCCCATCTGTTGTAGAGATGGAGACAAGAGGACTCCAGTCCAAATTATGTCTAGGCTCCTTAGAGTATCCAAGGGCACCCTAAAATATATAGTGAGACTATTTCAAAGAAAGTGTAAGAGAGCTGGGAATAGAGTATCAGAGTCCTTGACTAGCATGTATAATGCTCTAAACTTAGAACCACGATGATGATGTTGGTGATCATGATGATGATAATGATGATGATGATGATGATAATGATGATGATGATGATGACACTGATGACCACAACAATGAGATTTTAAAAAGAGCAGATAATAACACAGATGAATAGGGTTTTTCAGAACAATGAGCAATAGAGTCCAATTTATTAAAAGACACTTGATTATATTTCAGAGAAACAGACTCAACTGTGCATCCTATGCCACCAGTCAGGAGAGAAGGTCCTGGTTTGAGGGTGAAGTCATTACTCCCCTGGAGAATCCTCTGGGCTCCAGGACAGTGAAGTACTCCGTTGGGTGGTGGATTAACATCCCTTAAATACAGGCACATACCTCAGTATTTAACCCAAGTTTGTGGTGTGGACGAGAAGGAGAAAGGAGAACTTCAGACAATCCAGGAGCAGTCATCCTTCCGGAGCCAGCCCCATCCACCTGCTGACTTAGCCTTCTTCTACCCAGACCAGCCATTCCCACACACCTGCCTAGGAACAGCATTTCCACACCTCAGCAGGTAGAGAGCCTAGGACACACCTACTTCCTTCCAGGTTCCCACTGTACCCTTTCACTGGATTAACCTGGAGGGGAAAACACTAAGATTTCCACATGCACACATAAGCAGCCATGTCCCTTTAGAGCATCTACTTTACCGTAGTCAGTCCAGTTGAACAGGCCCAGGTACCTGTTGGGCTGATGAAACAGTCCTGGCTTTGTGCCACACCCTCTGCCTTCCTATTATGGGCCAAGAGAGAAAGTATGACAGGGCAGAAATATCCTCAGAGTCACTGTCAGGGAGGAGGTTGGTTTGAAGACACTTTAGTCCCTTTAAGAATGAAGCTAATTCTCCGTATTATACAAAGAATTAAAAGAGCAGGCATATGTTTGAAGGACGCGTGAAAACCTGAGTGAGCTCACGTTGAGCAGTGCATGCTTTCTCCAGCACCCTGTACTCTCAGTAATGACTTGGTGACTTGTACAACTGGAAATGCACTCGATTACATTTGAAGTAGAATCATGATCTGACCCTCAGTGTGCTTCTAAAATCTAAATTCCTAGTCACTACCATTTCTACGTGACTCAATCACCTATTCTCTTAGAAAGTGCTTCCCATATAAGCGTGAAAACCTGGGTTTGATCCCGAGAGCCTATAAAGATTCACACAACATGTGCCAGTGGTTTTGGTGCTGAGGAGGTGGAGATGGTCAGAACCTAAGGCTCACTGGCCAGACAGTCCAGCCACATCGGTCAGCTTCAAGTTCAACACATAAGATGGCTTGCTACTGAGATGGCTCAGGGAGTGGAGGTACTACCTAAGTCTAACAACTTAAATTCAATCCCCTCGAGCCACACAGTAGGGGAGAACCAACTCTATACATTGTACACACATACGTACAGATGTGCATCTCTCTCACACACACACTGACACACTAAATAAAATGGGACTTAATTTTTTTTAAAAAAAATCACATTAAAAAATTTTTAAAGGTGAAGAGCAATTAAGGGAGCTTCTACACATGCCTGCACTTGTACACACGTACACACACATTGATGTATACAAAGACATGCATACATGTAAAAAAAACAAATAGCTTTTGAAAGTGTGGTACAAGTTCATTGTAGACATTTTAGAGGAAAATAGATAGATAGATAGATAGATAGATAGATAGATAGATAGATAGATACATACATACATACATACATACACACATACATACATACATACATACATACATACATACATAGACATAGACAGACCACAAGATTTATCTAGTCACACATTGACACATACACTCTGGTGCTTTCCCTGTCAGCACATCTACATCTGTAAGGAGGTGAGCAGGAGCAGCAACCATAGCCCAAGGAAAGACATGTCTCTTGTAGATGGATGGACTGAGTAGGAAACCTTATTTCTCATTGTCCAATCTCCCTATTTCTTCATTTTATGTTAGCACTCACTACCAGACTTACCTAGCTGGTACCTATGATTTCCCATTGCTCACCTATTGCCTCCTTGCTGGCATACTCACTTCCCTGGAATCAGGACTCTAGGCCTGGCTCAGGGGGAAAGCCTACTGTCAGTACTGTGCGCTCTTCTCAGTAAGACTGGGTTATGGTTGGCCATGGGACTGGAAGAAAAGGCTATGAGAGCTTCTAAGACAACTTTGCTCTTAACAGAGATACCAGGGAAAATGATCTCTCCTTCTCCCTCCCTCCCTCCTTCCTTCTCCTCTCCTCCCTTCCCTCCCTCTGTGCCTCCCTTTCTTCCTCTCTCTCTCTCTTTCCCTCTCTCTCTCTCTCTCTGACACACACACACACACACACACACACACACACACACACCGCATTTCCTGAATTGCCTGTTACCTAGAGCTGCTAGCGATGTAAAGCTATCTGGAGAGAAAAGCCAGTTGAAAGACTAAACCCCAAGTCTCTAAATAATCCAGATGTGGCATCTATTCAGCCAGCTTCCAGTAAGAGACGATAAGCCATAGACACGCTGTAGGCTGCCACAGAGCTGGGGATATGACTATGTGGTAAACCTCTTACCTGACATGTGGACTGTGTGTGTTCAAGAAAACTGTTGCAACTATATTTGAAACCTGAATCGTGATGTAACTCAGACTTGTCCAGTTCCCAACCATGACATAAATGGAATTTTCAGAACCATGCCTATAGCAAAATCCTGCTTAGATAGCCAAATACATAAATATATACAGGGCGCTCAGGGGGCCTTAGAGAAACACACATCAAAACATAGAGACTGCTAGGAGTGTCCATATCAAAGCTTCAGCTTCTTATTCAAAACTTTTGGTTTTGTATTTCTGACAATAACATGAATTCATGTCTTGTTCCATTGCCTAAATACTGACATTTTAAAGCATGCATGATTATACTGTGTTTGAAAAGTATACTAAAGGTTTACAGTCATCTCCTGGTAAGGGATGTGGCTTTTTGGTTTAAAAAAAAAAAAAAATTTCTTCCAATGATTCTCAGTTGCAAGGGAACGGGCTCCCTGCTCCCTGCCACAGCTTAATCATCACAATATTGGCCTGATAGCTCAGCATACCTACTCTGTATCACCAAACCTCCCTGTTGCATAGAATAGCACCAGGAGCCAGTGGTGTCTGGATCTGGATGTAATCTGAGAAGAGCTGACAGACCGCCTCAGAGAAATCAGGTCAATGGGCGTCAGCTGGCATCATCCTGGAGCTGGCTGGCCTTGCAGAATGATCAAAACCGAGTGAGGCAACAGATGTCGTGTTTGTTATTCGATGGGACTCAGGTGTGTAGAATGTCTCAAAATGTCAGCTGTGGTACCCACATAGGACGACCTGATACATAAGTGCCCTAGTTCGAAGGGGGAGTCCTGCACCCCTACTCCAGGTCTACTGAATGAGTTTCTTAGTATGAGGTCTTGCAAGCCAAATTTTGTTGTCATACACAGAGAGGCTTTGAGGACTCCATCTCCTGTGGATAAACTGGACCATCAAAACAGGCTCCTGGTGTGAGGCCAAGTTTATCTTTCTTGTCTTGGCTGCCTGGAGGCTCCAAGCCAAAAGAGCTCAACCACAGCTAAGAAGTTTCATGAGAGGCCCACGGTTACTGTGCATGTCATCCTCTTGTGTTTTCTCTTCCTCTATCTGTCTTTGACCTAGCCCCATGAGCTACCTCAAGCTCCCCAGGGGTGGACAGGGTGAAGTAAAAACAAATAAATAAGCCCAAGGAGCTATTTTTCAGCCCTATATTGCTTTGTTTGGTACACAGCATGAAACCCCTTTTGTCATCACAGCTAGTCCAAGCTCAGGGGACATTTGCTAACCCTGCACTGTAGCTGTGAGGCTAAGAGGGGTTAAGCAGCTTGCCAGGAAGGTGCTGGATCCAGTTCTTGGAGCATCCAGAGACCGTGTTCTAACCAACTCCCTATCAGTCCTTGGGAAAGATGGGTGGAGCTGAGCCTGAGCTTTGCACATAGGATCAGCCTGACCAGCAATCTTAGTCACAGAGATTATGGCCGTATTCAGAGCTTCGCCGTAACCAGCGCATTATGTTTTACTGAGATTTTATGTTATCAGTCATATATCACCATGTCAATGTCATACTGCCTTAGCTGTTCCATACCCTCTAGTGACTGGTTGGGGGCACTTCAAACTTTACTACAGATACACACACACACACAAGTTGTTACATACTTAAATATTTAATACTATCATAACAATCAACCAAAGCAAACTGCAGAAAGCCTCTCCTACATCAGTTGTGAAACACACACACAGGCACACACACACACACACTATACAGAGTTACCAATATGCAGTGAAACCTATTTTGCTCACTTAAGAATAATCTTGTACACAAAACCAGTTTCACTCCAAGCCAAGGAGTCAAAGTTGAGGAAGGCCACTAGCTGCCTTGCTATATGGCTGATGTCTCCACCCTCAGCTTGTAAACCAGTCAGGACCAAAGGGATTGCAGCTGAGCTGCGGGAGTGAGGAAGTGTGCGGCTGGGAAGCTCCGCAGTTCTCGCCCGAGTTTCCCGTTTTTCCCCCTAGGCAGACTTCGATGAAAGCTAGACCGGAAATTTACACCGCCCGAAACCCAGCGGCGTCCAGCCTCAGCCCTAGGAACTTCCCAGGCGGCCAGGATCAACGCCGCCGCCTGGGACAGGAAAGAAACGCATCCCAACTGCGAGGATGTCCTCGCTGGTGCGCCCTCTATCGGTGGCTCTGAGAGTGGTCCACATCCTCGTGAGCATTGGATGTGAAAGAACTGAAGTCTCCGAGAGCAGATGGGGAAGGGAGGTGACATCACTGTACGCGGTTGTACACCTCTTTGCAGGTTTAAATCCCTCAAAAGGAGAAATTGCACGTTGTTTCTAGTACCAAAGATATGTGATTAATGAAATGAGAATATAGTCTGGATACCCAAAACAGTGACTTTTGTGTATGGCTTAGGTCATCTGTATGCTTGCCTGTGACTAGCTCGGGCCATGAGTAAGGGCCTACGAGCACAGGAAACGACTCCAAACACAATGAACCCCAGGGCTGCTCTGGATACAGACAACAGAGGTGTGTGTGGAGGTGGGGAGGTCGTACGGAGCCAAACAGGTGGTGATGGCTTCTGAAACTCAGCTGTTAACTAGAAAACAGAGAGAAAGGTGGCCCAGATACGCTAGGCTCTTTGCCACTCATATCATCCACCTTGACCTCAGAACTGTAGATTAGGCTTTGAACCCCATAGCACCTAGTTGTTTGACTGTGACAGGAACCATGAACGCAGTTTGGGGCCCGACCTTCCTTTTTCCTCAGTGCGTGGAATCCAGGGAGGTTGGAAACTGTTACCTCTACTCACCTTGGGCATGATGTAAACAGAAATTAGCATCTCCATCTCCTTCCTTTTTCCACACCCCGAAATCATTTCCTCTTACCTGGGATTTCGATGTCTGTGTTCGTTCCCTGTGTGGTGGATACACTCAGGGAGACAAGGAGGGGGGAGGAACTTCTTAAAATTCCCCCAGAATGTTTTGACATTAGTTTTCAGTGTTGCAATGGGGACCAGTCAGTTTCTAGTTTGGGTTTCCATCAGAAAGTTCTGTAGGAGCAGAGTATATAAGCTCCGGGGGCAGTCACAGCAGCAGAAGGAACAGTGAGTGGTCCAAGCACATCAGACCAGGCAGCCTACAGCAAAGCAAGGTAAGCACTCTCCTGCTCCCTGCCACTAATCTGCTGAGCCTAAAGGCTGTCTAGGTACAGCCAACCGGGCAAGCTACTTTGAACCTGGCAGCATGGGAGTGGGGCTAAGGGGGTTCTGGAAGCATCTCAGATGGCTTTGCCTACTGCTAAAAACTAGGTACTATGGAGACAGAGGAGACAGAATATTCATTTTAATAGTCAGCTACTTACATTTAAAAAGTCAGCTAGTGTGATGTTGTATACCTGAATTTTGGAGGCAGTGGGCAGAATGTACAGGAGTTTAAGGCTGGTTCCAGCTACATAATGAGTTTGAGACCTTCTCTCAGGAAAAATAAAAATAAAAAGATGTGTTAATAATGTATGCCAAAGCCTGTGAACAGATGTGTATCTGACAGAAAGGTTTGCTTTGTCTGTTTAGACACATGCAGACATGTTCTTAAGCATTAATGCGTATCTGTTAGAGAGTATAGTTAGGTTCTGTTCTTGCCTTAATAGCGATAACTTTTTAAAAGCCTTTCAGGCACCCCTTAAAGTTTAAACTAGTATCTGAATTGTCCTACTTGCTTTTTCCCTACCTGCATGTCGGCTTCTAGAGTCAGCTGTGATCATCAAACTGGATAGCTGGTTTCTGTGGTTCTTTCAGATTTTAAGTAACTTCTCCACCTCTTCAAAACTGAAAAGCCTTGGTCATGTTCAAAACTTCTTCCTAAAGGATTCTAAAATGTGTGAGAAAGGTCATCCTTATGGGCTGGTTTTTAATCTGCTTGCCCAGGTGAAATCATGGGCACCAGAAGGGTCAGTCTGACATCTTGTTCTTACATAAGGATCACTGAACTTCAGCCGATGGCTCAATTTGTCAAAGCAAGGCATTTCAAGATGAGGTTAGGTCTCCACAGAGAGTTAATTTTGCTGAGATCCGGACTGCTATGATTATTGCAACAACAATCTACGGAACCCCTCTAAAATAGGCTCTGCATATAAGATAAGACAGACATGACCCCTGCCATCAGACCTCAATACAGGATAGACATTGATGGTGTAATCAAATTATTGCTGCCTCAGTAATGCTGAAAAAGAAGCGTAGGTATTGGGGGTCCTGTTTTCATTTTGGGGACCAAGATGGCACTTTCTAAGGATCATTTTATGAACTCCTATCCTGACAGGGTCCCTGTTTTACAGTATAGGAGAATAAGGTTTGAGGAAGTCAACAAAACTTGTCAGGATCACATCATTCACAGGTGGCGGACTGAGGTCTGTTTGGCTCTAGAATCAGGGCCCCTTGCCCATGCCACCCATGCCATCTGTACCATGTATTGTTGTTTCCGAGCATTTTTATTTTTAAATACCGTTCCTCTTTTTTTGTTTAAAAAAAAACAAAATGAAATTTGCAAAAGGGATGTCCACCCAGGTGCCCTGTGCCTCGGCTGGTGGTGGTGTTAGGAGCATTTGCTTACCCAGGGTTCTTGTGTCCTTTGCACAAGAATTTCAGAAATTTAGAAAACAAGTGAAATCATGTGAGAACAAACAAACAGACAAACCGAATTGCCTACGCTTACCGAGTGGAAGGATTGTGGAGTGAGAGGGTTATGGCTCCCCAGCATCTGTCCAGCAGCCAGAGAGCCAAAGCTTGGCAACATACTAAGAGGTGACATCTCCACCCTCTGCTGGTCTTCTGTGATCTAAGATGTGGCTGATGCTGTTGTTCCACAGACCGGGGCCAGGGCTCCCTTCGACCTGAAATAGGGTTCACGTGCAGTGCTCAAATGCACCTGAGGCCCACGGAGGAAATGCCTGACATGTAGCCGAGGGGAAAATCGCTGTGTTGATAGCGTACGAAGGGATCACCAGGAGATGGCAGGAATCTCTGCCTTTTTCCCATCCCAGAGTTCTGCCGTCTGGGTTTTACAGACATGTATAATTACACCACCTCCTCTAGGCATTTCTCTCTACCACCTGGCAGATTTTTATGTTTCAACCCACTATATACAAAGAATTTCTTTCTTTTTTTTTTTTTTTCCTTTTGGCTCTTCTGCTAGTGCAAGGTAACATGCCATCAGTTGCCTGTCATCTCACTGCATAGCTGAAAGCCCTTTAAGACCACACACACCTTTATTATGTCTTTTTATATAAGGACAGTACAGCTCAGTGGCACTAGACCAACATCCCACAGAGACTAAGTAGCAGGGCTAGACTCCAACCCTGCATCTGCTTGATGCCATGCCTATGAATGTACCAACCAGCACCGTTTTCAGCTGGTATTTGGCTATATGATAACTCGGACCCAGGCAAAGCCTGGCTTCTAGTCCTGCCTCTGTCATTGATGACATTTGTAACGAAGGTCCACAAAGGTTAGCAGTAGTTCTGAGGAAGCCACCAACTCTAACCATCGCCTGCTCATTTTTAAGCATTTGCCTGGAACATTTAAGCCTTAGTTCATATGAGTTAGACACGCAGTCTCTGAAATCTCATCCCTGCCAGATGGTGGCATCCTCCAACAGGAGGTGTTTCTGAAGGGAATTAATTAGATACTAATTATCTCAACTGCATTTATGAGTAGGGTGTAATCTTTACAGTCTAAAGGTTTCTGCTAACCCTGGGTGTTAATCTGGACAGGGTTACGATAAGATGGTGGCTGATTTATGTACTTCATACTTCTGGTGGGTCAATCAATACGTTATGGTCTTCTGCCAAAGAACACCTTGAATTTTAGGAGTTTTCGACCCTAACTACTGGCTGACACATTTCCTCTTATGCCGTGTTCCGTGGAGCAGAAGCATCGGCTTCGGGAACCCTTAAGACCTGTTAAATCATACACTCTGGGCTGAGATTCAGCAGCCCTGGTAAGGCCAGGTTAAACATACACTTGAGCTTAAGAAATGCTGAGTTTTGTTGTGAGGGAGAGAATAAGCTTGGAATTTGTAGTTATTTCTGCTAGGAAAAAAAACAAACAAACAAACAAACGAACAAAAAAAAAAACCCTAATCTAGTACAGGTCCTTGCCAAAACTTGAAAGTTTACCCCTGTATTAGCCTTCCCACACCTAAGCTAGACATCCCTGTGCCTATTGCTCAGTGGGCAGTGAAACAAATGCAGAGCACATCCTGTCCAAGTAAATATTTGTAGCTCGACAGTGTTGGTGCTAGAAAGCAGAGTATAGGTGAAAGCTTTTTCCATTCTGTTCAATGCTCTTTAGGTATCATGTTAATATTACAGTCAGAACTAAGTAAATGACTCCTGGATGTGGATCTGGGAAGCCATGTTCCATCTCTAAGCTATGTTTCTGAGCCTTAAAAAAAAAGATAATGAGCCAGGTGTGGTGGTGCCACTTACCTTTAATGCCAGCACTCAGGGAGGCAGAGGCAGATAGATCTCTGTGAGTTTGAAGCTAGCCTTATCTACACAGTGAATTCCAGGACAGCCAGAGCTAAGCCTTTATGTCAAGAAGAGGGAGGAAGGAGTTATAGTAGGTACCAGTAAGACAGTTTGGCAGGTAAAATTACCTGCTCCATAAGCCTGGTGACCTGAGTTTGAGTGGAAGGAAACAGCCAGCTTCAGAAAGGTGTCTCCTGCCCTTCACACATGCTAATGAACACACACACACAGTAGTAATAAATAAATACTTGTAAAACAAATATCAAATGGCTGGTCTTTAGGATTCTTTCAGCTCCAGGTGCCCTCCAGTTCTCCATTTGGAGATGTTTTTACCCGAAGATAGAATAAACCTCCTATAACCCTAGCCTGACATTGTAAAAGAGAAAAGAATAAAATCAACATTTAGAAGACGGATAGAATGTAGGTCTGGCTAATTAGAGAATGGTTGACATTTCCTCTCCTGTTTTCCTGCCCTTTCCTTCTCTTTCACTCTGTCTCTTCCTCCTGCTCTTCCCCCATGCAGATGTGTCATCAGAAGCTAACCATCTCCTGGTTTGCTGTGGTTCTGCTGGCATCTCCACTTATGGCCATATGGGAGCTGGAGAAAAATGGTAAGCAGTCTTTTCTTGTTCTCTATGGAGCTCCAGGTTCGAAGCCTGAGCTCCAGGTAACCTGCTGGGGAAGGAGCTGAAGTGGGCAGCCACCCATGGGGTCTTCTCAGGAAAGCCCTTCCTCAGGGAAAAGGCAGGGTGAGCCTCCCCACATCCATCTATCTCTGCCTTGTTCGGATTTCACGTTGGATAACAGGAAAGGAGCTTCAGGTAGACTATTGTGGAAAAGGAGATATGATCTTTGCCTTTAATACTAGAAAATGAGCCTTCTGAAATTCCCTAGTAGAGAATCTGAACAGTAACAAGTCTGTCTTCCGCTGTCTCCTGTTCCTCCACACTGCATCGTCCACTCGTGGACACTGTGATGGTTTTCCTCCAGATGCTATGGGATCGGCATCCACAATGACTTGGGTTCAAATCGTGGCTCTGCCAGGTATTGATCTGAAACCTTGAGCTGGGCAACCTCATGGCCTCAGTTTTCATAACTGAGTGTTCAATATTGCATGGCCCACATGGGCTATTGAGTTTGTTAACGAATACAGAAGACGACGTACGGTAAAATAAACATAAATATGAGCAAGTACTGTTGCCTCTGAACTTTCCTTTATCCCAAGGGTGATCAGATTATTAGTAGACTAATAGTGTTGCATAGCAACGGGGCACTCTCTGCCCTGTACTAGCTCACATTTAGCAAATGCCCACCTACTCAGTCCTCAAGTGTTCCTGACAGAATCTCAAATGTTTCGTGAAATGCAAGTAATAATGTCAATGACTTCTGCTTATGTAGCTGTACTATAGTAATATTTAATATTTATTGAACACAGAACCTCAGTCAGTTTCACAACAGCCATATAAAGGAGGAGATATCTGTGTTCCATTTTACAGATGGTGAAAACTGAGGCTCCAGAGATTAAGTAACTTGCCCACAAAGTGCAGAACAGGACTTGATCCCAGTTTAGTCTCACTTCAGAGCCTGTGTGCATAAATGCTAGAAAATTTTACAAGGAGGGCACGAAGCAACAGTTTCCTGTGCCTGTAAAGAGGAAATGAGCATAAATTAAAAGTAAAAAGATTTCTGATGATGATTTGAAATAATCTTTTGCGAGCCCAGGGAGTACAATACCAAAATTGGTACCTTAAAAAAAAAATGAGGTCAGTCATTTCATTCTGAAGATTCACAAGGATGAGAAAGATACTTAGCAGAAAGAGGTGCCTGATGACCTGGACTTGATCGCTAGCATCTGCATGACAAAGGAGAGGATCAGTTCCTCTAAACTGCCCTCTGATCTCCAGGCGAGAGCTGTGGTATTTGTATACACACACACACACACACACACACACACACAGAGAGAGAGAGAGAGAGAGAGAGAGAGAGAGAAGAATTAAATGCAGTTTTAAAAATAATAATTTCAAGAAGTCTTTCCCCACCACCCCAATAGAAATTTTGACTCTTTTTTAAGTAAAGCCTTTGCTACAGCCAGGTCTACAACATAGGGATTTTTAAGAGTGCTGAGGAAGGAACTGAGGCCCTGGCAGAGCTAAATCCTTAGTTACTTCTGACCTGGTAAACCACAGAAATTTCCAAAAATCAATATGAAAAAGCTGGAGAGGGCTTGTGGTGGGGTCAGAGTAATGGCCTGAAGCCCAGCAGATATCTAAGCTCGGAATCCAGTATCCCCAAGAAGTTCTTTAACTGCCCTTGGGCCAAGGTCTTCTGGGGTTCTAACAGGAGTCCAGGTTCTAACAGGAAAATAACTGGTAGTGCTGTTCAGTTGCCTAGAGGACAAAGGGAAACTGGAGGAAGCCAAAGACTCCTGTGATTTGGTGTCAACTCAGGCTAATGATTTCCAAAGAGTTTGGCCCAAGTGATTTTTACCTCTTATCTTTGCTTCCCATTCAGCAGTTACAAAGCCCACAGTTGTAAAGTGAGAGCTTTGCATTTCACAATGTTTTATGCTTGAATGCTAATCACAAAGCCGCCATTCACTGGGCACTTAAAGGAACTGTCTTAAGCTTGCATACAAATTAGTTTATTTGTCACCTTCTAAAGAAAGCACTAATATTTTACTTTCATTTTTTAAATAATGACATCAGACTCGTGCATTATTGGTTCATGCCTGTAATCCCTGAGTTTGGTAGGTCAAGGCCCTGAGTTTGTTGGCCAGTCTGAGCTACAAAGTGAAATTCTTCAAAATAAGATGATGACACTAAACTCAATGTCCCTTTCCACATCCAAGGCTCTCTTGAGGCCTTTGGCTGATTCTGGTTCATAGCCGTGCCATTCCAAACCCCAAGCTCTTTTACCTTTGTGCCTTCTATATTTAATCAGGCATTAAGATCACCTAGAAGACTTAACAAATGGGTCACTGGAGCCAACACATTTCTGACTTAGCAACCAAGAACAAGAATTACTGACGAGTTTCTTGGTGATGCTGATAATGGAAGTTGGGAGACAACCAAGCCTTAAAGACCATTGCATTAAGCTATTCTTTCGATTGGTAGTTGATATGTGGGTAATCTTTGAAGCTTTGTGACGTGAAGCTTTGCTCTAATACTCTCCAGAATACCTTATGCATATATTCCTGGAGGCTCTTTTAGAAGCTGTCATTGGATATCCATTGCCTAGCACAGGAGACAAAAGGTCTGAACTGTAGCATTTATTACACTTCACACTTGATAGGACCTTGCCCTTGGGCATCAGCCCTTTGGCATCAGTACCTTCCTCCAAAAAAATGTGAAGACCATTATCTACTGCTTCATAAGAGTGTAAATTAGCTTAAAAGAAAAAGAAAGAAAGAAAAAGGTAGCTAATAACAATCTTCATTGATGAGTTTCATGCAGAAGGGACTAAAAACGTAAATCTTCCTCAATAATTGTAAGAGGTTTTCTTTTTTTCTTTTTTTTTTTTAAGTGCATTTGCCTGGCTCTTTGGTTTGTGGATGTTGATAATGATGATGATGATGATGATGATATTAATGATAAAGCTAGCACAGAGTTGCAGTAACTAATGCATGATTTTTCCCACCTATCCTTACAAACACCTATCCGGCCAAACTTACAAGCGTAGATACTATCGTTCCTATCATTTGCCAGGACTCTGAGGCTATTGACAGTTCAGTCCGTTGCTCAAAATCCCCTTGCCATTTAGAGAAGACAGGATTTCTGGTCTTTCTTCCTCCACACCTATGCTTTAAATTTACGCGTTAAAAAAAAAAAAAAAAAAAAAAAAAAAAAATTTACGCGTTAATCTGCTTTAACACTGCCCCCTGGTGTCTTCCTTGTGAACTGCAACTGGAAGCTTTTTTCCTCTCATGCCAACCCCAACCCCACAACCTCTGAATCTTGCGCTGTTTGCGTCTTTCTCTTTTCAAGGTCTCCCCTTAATAATCAGAGATTAATTATCGTAGGCCACCTGCCAATTAAGGACTTGGTGGCAGCTCTAAAAACTGCTTCTCTGTCCTGTCACCCTGAGTCCAGACAGGGCACCATGCCCTAAGACCATCTCAGCAAGCCTTTGCCAAACTCTTGAGAGCTGTGATGTTTCGAGGGCAGTGGGGATGTCAAGGCAGTGACTGCAACCTCGTCCCGGAGTTCATAAAGCTCACGGTCCAGGTCTTCACTGCTGGTTCTCTCCAGTTTATGTTGTAGAGATGGACTGGAGGAGCGGTGCGAATGAAAGCGTGGTCCTCACCTGTGACACTTCTGAAGAGGGTGATATCACCTGGACCAAAGACCAGACGACCAAAGTAGAGCAATCTGGAAAAACCGTGACCATCGAAGTCAAAGACTTCAATGAAGCTGGTCAATATACCTGCCACAAAGGAGACCAGACCCTCAGCCACTTCCGTCTGCTGCTCCACAAGAAGAAAAACGGATATTGGTCCAATGAGATCTTAAAGCAGGATAAAAGTAATTCCCATTCCCTGGGATAGTGTTTTTCTTTTACCTCTCCTTTAAAAAAAATAAGTGTGTGTACATGTGTGTGCGCATGTATGTTCATGTGTGTACAGATACATGGGGGAGGGGGGCAAAGGACAACCTTGGATATTATCCTCAGAAATGCTTCTCATGTCTTTTGAGACAGAAACTTTTACTGGCCCATAGCTCACCTGTAAGCTGGACCGGCTGTCAAGAGACATTCGGAGACCTTTCTGTCTCTGCCTCTCCAGTTCTGAGATTACAAGTGCATGCCATCACTCTTGGCATTTTTTACCTAACTAGAGCCTGAACTCCGGTCCTTGTGTTTTCCAGGCCACTTTATCAACTTGACTGTCTTCCCAGCCCATATTGTCCCTCCCAATAGTTACAAAAAAATTAAAAATTTGAAAAGGCAGGACATATTTAGTGCAGTTAATGACTAAACGTGAGTCCTATAATCTCCGTTTCCCTTGGCTTTCCCGAAATTCTTGGGTTATGGTCCATTTCTGTCTGATTCAGAGAGAGTTCAGTTGTCTTTCTGAATGCATGTTCTCAGGCTTTCTTTGGGTGACAGAGATACTGCTAGATATCTGTTAAAAGTTAGGCTATGTGTTCAGTTGATAACTCAGTACTGGGGTAACGATTTTGGAAAAGAAAAAGAATATTTCTCTCTTGGATGTAAAGGAAGTGCTGCAGTCTATCATGCTCTGAAGAATCAGTGTCCTACCCAGACATTACCGGCCTATGCCGAAATGCATGCCAACAAAGCAGCCTAATCCAAGGAAGCCGATGGAAGAATGTCAGACAAAAAAAAAAAAAAAAATGTAGTTTTAGGAGTAGAGCACTTTGCCCAGCATATACAAGGCCCTGTGTTTGATCTTTAGTACCACAAAGGCAATTGGGAGATGGAAACAGAAGTATCAGGAGGCTTAGGTCCTTCTACGTAGCCAGCCCAACCTACATGAGACCTTGTCTCCAGAAACCTCGCCCTTGTGCCATTTAGTGGCCTGTGATTCACCCACAATAAATAAATTTAAAAAAGAAAAAAAACTTTCTTTACTAGAAAAAAAATTGTAAATAACAATTCTTTTTATGTTTGTTTGTTTTCTTTTCAAATATAGATTCCGAAAATCAGACTTTCCTGAAATGTGAGGCAGCAAATTACTCCGGGCGTTTCACGTGCTCTTGGCTGGTGGAAAGGACTGACTTGAAGTTCAGCATCAAGAACAGCAGTAGGTAAGAGAGCTGTTCTGGTTCCTTAACATTTTTTTAGACCAATTTCATAAAGAAAATAAGTGCAAACTGTCTGCGGATTATCAGTGAATGGTAAAGGAACAGCAGAGTCAAGCCCGTATTTCTTTCAACTTCCCTCCACTTGCCCAAGGAAGTAATAAGGAGCTTTAAGCCAGCCCGCTGAAAAGAGTTTTCTGGCGAGTTTGAATCCACTCATCCAAATTGCCTGGCAGAGCTTCATTACGGCCCCCAGCACAGAGGGGAGAAATTAAGAAGAACCCACAGCTGCAAACAACTTGCCAAAAGTCTACCTTACGTCAAAAAGACAAGGGCTCTGCGGCCTTGCTCTTGGAAGCCCTGAAACAGATCCCAGAAGCCTCTGAGAGCTTCTGAGATTTTTTCCAGAGCCTTATCAACTTCTTTCCACCCCACCAACACCTATATTCTGAAGTTCAGTTTGTCCAAACCACTTGGGATTCCCTAAGAAACCATTTTCCCAGGATTGCAGGGCTGGTGCGTCGGGCTGTTCTACAGCTGACTTCAGTTGGCAATTAAATCCAGCTAACTCCCTGAGCCATGAAGCAGAATAAGCACCAGGCTCTACGACTATCTGAATGAGTGCATTGGGGACTCATATTCCCATCTTCAGCCTGAATTTGCTATGACTTAAACATAACTAAGGAAAATAATGGTTCAGGGTGACATCAGAGTCCTTGCTTGTGGCTCATAGGAGATTTTTTTTTTTTTTTTTGAGCTGGTAAAGGTGGCCCCTTAGGAAGCCCACATAACTGCAGGGTGGCTACCTCTAGTAACATGCCAGACCTGTATGAGTTTAAAAACAAATGGACAAGTACGATAAATTTTCTCACTAGAGAAATCTTACGTGTGTTCATGAAGATACTGGTGCTCAGATAAGAAATTCTAAGATATTTTGCATAATTAGCAAATGAATTCTCAAACAGAGCATTAATGTACACTTGTTGAAATAAATAATCCAACTTAAGTGTTCTGCTTAGAGAACTCCACCACAAAAGAACTCCCTTTCTCAGAGAGGAAAAAGATGGTTACATACTCACACATAGGTAATTTTCTTGTTATTTTGTTTAAAGCCATGTTACTATTTGGATAAAAATATGTATGTGCATGTATGTGTATATATGTTTATCTTAAATAGTCATTGAAAAACTCTAGAATTAACAAACTATGAATAATATCTATGTCTGGAACTCAGATTTGAGTTAAAACAGGGATTGCAGGGACACGAATGTTTTCTTTACAAGCATCTTTGTCATTTTAATTATTTCTAATTAGTGCCTGTTAACTTTATGATGTAGGAAAATTTAAGTTTTCAGCAAGGGGATTGAAGCAGCCTCTCTTGCATTAAAACATTTTCAAGTTCATTTAGGTCCCCAAGCTGTAAGTTTTAGTCTCTTACAACTAAGCTTCTGCGCCTGGAAAAGGCTGTTTGGTTTTGGTTTGGGTTTTTTTTTAAACCCATAGGAGAACTCTAACCAGGTCTGTCCTCAGATTGTAGTTACCAGGCATGTGTTCTCTGATCTATAACACAGAACTCTTTCTGTCTTGGCCAGTTCCCCTGACTCCCGAGCAGTGACGTGTGGAGCTGTGTCTCTGACCGCAGAGAAAGTCAAAGGGGATGAAAAGGATGGTAAGCTTAAGCAGTACTCAGTGACGTGCCAGGAGGACATCACCTGCCCAACTGCAGAGGAGACTGTGCCCATTGGCCTGGTGCTGGAGGCACAGGAGCAGAATAAATATGAGAACTACAGCACCAGCTTCTTCATCAGAGACATCAGTGAGTTTCTCATGCGATCGTGTGCTTGGGAAGCAAAGATGTTTGGGGAGCAAAGATGCTCTTTGCCACGTGTTCATAATACCCTGGAGGTATAGAACTTACCTGCATTCTTTTTCCTTCTGCAACCTCCTCAAAAGCATGATATGGACACTACTGTCTGCATTTTACATAGGAAGAAATTGAAGGGTTAAGCCGCCTTTCCCCAGATTTCAAATCTCACAGAGAGCAGCCCAGACCCAGATCTGCCCGACGTAAGCAGGCATTTTGCGCCATGCCTAATCTGCTACCCAGGTTGCTGACATGATGAATCCAAGAGTCACTGGAGCATATCACCTATTCTCGGAGCTAGAACTTCCCTACCAATTGCAATTTTCACTAGTCATTTTTCTCTAGCATTCAAGTATACACACATACACACACTCACACACGCTCATTCCCTTGGACATATACTTTTAAATCAACAGACAGAGAGTTTGTCATTCCTCATTTCCTTTACCACATATTCATGGAATGGTCATCTTGATAGAATGTGGTAGGATTAGAGAAATTGATGCAGAATTTGCAGAAAGTCTGTCATGGGCGGGAGTGTTCACAGAGTGGGGTGGCCAAAGAGGTAACCTCTGAGGAGATGACACTCCACAGAGGCCTAAAGCAAAGATGTTGATGGTATTAACCACACTACAAGGGGTATTTGTGAAGTGTCCACCAGGGACAAGATGGCCATTGCGTGGAATGGAACTAAGCTTCTTAAGCTGGAGCACACTCCAGAGAAGTCGCTCCATCTAGAAGAAAATTGCCACCTGAAGATCATGACATGCAGTGTATCCTCACACAGAGGCCACTGTGTGGTGGTACACAGTGGACTATGAGTTTGGGGTCAACTACATGCTTAAAGTGAAGGATCAAATGCAGACAGGGTGTCCCTGGTGGAAGAGCCCGAGACCAGTCTTTATTAAGCAGAATGACTCGAGCATCAGGGACTGCCAGTCTGTACAGTGAATAAAAGGTTCTAAAATATAGAATGTGGCCAATAATGGCGACTTCCTCCTATGAAAGCAACAGCCTCAGCAGCAGCAGGGGTCCCTCACAGGGGCTGCCCTAGAAGGAGCTATCCTAGAGACTAAAAAGTGGATGGCTCAGTCAGTCAGAATCAGAAGCCTAAACCCTGGCTCCAAAGCCCTGCCAGGATAACCAAGATGCCCGTCTTCTTCTGCAGTCACACCGGACCCTCCCAAGAACCTGAAGGTGAAACCTTTGAAGAACGATAAGGTGGAGGTCAGCTGGGAGTACCCTGACTCCTGGAGCACCCCCCATTCCTACTTCGCCCTCAAGTTCTGTGTTTGGACCGAGAGCAATAAAGAAAATAAGATGAGGAACACAAATAGCAATAAAGAAAATAAGATGAGGAACGCATGTATACAGGTGAGGATTATGTAGCCCACGTTGGGGACAATGTAAAGATCCTAACAATCAGGTGCTTGCTACAGGCCCAGAACTGTGCTAAGGGCTGCTCTCCATGTGTATCATGCCCAACCCACACAAAGGCCAGAAGGCAGCCAGTATTACTGTCACCTCTTCACAGAGAAGAGTGAAGCTCAGAGGGGCTGTGAGTTCTAAAGCAGCGACAGAACCCTGCTAAAGCAGCGACAGTCTGCAAGAGGAAAAGGGAGTTACCCCAACCATCCCAATTCCTCCAGTTCAGTCAACCAGCAATCCTCAACTAAAATTGTCCATGATATAGAGACCTGGGATCCAGAAGCCTAAAATGATTGCTTCAACTGAGTGACTATAACAAATATAATAATAATAATAAGATAATAAATGCTAGAACATTGGTGCTCGGTCTCACCCAATATAAATAATCCCTACTTCTTCAATATACTATGCAATTATTTTGCCAAGCAAGGTGTCCACACTTACACAGGCTAGTATGGTGGCTTTCCTGCCTTCTGGCCCTTACACAGTGATCTTTTGCAAGGCTTAGGGGACAGTTTTACAGAGCATTTAAAGTCACAGAGCAAAGGCTTTTTTTTTTTTCCCTACTTACATTGAGAATTCGGTAACAATTTAGCTCAGAGATTCAATCATGCCCTAAAAACAGGAGCAGAAAAATCCGGCTATTTCGAAACAGATTTTAATGTTACCTACCTAAAATCTTGCTAGATTTCAGCTCTGTGTGTATGTATTTAATATGCATATCTTAAATAGATGAAGTTGAGCAGTTTCTATTTGCTAGAAACTTTCTAAGCATTTTTTAGATAAATATTGTATTTGCCTGCTGCAATAAGAGGCAGACATTATCTTGGGACCTATTCATAAATTAGGAGAGAGACAGAGAGCCAAAGACATTTTCCTGAAGCTCCACGGCTGTTTAGTAGTGGTGCCAAGATTTGAAGTCACATTTATAAGCTGACAGATGCAGGGGAGAGTATTTCTTGATAGCCAGATGACAGCTAAGGGAGGTTGGTCTCAGTCCCAACCTCAGCCTCATACTGGAGTGATTGCCCATGAGGCCTTGAGGCAAGGCTACTATTCAGAGAGAGCAAAAGTGGAAGAAACCATTTCTGTTGGAGCTTACTAAACAGAAAAGTGAGGCCAGGGAGATGGCTGAGCCATGCTAAAGCATGAAGACCTGAATTCTAACTCCCAGAAACTAGGTAAAGGCTGAATTACAATGCCTGTTCTGGGACAAGGGAGGACACACACACACACACACACACACACACACACCTCTGTTTACAGCTTCTGCCAGCAGGTGGTGCAAGGGTAGCGCCCAAAGACAACACTGGACACTGTTTACAGAGGTGATGTTCTGCAGGAACATGCCAGTCTGCCTTGTATTGCCAACGCACCTAACTTTTCTCCCCTTTGCAGAATGGCACATGGCTAGTAGACACGACCTCCACCAAAGTCCGGTGCAAAGATGGAAGAGTCTGCGTGGAGGCTCAGGATCGCTACTACAATTCTTTGTATAGCAAACATGCGTGCGTGCCCTGCAAATAGGTGAGCAGATCCACGAAGCCCGGCCACACCAGAATGTCCAGCGGTCCTGATGGAGGTCAACGAGGGGCGGCTTGTGAGAGATGGGGTGGAGTTCCTGGCGTAGGGACACCAGAGTCAGAAACACATTTGTTCATGAGCAGATATTAATTTTGATATCTACGTTAGGTCAGGAACTGTCCTGAGCCCAAGGATATTGCAATAAGGAGCACAGGCATGGGTCCTACCCTTGTATGGGGAAAGGCAAGCAAGACCAGATGGGGAGGAAACCAGAGGTCAGAGGAAGGAGGACTTGGAAGTGGACAGAAATTGGAACCTTAGGACCACTGAACTGTTTGTAATAAGAAAATTTCCTGATCAGATGCCCCCTTTAAAAAAAAAATATTTCGAGAGAGCCCCTGGCAAGCATGAAACCAGCTGAATTTCAAGCCCTGTAAGGAAGGGCTGGGCCTTCTCACAGGGAACCGTCCCCCCCTCAAGATCCAATGGCTGGGTAAGAATGTGTGGGAAGAAATAGGACATTGAAGCTACACTTATCACCAACGTGGACTTACACACATTCCTTTACAGGGTCCAATCCCAGAATGCAACTTTGGAAGAAGGAAAAAAAAAGTGGAAGAAATTAGGAAAGAAAATTTTCAACTCATTCTGGAAGAGACACCACCCCCCCCCCCAAGTGATTTTCTGCTTGACTGGCTTTTTTCCAGTTTTTTAGGTTCATAATGACACCTTTGCTATAATTTCTACATTTAAATGTTTAAATGCATCCTGAGAGGATGAGCTAATTTATGTAGAGATGTTTTAGTGTACTCTTGGTCTTATGCTATTGAAATATTTAAGTAATTTGAGTAATTTATGTATTTATTAATTTATTTCTATATTTAACATTTTGGATACCAAGATGAATTGAATATTTCCTGTTCTTGTGGCCTGATCCAGGGGGACCAGGCCCTACAATGCAAAATATGAGCTTGTTATCTTTTTACTCTTAAACCAAAGCTGCATATAGGCACATTGGCTTTTGTGACAACCAATAAGAATGTAATATCCTGACACAAGCAGTGTTATGTATCTATGGCCAGTACAGACACATTTAGAGACATGAAGAAGATATGAAGGAAGCTCTGAAGAACTTAGTGCTAGTCTCAGCATCAAGGAAGACACTGATAAGAACCCAGGGCCTCCTGTATTTCTATTCACCTTTGGGTAATATCAGGCTAATACGATGCTAATGTTAGCCTAAATTTGAGAGAATTTTTAAAAACTAGAAATGAAAATCCAAGTCTCTGTATATACCTCAGGTGGCAGAGTGCTTGCCTAACCCTTCTGAGGAACTAAATTTAGTCCCCAGCACTGCATAAACTCAGCATGGTGGTGCATGCCTTAATCTCAGCACTGAGGAGAGAGTGAGAGCGAGGCAGAAAAATCAGAAGTTTAAATGTCATCCTCAGCTACATTAACAAGTTTGAGTCCATCCTGGGCTGCATGATATACTATCTCAAGAAGAAGAGAAGGAAAGGGGAGGTGGTAACAATTCACTGGACGCCTCCTCGACAGTCCTCACCTCCAACACTCGTAAGACAAGGAAACAGAGACATCCTGGGTGTCTGGAAGAAAAGAAGCTCTTGGAAATCGAGGGGAAAGATATTAATCCAGGGTGGCTTAGCAGCCACACAAATGAGTGCAAAGAAAACCATGCAGAATTACCATCTCCTCAGCCAGAGTGAATCTAAGCTAAAGATATGACCAGACAAGAGCCATCAGGCCATGAAGGGTACTACTGCTCCATACTGACATAATGACATAATGACCATGCTTCTTGTAGTGACTGCATTTGTTTTTTCATTTGTTTGATTGTTTATGTGTTTGTTTGTTTATTTATTTATTTATGCCTTCTGAGACCAAATGAATAAAAACTCTTCTTTGCAGTCATGCTTTTGTACTTTCTCGGCTGACTCAGGCATTCCGATTCCAAGCCTATTTGGGTGCATCTCCTCCCACCCCCATCATCTAAGAACTGCTTCCCCTTGAAGTGATTTCATTTCCAATTGTGCAGAGTCGCTCTTTCCCTTTATAGTATTTCTAGTTTCGGCATCTTGCTGAGCTCAGGGACGGTCCCCCGCAGGCTTCCCAGCAGGGATTCCACTAGGGCACAAAACTGCACTGTGCCCTCTTTAGGGTTTTGCTGCTCCATCATCAATCCTGAAATGACTTTCTGATTTCCCCTTGTCTTAGTTTTCTCTCTATTACTATGATAAAACCCCATAACCAAAAGCAATTTGGGGAAGAAAGGGTTTATTGTAGCTTACAGCTTGTGAAGGGAAATCAGGATAGGAATTCAAGATAGGAACTGCCCCAAAGATTTAGCCTATAGGCCAGTGTGGTGGGGAAATTTTCTTAGTTGAGTTTCCCTCCACTCAGACAACTCTATCAAGATGACAAAAAAACTCACCAACATACCCTTACACCATGAAATAAACTCTAAATGAGATGGATGAGCTTCGTCCATCTCATCTCCCCATTTCATCCATTCTTCTTCAGTATTTATTGAGATCCGTATCTTGTCTGGATGTGGTGTGTTAGCCCTTAAGGTTTGGGGTTTCCAATGGCTCTCATGTTGTGTTTCCCTGAAAGAGTGCCCATTCCTGACACTACTTACGAAAATAAGGATGAACTTGTTTAATCTCATTCAGTACTAAGACATTCAGCATATCTCGACAAACTAAACAGAGAAGAGAAATAAGCTGTGTTTAAATCATGGGCAGGGTCTATCATGATCCTGGTGGTTCCTATGGAAAGAGGAAATGGTGAACTCAGAGAAAATGGAAATCAACTCCCTGCTATTCTGAAAATCCAGTTGCGTACATACACCTGGGCTTCCTTGCAAACGGCAGGGTGATTTTTGGTAGTTATTTGCTTAGAGTCCTAGTTGTGCTTTTCAGAAGGGTGGGAGGAAGTTTCTCTCATCCTTTTCAAGCCTTTGAAATACAACCTCCTGTTTATGAGCCCACACTTGGCAGCAGGGAATGGCTTCTAACAACTGTCGATCTTCCTACAAGGCATTTCATCTAGTGATAGCAAAACATTTAATAGGTTCTAAATGAACAATGATAGAGAGGAAAAGAATAATCACGTTTTATAAGCACGGAGACCTAGGGATGTTTCCCAAACTTTCAGCAAGCTTTAGGGCAGGCTTGACTGTCCTATCCCTCACCCTGCGGTTGCTTTTCTGACATGACCCCTTAACATTTGATTGATTTCAGTGCACGCAATGTGGAGTTTCTCTATTTGAAATCTTTTTTTCCAGGACAGACCTTCTTACAAGTCACTGGATAGTGTGAGGCATCCTGGGTTCCAGACATCAGGCCTGGTGCTTTTTCTGCAGGCTCAAAGCTCTAAGAGCTGCTATGACCATCCTGCTGCAGTTGAGGTGTAACAAGTGAAGATACTCTCAGTAGCGGAGCACACAGTCTTCTTTTTGCTGGCAGGGCATTACTAGCATCAGACCACGAGCACTTTGAGGCTAGATCTTTCTTGAGCTACAAAAAAGAAAAACAGAATTCTGAAGCCTGGGGCTGCAGTCCTGGTGGAGCACAAGGCATGGGAGGACATCACTGAGCACTGGGAGCCAACGTCCTGGAATTGGGTGGAGAGCCGGTAGCTACTACAAGAAGATTGGTTGAAGCAGGAAGCAAGAAACAAGAGTAATGGCAGCCCCAGGTAACCAGGGAGAGCAGGCTTGGGCACAACTGAAGGAGCAAGTAACTGTGACTACAAGAGAAGGTAAAGACATTCATTCCCAGGGAGAACATTACCAGGCCCCAGTAGAAGCATTAGGCTCCCGGAAGAACAGCAACTGGGCCACCATCAGAGAGGGGCAGGTGGTCAGGTCTCGGTGCAGAAGCTTTTAGGGACCCAGAGTCTTATGCAGGTAGTTAAAACTGCACTGAGGTCAAATGTGCAGTGGCTGGGTCACTCCTGAAATGGAGTGTCTCACAGCACTCCTACCCATCCTCCAGTACCTATACAATTTCCACTCTCTTCTTTCAGGATGTTTGCTGAGCCTTGGGGAGCTTGATACAGATGTCCCATTTAGAGCTAAGCATTCAACATTTATTCTCAGCACTTGGATCAGCTGTGAATTTCCACATTAACTGCTGCCTGCTTCAGCAGAAGCGCCTCTGGTTGGGGTTGAGATTAGCACTAATCAATGAGTATCGCCGTAAATATTTAAAGGGCAGTTTGACGCCATTTGCATTTAGCAAAATAATAGTTGTAGGTAGTGGCATAACTTCATTGCCTTTTGACCAGGCTTATAGCAGGCATGAATTCCTCTTATGGCTCAGGCCTCAAACTCGATCAGAAAATGATGATTGGTTGCCACCATAATATCTCTGCCACTATTGCACCAGTGAACACAATTTACAAGGCAGGACAGTACTGCAACATGCAGCCTTCTCCCCTGGGTAATACTATTGATGACTTTTCTCTCTCAGAGGCCCAAATGGTACTTCTAGGCCTGTGAGAACTGGCCAGCAAGAAGTTTTCAGGTCAGTTCCAGCTTCACTTTTCTATGTCCTGTCATCAGAGTGTTCTGTTTTTATAAATAAAGTTTTACTGGAGCTCCTCCACACTCCCAAAATCAAGCTTCTAAAAAAAAAAAAATCTATTTAAAATATGGGCAGAAAATCTCAAAATGGAATCAGAAGGTCAGACCCTAAGACAGACCTGTTATGTGACCATGTAACCTTGAGTTGGCTGTCCAATCGATACTCACTCCCAAATTCCTTCTCCTTTGATGCTTCTCTTCAGTTCTGAAAATTAGAAAGCTAAGCAAAGACTTTTCTAGTCATTCTTTCTGCTCAGCAAAACCAAGAAGGCCACTTCTGGCCAACGAGAAGTAAGAAAATTCCACTGGAGAAATGCTGAGACACCTTGATTTTCCAGATGAAAGATAAAGCCATGAGCATCATTGTTTTTCTCCTTCCTTTCTTGAGCAGATAAAACTTGAGAAGCTTCAGAGGACATCTCGTACTTGGGAGGAACGCTATCATGCAAAATCTGTTCAGTGAGAATCTGGACCCTAGTGGCAACATCATGCAATTAAACAAACTTCCAATAGAGAGCTACCCTAGAATACTTTTCAGTGATGTCTTAGTTGGTTTTCCGTTGTTATAGCAAAATGCCTCAGACCAAATAATATATGAAGAATAGAGATCTATTCAGTTCTGGATCTGAAACTGGGAAGTGCAGGGGCACGACGCCAATATCTCCTGGGGGCTGTTGTGCTACATAATCTCATGCTGGAGGGCATCAGATAGTAAGATGCAAAAAGCATGTTAGGTCAGTTTCTCTTATCTGCTCAGAAAACCACTAAGGCTGCCATAGAGCCCCATCCTCATAACATCATCTAATCCTAACTATCTCCCAAGTGGGAGATCTTCACCTTCAAATACAATTATGAGTTTGAGCATTACATTTTCAAGACATAAATCTTTCGGTTTGGGGTTTTCTTTTTGGGGGGGGTAGTAATTGGGGGTAGGGTCTCATGTAGCTCAGGCTATCCTCAGATTTACTTCCTATGTTGCCAAGGATATCCTTGGAACTTCTGATCCTTCTCCTTCTACCTCCTAAAAGCTGGGATTTCAGGCCTGAACCACACACTAGGTTTTATGTGATACTGATCTATCTGACTTAGAGTTTTGTTCAGGCTGGCCAAGCACATCACCAACTGAGCCACACCCCAACCCAACAGGCGAAACGTGGGGGAGACACATTCCAACCACAGCACGCGAGAAAGCAAGATCCACACTTATTTCTTCTTCTATTGTGCTGAAACACAGAAAATGTATCTTTCACCATATTAGCCATTTTAAGCATCCAGTCCACTGGCATTAGAACGTTTGGAGTGCATACAGCTGCCGCCACCTTCCATCTCCCAAATTGTTTTCTCTTCCTATAGTGAAGGTCTGCACCCATCAAAGCAGAAATCTTGCTTTCTATACTTGATTCTAAAACAGAAAGTCAATAAACTGAAAGTGAAATAATAATGACATCCTTCCAGCCAGGTGTGGTGGTACATGCCTATCATCACCTCAACACTTGCAAGGTGGAGTTAGGAAGATTGGGAGTTCAAGGCTAGCCTTGACTCACAGCAAGTTTGAGGGTAACCTAGGCTACATCACTCAAAAAAAAATCCTAAACCTCTAAAACCGTACTTATTGGAGATTGCCAGCCAAGTCAGATGATGAGTCCAGAACAGTACAGAAAGGAGCCTGAGTCTTGGCACCAGGACTTCCCACAGTCCATTTCCAACAGTGCTATTTTGGACCCTGTTTGAGACTCCTTGAACACTGTACTTGTCAGGAGAACAAATAGAGTGATCATATACGACAAAAGGGATTTATTGGTTTGGCTTATACACTATGGCCTTAGGCAGGCCAACGGTGGCTATTTCCACACAGAAGAAGCTGAGAACCTGATGTCTGTCAGATCGTGAGGCCGGATGTCTCAGCATTCCCAGCCTGGTGCTGAAGGCCCGAGGCATTCCTGGTGAGCCATGAGTCTTCGGTAGACTTTGGAAAATTGAAGAAGCTGAATAACAATATCAACAAAGGATGGAAGCAGTAGTCTCAGCAAAAGAATAGATGTCCTCAACCAGGCCAGTGGAGGTCAGAGTCAGGCAGGCAAAGGAAGGCAGCCCTGCTCTGCTCCCCCCCACACCCCTCCTGCAAGCCTCTTTATATCTGGGCCAACACCAACAGTGCTACCCACGCTGGGGGAAGTTTCTCCCTCTCCACTCAGTCCTTCCAGTAAATACTCTCAGGTATATACCCACCAAGAGGCATGTCTCTTGAGGGGGATACCAGATGCAGTCAGGTTGACAACCAAGATCACATACATCAACGCACAGACCATTCTCTGAAATCCACAAGAAGCACACCATTAATAGTCCATTCCTTCCTGCCCACAGTTAAAAGAAAGTAAAGGAACTAATGGCCAACTGTAGCTCTCGGAAACTCTTTAGACCTCCTGACCACTCTAAGGAAGACAACTTCCTTCTCTCATTAGTTCAAACGACTAAGAGCCAGGATGCTTTTTCCCTGGGATGCTGTTAACACCTGAATAGTAAGGGGTAGAGGTCCTGGAAAAGAACCTCCGCTGCAGCTTCACCGTCTGGTTCCTGCATTACTGTTCTGCCCCTGGAAGCACATCAATTTTATAGCTACTGGATTAGCAAGCCATACGTAACCTCACTTTGGTCCAAGCCTTCTGAGTAATGGCTGCTACTCTAACACAGTAGGTCACTGTGAAGTAAGACAATCAGTTTAACGTGATGTAAGTAGCAGCTACGCACACCGAGAGCTTGATCCTGAATAAGTCACTTAATATCTCCAAGACCCAGCTTTCTCGTCCTATAATGAGATCATTGTAATACCTGCCTCATAGGGCAGTTGCAAGGGTCAAAGGGCTATGAGAACAGAAAAGGGGATACCTCCTGTATCCATCATAGGAGTCACGCCAACTTCTACATCAACTTTGTTGAATTCAACCTTTTCAGAAATGAACACAGGGTCAACACTCCAGAGGAAAACATCTTATGCTTTTATTAATAAAGGGCTCACAGCAGATAAACATAATAAGGTGAAAGGGTCTAACCTAACGGTGATAGACTGGGGACAGGATCACAGCAAAGCCTGTGTGTTCTTACTCTTCTTGGTGTCCATCCTTGCTCCCGGGAATGGAGCAGGACACCTCCGGTAGGAGGGCTTTTCAAAAGGGACAGAAGAAGGGGAAGAGGGTGAGCCCACTCACCAGGCTTTGTACCTTGCTTGGGTACAAGAGGCTATAGTTTGTATAGTATGTCTTGGAAAAGCAATTCTATTTTATGTAAGTTGCTTTGAAAGTAGAGGGATAGGAGAGGAGAGGAGAAAGAAGCAAAGGGAGATTTTTCCATCGGAGGTCCTTCCAAATGTCCTTTTGCTTAAACTACTTTGTGTGCCAAAGTGTCACTTTGGACTTCCCTAATCCAAGCCCCAATAGTGCTTAGTTAAAAAGCTAATTTTTACTGCGCTTATGTGTGAGCTACTTTTGCATTGCTATCATAAAGTACCTGACAGAAACAACTTATGGAGACAAGGATTTACTTTAAGTCAAGTTTAAGAAGGATACTGAAGCAGAGAAGGCACCAGGGGGCATCTTTTTGTCCACAGAAGAATGTCAGGAGATTTTCATACAGTCATGGTTCAGGAAGAAGACAATGAAGACAGAACCAGAAGTCTGACTTTCCAGGGAGCATCTCTACTGACCTGTTTTCACCAGCCAACTTCCACCTCCCAAAGGCTCTACAGCCTTCAAACTAGTGCCACAAGCTGGGGACCACACATGAGGCCACGGGTGTGCTTTGGATTCAAACCACAATAAACTCACACTGCTTATCACCAGAAAAAAAACAACCTGATTCTGGACCTGTGCTTCATGTAGGGGTGAGGGCAGAAGGCTAGTTGTTCATGTCTCTGAGGAGGAGGTTGGGGCTGAAGGATCGTTCATCAGTGGGAGAGTGGGGAGGAGATAATTTGGCATGAAATCTTTTTTCTTACAAATAGATTTGCAACCCTCGTCTGTGTGCTGATAACAAGATGCAGTGATCCCAGCCTCTGACTTCAGGGATCATACAATCTGTTAGCAGAGTCTTTAACCCACCAACACACCACTAAGGTGAGTGAACTGAAACAACCCAGCTCGGATAGTCATTTGCACAATAAATGTTTCCTTTACAGAGGTGTCCGGCTCCTGGGAGGAGCCCTTTCTTTGTCATCTCCCCAGGATACAATAATTTAGCAGAAACCTACCGATTCACCTTGCCTATAAATCAGACTCTAACCATGTCCTTCTACTTCAGCACGGCCCTTCTTCCAAAGCAGCATTTGTGAAGAAAATGTCTTTGGACAGGACTTTCTCCAGGGGCTCGTATTATACCAAGGAAATTAATTCCCTCTTTCAGGCTCATAAAATGCAAAAATAAAATCAGCATTGGAGCTGAAGGCTGAGAGGACCGGGTGCGCATACTGAAAACCCTCTTTCTGCAGCAAGCTTGCTGGAGGGGCTCATTTGCATTTCTCTGGGTTCTGCAGAGCCAGGCATTCTGGCTGTCCTCCCACTGCGCTGCACGGTAAGGCCTCTCCACTGGTGGATGCCAGGGCATGATGGGCTTTCGAGCGCCACAGTGCTCACTGACTCCTGTCTTGCCTCACAAAAAGCACAGACCACCTCTAAACTCCCCTTCACCCCAGGCCACTGGGCACCTTCGCCAGTTGCTTGTAGAAGGCAATGACTAAAAATGAGAGAGGAGGGGGTATTCTCCAGTGGCCTTGAGTTTGAAGGAGAGGGAAGCACTAAGGATGTCCACTGTGGCTCCTGACCTTCTAAGGTCAGACACAGGAGAGGCCATCCGAAATCCTCTCTTCTCCTCTCCTCATGGTTTGGACCATGTCTTGATGCAAAGCAATGTTCTTCCACCTACCGAGCACATGGCTGGCAATGACAGGGCTCCCAAATCACAGCACCCGGAGAAACGGACTGTTTCAAAAGCCCGTGTAAAAGTGCTCTGCGAAACCTTCTAAAACACCACTTTCTTCAGCCATGGCTGATCACTTTCACCAAAATCCATAAACCCACCCATCCACCTACCTACCTATTCACACCCCGACATCCCACACATACTTAGAGCCCTCACACACAGACACACACATCTCCTTAGAGGTTCACGAGCAAAAGTCATCTGACTGGTTTGAGCCAGGGTCCCTCTGTTGAGTTGGACATCTTAAATGAAGTGCCACCACACACGGTGATTTGGCAGGAGGCGTGTAAGGGAGGATCAGCTGCACATCCAATGCTCTGGTTCTTCTCAGGCAGAATGTATTGGCTTATCTCCTAAGTGATTAAACTTTAAACTTTGTGAGTTCTCACATATGAAGCAGACAAAAGCAGACTCATCCCACCCCAGTCCTCCCAACCCCTAGTCAACGGAGAGAGCCCTGGACCTCTCCATAGATACCGCCACAGATTTTTTTGCAGGACACAGTTGAAGAATTTCTGACGCTGCAAAAGGAGAAAAATGAAGGCAGCCTGGTGCCTTGCCCAAGGACTAGAGCCTGATTAATGTCAGTGCTCAAACTTGAACTTGGAGCTCCTGACTCCCGGATTGTCCGTTCCTTGTAATGAGTCATAATTTCCAGAAGATTGGCATTAAAATGACCAGTCTGTCACCAGAGTGAGACAGCACGTTAAAATTTACTATCTCCTGCAAGCGCTCTGGCGCTAATTACCTTCTCAAAATAGTTGTCCATCTCCTTGGATCGTGGTGTTCAGAACCTGGAAAGTAGCTTTTATTCCACATAGTCAGAGGGTGGAAAAACACCAGCAGCTGTGTGACTCTGGGTGGTGGGTGTTCTTGATTGTCTTCCTCAATCATAATGGAAGCAGAGCCCTGAGCACATCTGAAGGCAGGGTTCTAGATCAGTGTTACTGAGGCAGGAAGCCCCACCCTATGTGAGATGACACCCTCTCTGGCTCTGGGATGAAAGACGGAATAAAAACGGGTGAACAAGTTAAGGACTATTGTTCATCTCTCTCTGCTTCCTGACTGCACATGTGGTGTGTCCTGCCGCCTCAACCCTGACTTCCCTTCCATGACCAACTGCGCTCTGCAACCGTGAATCAAAATGAACTACTCTTGGTCCTTAAAAGTTGCATTTGTCACAGCGACAAGATGAGTGACAGGTGCAGCTTCTCGGCATGGAAAGCTGGTGGCGTGGTGGCCTTGCCCTGCACTGGCTGCTGCAGGTCTTCAGCAATCCTGTGCCACTTAGGCCAAAGCTGCACCTGCTGCAGGCACACAGCCTCATGTCAGCCCGTGTGGCGTGGTGGCAGAGAGCAGGCTAGATTAAAGCCCTCCGTTGAGTCATTAGTCGTCCGTACTCAATAAAAGAAGTTGATGCTGGGAGAAATTGAAGGAGAAGGAGGAGTTTCGTTCCGTTGTTCATTCATTCTTTCATTTAGCAAATAGTGACTGGCCCTGCCACTGCATGAGGTGCAAAACAACACGTGAAGAAGACGTTCTCTATGGCCTTCCAGACTAGACAGGACAGAAGACAAGGTCAGGGATAATCTAAGGATGGTGTGTTACGTGCTTGCATAGGTGAGGAAGGGAGCTATAAATTGGGCTACTTTGAGCTGCGAGTAAGAGGAACCTTACTATTAAAACTGGCTTGAGCAATAAAGGGCACAGAGGATAAAAATGCTAGAGATTCTGGCAGTAAGAAGTGGCACAATAAATTAATCCAACAATTCAATGACATCATCTACAAGCTCGGGTCTTTTCCACCAGCCTTAATATCTTGTCCTTCCTCCCCACAAGGTGGCTGCTGCATCGCCAGCCATCATGCCCTCATTTTATCATGCATCAAGACTAGAAGGGCAGTTCTCTTCTAAAAGAGGGTTTGTTTGTTTGTTTGTTTGTTTGTTTGTTTGTTTCTTCAACTAGGGAAGACAGTTGTCCCCAGAATCCCCTAACACATGGCCACATTTTAACTGTAACAGGAACTTAGAAGGTAAGAATCTGGTCTTTCCACCCACTGAGAGCAGGAAGGAGCTGAGAGGGAATCCATGGGGTGTTGGAGTACCAGTAGTGCCTGCCACCAGAGGATAGAGGAGGAACACGAAACCCAGATTGGAAGGGGAAGACATGTAGCAGAGAAACGCTGGTCCCCAAGGCAGTCCACCCTAGCTCCATTTCTCTTGCTGTGATAAAATATTCTGGGGGGAAAAAAAGCAACTTAGGAGAGAAAGAAAGGGTTTGTTTTAGCTCACAATTCCAAGTTACAGTCCATTGAGAAAGCAAGATGGCGGGAACTCTGAACACTGGACCCTCTGCATCTGCGGTCAAGAAGAAAGAGAAGTGCAAATATGCAAGCCATTGCGCTCAGGGCAAGCTAGAACTGGCAAGATTTGTCGTGGGTACATGAGGTGTGAAGGGGAAAAGGTGAGAATGAAGTAAATTTATTTAACCCATGATTATTAGCACTCTCCAAAGACAGATGGACATAGTCATTTCATCAAGACAGACATCATCTCTATTCACAAAGAACTTAGAGACCTCTCACTTATCAGCTTGGTTACTAGAGTTGCCATTTTCTGCAGAAACAGAGCAGGGTTGAGCTGAGGAGAAAGCAAAGCGAGTAAATGACTGCGTTCGTGGCTCAATCAATGGCAGGATCCTCTAAGACAGAAATAATGGATCCAGAACTGTCTGTGATATTTGGCCTGGGTGTAAGCACTGGAGATCACCAGCATATACAAGGCAAAGACGCTGACTCACTCAGATGGAGGGAATAGAGCTCAGTGATCACATGCACACTTAACACGCAGAGGGACCCATCCTGAGAGTCCAGCTGAAAACTGGGACTGCCTTCTTCAAGTCACGCTGGCTGAACTGGAGCCAGGAGATGCCAGCAGTGCTCAGTATAGATAACTGAAGGAGGGAATGACTGAAAAGGGCAAATACATGAAACCCAATAGACAATTCTCTCTTAGGCGGTTTTATTTAAAAGAGAGGAAAGCCCTGCTCTCTGCTTTTTTTTTAAAGTCATTCCATGGCCCCAGAATGTCCTCTCTTGTGGTTTAGATGCTAAGCCTCTAGTTTCCATTTAGATTAGTTGGTGCTTTCAAAGCAGATCCTTTCCCCGAATGACTAATGCATTCTCTTGGGAGAACTCAGAAGTCTGACTCTCAGTGTTTAAAAAAAAAAAAAAGTGGATATTTCATTTCATGAGGCTGAGGTGGCTGAAGCCAGCTAGGCAGTAAAGAAACTGGATATGGTACCCATGTGTGCAGTCCACTGTGTTCCAGCCTTGGAAATTATATATGGTGCACACCGAGAAATTCGTAGGTGGTAGTTTGAATAGGAAATATCCTCCATAGTCTTGGTCATTTAAACTCTTGGTCTTCCATTTAGTGGCTTCATTTGGGGAGGTTTAGCTCATACAGCCTTGCAGGAGGAAGTATGTCACCGCGGGAGCTAGGTTTGAAAGTAAAGAGCTTTGCCTGCCTATGTTTTACTCTCTCTATTTCATGTTTCTGTTCAACACGCATGCTCTCAGCTTCCTGCTCCCACGCCTTCTCTGCCGTTATAACAGGAAGGCTCTGGAACCACAAGCCGAAATAATCTTTTTCTTCCCTAGGTTACCTCGGTCATGGGGTTTTATCACAACAACAGAAAAGTAGTTACTACAGCAGCCATTTCAAATACAGCAAGAAGCCTACGGCGTTGGACTCCAAGAGAAAGAAACTGCTGCACAGGAAGTTAGGAAATACACTGACGTCAGGTGCAGAGGCCGACCACCTGTTCTCCCACTTACCGACTACGCAACTGCAAGGTGGTTAACTTACCTAGTCGGTGCACCAATTCTCTCAGCTGTACGGAGCAGTAACAGCGCCTACTGTAAGAGCCTGAGGCAAAGAGCTCAGCATGGATCCTTAACACTAGGGTCCCAATACACGTATTTGTTTCCCAAGGCTCCTGTTACAAAGTACCAGGTGGCTTGCACAATAGGCTGGCAACTTGTGAGGGCTGTGAGGGATGGATGCGTACTAAGCCTCTCCCTATTCCTTGCTGTTCTGCTGACTGGCGGATGCCATGAGGAAGGAGCAAGTGAGCTTCCCAGAGACAATCCACCGTTTAACACAGCTAAGGTAGATGTACCTCAGAGAGGCACAGCCCATCCCCCACCTCACCGCAGGGAGGGAGGAGGGAGTGTTTGTCCCTGGATTGCTTCTTGCAGCTGCTGTGCCTTCTCATGATTGTCATTGCTCTATTCCTCCTGTGTTACCATGGTGTGAATGGGCACGGAAAGATGCTCACTGCCTGTAGGGTGGTGTGGTTGTTTCTTGGAAGATAGCCCACTCAACTGGGCAACGTTCCTGCAGATCAATATGAAGATGAACTTTCATAGAATAATACCGATTAAATGAATTAATGACTGTACAAAATTCCTGATTTGATTTAAATAGTTTTAGGAAGTTAAGACAGTGGATAAGAAGGATTAAAGAAATGGTTTGTTTAGGTTGTTTTACCAGGAAAATATAACAAAGATAGAATTAAGAGTAAAATGTGCCCCTTCTTTATAGAGTAGTGAGAGCTATATAGATTAGAAATAAAGCCCAGTGAGCTCTCATGCATTGCAAGATCATAGCTGTGCTTATGGAAAGGAAAATAGGTTTGAGACAGGTTAATTACCAAAGAAAACATCCATTCTAGGTTGGGTCTGAGTTCCTTGTGATCCAAGGATGTGGTCACAGCTGTCGGTGTGTACCATGAAGAGGCAGGGTTATGAACAAAGAGTAAATGATCCTATTGTGAGCATAGCAATAGAGAATCGGTGACTAGTCAGTTTAGCAAAATAAGGTTTCAAAAAAAGAAGATGTAAATAAAGTGAATTTAGATAAAATATTTTTTGAAAATTGTTATTTATCATAGAACTGTGTTGCATATGAATAAATATGTATTGAATTTAAAAAAAAAAGAACATGTAAGATAAATGAATTGTTTCTTGGTAATCAAGTAATTTGTTTCTTGGTTGTCTGCAAGCATAGGGAAAAACTAGCTACAGTAGACTTGGCTTGCTTAAACAAAAGAATTAGTACCTTGAGGTTAGGATAAACTTGTAGAAAAAAAAAACATAGATGGGAAATGTTCAGTTATGTGTGGGTTTCAAAAGAAGACTATGTAATCAATAACTGTTATTATGTCCCTTTGTGTAATTATTTTAATCTGTTTTTAAGGGATATGTTTTGTGGTGATTGTTTTTGGAGAATATCTCACTTGTGGCTATGAGGTGATCTTTTTTCTGATGTGGTGAATTTTTTATCTTAGGTGGTATAAAAACACTAAGAGAAAAAATAACGTTATTGGAGCCCTGCTTCATCCACCGTTTGTGTGCGTGTGTGTGTGTGTGTGTGTGCGTGTGTGTGTGTGTGTGTGCGTGCATGTTCCCCCTTTTTCAGTGACCCCAGGAAATTAAGTTTTGCTCCATCAGAGAAAAAGTCTTCTGTGCAATTAGCCCCTGACTCCCACATCCTCTTCAGTATCTGCCCTGTTGAAGCTGGCCTTTGGCAGCTAATAATCCTACTGTCCTTTGGCTTTCTTGCACTATTCCTATCTCTTCCTACACCTTCTTAAGATACCTCCTTTTGTCCTCCTGTCTGTCCAAATTTCTAATCCTAATGAGGACACAATGAATATTCGATTAAGGACACACCCTACTGCAGTGGGACCTTATCTTAATAACTACATCTGCAGAAGCCTACATTTTCCAGCACATGTGAAAACACCAACTTGCAACTTCCTACATAGGAATTTTACAGAAACATGTTCCAATCTTAACAGCTAGGCATTACGGCTTTTAACATTATTGTCATACTCTGGCCAAGTAAAGACGAGTATCTTTCTTTTTAGCCTCAGTTTTAGTTTATTTGAGGCTTTAAAATATTTGTTAGTATTTCCCATTACTATCACCAGATTTTCCCTAATGTTAATATAATTTTGCTACAGTTATCTAAACCAGGAATTAATGTTTGTGTAATATTATTATCTTACTCCTACATCTGAATTCAGATCTGCCCCTCTAATGTCCTTATGGTGGTGAGGGATCCACTCCAGAATTCAATGTATTTAGTTTCCTACCATCACCTCAACTCTAGGAAAGTTCCCTGGTCTTCCTTGCTCACACATTGCCCTAACACTTCTGAGGAGCAATGGCCAGCTTGTTGGTAATTGTCTCTCAGATTTATCTGTTTCCTTGTTTCAAATCCAGTGTTGCTGCCGCCGCTGATGCTGCTGCTGCTGCTGCTGCTACTGCTGCTGCTGCTTCTTCTTTTTCTTCTTCTTCTTCTTCTTCTTCTTCTCCTCCTCCTCCTCCTCCTCCTCCTCCTCCTCTTCCTCCTCCTCCTCCTCCTCCTTCTCTAAACCTACACTGGTAATTTATTTATTTATTTATTTACTTCTTTCTTTTCTGTATAATGGGGAAGAAAACTGAGCATGCTCCAACAAGATATAGAGGTAAGAGAGCAACTTCCAGTCCAAGTTTGGTTTGGTTCTTCCACCATGTGAATCTGGGAACTGAACTAATGTTGTCAGGCTTGGCTATAAGCACTTTTACCCCACAGAGCCATTGCCCAGGCCCTCACACCCTTCATCTTCTGTCCTTCTCAGTGAATCCTATCAGGAGGTTGACAGTGTCAGCTTTGGTGATGTTGACTTGGGCCACATGTTTTTGGATGGTGTCTGTAAGGGTTCTTCACTGTTCAGTAACTCTTTTCCTAGGGGATGAATATATATTCTAGAGACGTACTATGAGATTGTGTGCAACCCTGCTTATGATCACACTTACACACAATAGTTTTGTCATGTGTGGCTAATACTTCTGATAAGAATCATTGTCTAACGATGAATTCTTATTTCCAGCCATTACCAACCTACATTCTGTTGTAATTTATATTATGATATGTAGGAAGAATATAATACTCTTCTCACTGTTATTATTATTTTAATTAAAACCTGTCTCTAACTTTCTATACTATCAGAGAACATCCTGTGGCTCACTAGAACTCACTCTTAAGTCTGCCCACTTCTGAAGTATCCCTCCACAAATGTGGAAAAACAGAAAGCCTTCTTTATTTTCCACTTAAACATCACGACTTCCCATTAATAGAATCTTTGAAGGCCCAGTGTGCCAAACGCTTCTTGGGGCAAAGAGGATATTTAAATTATTCAAGAGAACTGTTTTTATACAACTGGATATACACATAAAAATTAATGCTAATTACATACAATTTTCAGCTATTCATTAAAACAAACCCCAAGGCATTCCAAAAGTCCCTAGTTAGCCTAATGTTATTCTAGGTGCTTGAAAACAAATCGACCTTCCTTTAAAAAGGAAAATCCTGAAACATGCTTTACAAAAACATGTAGCCATGAGCACATCCTGCTCCCATTGCCTGGGTTTCCTTGTTTTTTTTTCTCCCAAGCATCCATTTCACAACCATGCATTGAAAACCTACTGTGTGATAGCCAGATCTCTAAATGCTAGGGTGAAAGCAGTAATTTAAAAAATTTAAAAAAACAAACAAACAAACATAAAAAACTTACAACTCCAGTTTCATGGAAAGAGAACCTGCGTGTCATGGCTGTGGCTTGGCGAAAACATCAACCCCAGATGCACAGCAAGGTGACACAAGAGACAGAAGACTGCCACTTAGATGACCTGGACTAGGAAGAAGCCTCGGATGAGGTAGGAGAGGTCAGGTGGAACAGAGACCCAAAAGAAGGGACAGGAAGTGCTGCGGCTTTAGGAAAAGACAGAGCCAGTGCTGAGCAGTAAAGGGCAGCACTGGATAATGGGGAGGGTGGGGGAGGGCTTCCATTTTGACAGCCTGCTCACCTTCTTTTGGCTAAGTCTTAAGCTTTCTTCCTCCACTTGATACTTCTTAAGAGCTTTGAATATTTCCTTGTCTAGAAAGCCGGTAAGTACTTATAATATAGCTAGAGATAAGTGGAGAGAGATTAATGCAATACTGCTTTAACTATATTTCTTTTACATTGTTGCTTAAATAGTGATATTACAGAGCCGAGATTAGGGGACAATTTTCAGAAGTCGGTTCTCTTTTTTTACCACGTGGGGAGCAGGGATCAAACACGGGTCGTTAGGGTTAAGAACAAGGTCCTTTATCTGCTGGCCCTGCTTTCTTTCATATTTATTATGTTTGCTGACAGTCCCCCCCACACACCCTCTTGCCCTTCTGCTTCTGTGTTCAGAGCTGGAGATGCTGCTGAGAAAACCAAGAATGCTTTTCTGTGAATAGCCTAATCCTAGGAAAAAAAACCACATCCACCTCTACCGACCTGCACAGACCTGCACCAGAGCTTGAACTAGGGTAGGATGAGCTGTGCCGGTAAAAGACACTTCGGATTAGTGTGAGAGAATGTAAAACGACTCACTAATAACATTTGAGCTGGTCATCTGTTAAAAATCATATCTTATTAATATCAAGTGAAAGTATTTTAACCTCTATTTCACCTTCCTGTACAAGAAAATTCTAAGTAAATACCATCCTTTTAGATGGTATTCATCTAGGCCCATGTGTTGGTAGCGTTATGTCTGTTATTTTTAGTTTCTTCTTTGGGGATCTGTAGAATCTTCAGGTATTACTTGAAATTATAGAGATAGGACTGGAGACATGGCTCAGTGGCTAGGAGTGTTACCGCTCTCGAGCGGACCTGACCGTGCACATGAGGCAAGCAGGGACACAAACATAAATGCAAATAAAAATACATAATTTTCAAATGATGACGACACTCCCTGGAGCTGTCATCCATGGAGAAGATGCTGTGCCCTGCCAAAAAGCGCACAAATTAAAAACATTTTCCAATCAGTGATGATTCAAAAACCCATGCCCACCTCCAAATGAGTGTTCAATTAAACTCAATTGAGCAGAGATTGTGCCCTTACCTTGAATCCCTACATAATGAAGTACAACCTATTTTAGAATTTTTTTTTCAAACAAATAGCCGAGTCTCAGCCAACAACAATACCCAAGCTTCAGACTATCACAGACTGCCAGACCATCAGACTGTACCCAAATAAGGCCAAGGTCCAGATACAGGGAGCCAAGCTCCTCTACCCTCCCCCACCCCCTTTCCTGTCCTTAAAGTTTTCCTGTCCTAGCTGACAGATAGTCACTGAAAGTCGCTAGTGCAGGCTGCCAGGCTGCTGAAGTGTTCTTCAGGATCAACTAGCATCTATCAAACTTAATACATCTCAAGTTTCAGCAGCACCCATACACTCCAAGGGACAGAGAGCCTGGGAAAAAAATGGCAGCAGTGGTGACAGTAGAATTAACAAATACATTGATGTACCTTGATTTTAAGCCTTGGCCCCATATATCTCAGGGCTGGTGTCATAGGAAACCCAATGCATGATGCAAAACCCACTGCATGATGGGCTTTGACATTCCTAGATGACTCTGTGGAGTTCACACTATGGTCTTCTTTAAAGGAGATTTCGGTTTTCTAGACCCTTGTCTATAAAACAGGAGAACCAAGCTGCTTGGGACAGGCATGGATCAGCCTGCTTTGTAGGGTGATGTTTGAAACAAATTGTACAGATCTAATCATACAGAAATGTTATTGTATTGAAGAGGTTAGAATTTAGAACATGCTTGGCTGATTCTGCAACTTTGCTTAATTACTGCAGATTCTAATGAGCAGAAAAGAATCCACCTCTGATAGTATAGGCAGTCGGCAGTTTATGCCAAAAGACTTGATGATCTGAGAAGCCATGGTACAAAGGAGGAAGTGAAAACTCAAGTGGATTTAATACGATTATTACATACATATTACCAGGGGGGCTGGAGAAGTGGGGCATAGGGTCATGTGTTCAATGCACAAGCCTGAGGGCCTGAGTTCAAATCCCAGCCAGCCTGACACAAACAGTGGAAAACAACAGAGACCCTGCTTCAAACAAGGTCGAAGGCAGGGGTTAATACTTGGTTGTCCTCTGACTTACACAAGCTCCCCATGGCATGTGTGTGCCTAGACACACACACACACACACACACACACACGCACACACAACCACAAAAGTCTTAGCACATTTCAGGGGGAAAAATGTAATGCTTTAAAAGGATTCTTTCTTTGTGTAATTACGTTTTGAAATTTAAACCAGAGTAATTCCAATTTCACTAGGTAAGAAAACTATTAACTCCTAACTCTCCGTAGGTAAACATACATGCACAAAAAGTAAATCTATGAGTTTGTGTTTCAGCCTAAGAGTCACAAGAAGAAATCATTTTACTTCTAAATAGTAGAAAGAGTAGTCAAAATAGAAAAATCCTTATATTTAACTTTATACTTTCAATTACAAATTGAAACTATCGTGAAGTTCTACAATTTAAACTCAAAGCTACACTTTAAGATTAATTTTCAGTGTGTGTGTATGTGTGTGTGTATGTGTGTGTGTGTGTGTGTGTGTGTGTGTGTGTGTGTGTGTGCAAATAGATGCCTGTATGTATGTACAATGTTCCCAGAGGCCCGAAGAGGGCATTGGATCCCCTGGAGCTGGAGTTACAGGAAGTTGGGAGGCACCCAATGTGGGTGCTGACAGTTGAAATCTGGTCTCCTGGAGGAACAGTATATGCTGTTAACTGCTGAGACATCTCCCCAGCACTTAGTAAAATCATTGTAGCAAATAAATAAATAACAGCAGACATTAATTGATGGACATACTTGGGACATACACGTAGAAAATGAGCAATTCTTCAAGGGAAGAAAAATCCCTTAGATGTATGTCTTAGTCCCTTTCAGAATTGTGTCACAGAATACCATAGTAGTTCATAATGAACAGGAACTTGTCTTATTATCATGAAGATCAGAAAGCCCAAAAGCAAATAGCTACATCTGCCAAGGACCCTCCTGTGGTATCATAACTCGGAGGAAAGCATCACCTGGAAGGCAAGCAAGAGGGTCCTGAACTGGCTTTTATTATTTATTTATTTTTGAACTGGCTTTTATAATGAACCAACTTTCTCAAGAAAAGTGCTAGTCAGCCCATGAAGGCAGAGACTTTGAGACCAAGTCTCCTCTCACAGGTACCTTCTTCTCCTCATCTTCATAGGATTTGGTATTTACTTTTCAAATGCCAGGCTTTGACAGACATGTTTTAACCGTAGCAACATGGTGAAAGTATCATCAGTTGTATGTATGAGGGTAGGGGGAAGATGTGTTATTTTTTCGACATGATGGCCAATCACAGTGCTTGAAACAAGGGCAAAGTTAATTGCAGGTGTCAGGCTAGTGCCTTCCCCACGGATAAGCATTTCATGTGACTTCTTTTATTTGGCGGTACAGACGTTAGAACTAAGGGTCTCCCTGTACCCACCACTGAACTACACCAGCTCTTCCAGGTCATCCTGCTTCCTGTAAAGAGAGGGTGACATCTGGCATATCTGCTCCTTACTCACACCGGCAGCTTCTATTCTGTTCTCAGAATTTCTGTTATCTATTGTTAGTCCATTCAGCTCATAACTAAGTCTGGTGACACATCTGTGATCCCAACATTCTTGCAGCTCATCCACATGGCAAGTTTGAGCCCAGCCTGGGCTACTTTGAGACCCTGTTTTCCGAAGAAAAAGGGAAAAGTCTAAATATAATTTTTATGCTAAAGAGGCTTATTTGGAAGAGGCTACCTACATACATGCATACATATATATATGTGTGTGTGTGTGTATGTATATATATATATATATATATATATATACATATATGCATACAGTATAGATACTCTGTGTTAGGTCCCTACTTGGGACATACCCTGCCTTCTACCTAGGGGCGGGGCTTCCCCTCTCCCAGAGGCCCTTCACTAAATAATCCAGACATTTTGGATCCTCCTGCCCTTTTTGCCCTTGACCTTCTCACCCTCTCTCTGTCCTTCTTATCCGCCATCCCCCTCTATCCCTCCTCTGCTCTCCTCTCTGTCTCTTTCTGTGTCTCTCCTCCTCTTTCTCCCCGTTTCTCTCTGCGCATGCTTCTCCCCTCTCTCTCCCACCCTATCCTGCACTGCCCCTAATGAATCTGCATTTATATAATAAAGCTTCACTTCTTCATTAGCTCATTCCAGTAATTTTAATCAATCACTCTGGTCTCCAACAATCAAATCTTAGGGTTACTGTGTCCTCAATTCCATTACTAATGAATGGGAAGTACTGTTTGTGGTGGACAAGTAATTTTTTAAATGTCAAACAATTTTTTTTTCCTTTCTGGTGTGTGTGTCTATGTTTGCTTTTGTGTATCATAGTCCTTCATTTTCACCCCTATTCAGTCATTCATTGCCTATAGACAGGGATTGGTAAAGCAAAGAGAGAACAATATATCTGATTATTGACGCTCCACTGAATTTGAGTATATGCTGTAATTCAAGCAAGGCTTTCCAGAAGTTCCTCTTTAACAACAAGATTAAGTTCCAGTACTGAAGGACAGAGAATACAGGAAGAAAAGTGAGGCTGGCAGGGAAACTGGAAAGAACACTGTTAATCAGTGTTGTGACTTGACTGTAAAACATCCCCAAAGGCTCATGTGTCCCAACACTTGATCTCCAGCTGATGGTACTGTTTGGGACAATGGTGGATCCTTTAGGGGGAGGGCTTTGTTGGAGGAAGTGGGTCACTGGGGGTGAGCCTTACCCCACTTCCTGTTCGGTCTCTGCCTCTGTAGAGGCGATGTGGCCGGCCAGCCTTCTGCTCCTGCCATCATTTTTTCATGTCTGTTATCATGTCTTCCTACATGTTACACTCCACCCCTTTGTGATTAGAAGCCAAAGAAACCCTTTCTTTGTTAGGTTGTTCTGTCACATCAACAAGGAAGTCTCTAAGATAGCCAGCCTACTGTGACAAATGCCCACGATTACTATAAGGAAGAAGGATTTTTTTGGCTCATAATTTCTGGAGATTTCTGTCTGTGATTGATTGGCCAAGTTGGTTTTGAGTCTGTAGTGGGCAGCATCAGGCTATGCTGCTTTGCAGTACATAGCAAATTATCCACGTTATGTCCAAGAGCAGAAATTTCTCATCATCTCCTTTGGACCGTAGATTCCAAATGACCAAAAGTCTCCCTTAGAAGAGGCCCCCTTAGATTTGGTCCTATCCCTTAAGCTTTCCATCGTCCTGTGGTGCTACTCTGAAGAACAAACCTTCAGCACTTGGGTTTTTAGGGGACGGTGGGATCCAAACAGCAGCAAATCTCTATCATAATGTGTCAAATGGAGCTGTGAGGTTGCTCAGTGGGTGAAGTGCCTGCTGTGTGAGCATGCAGACCTGAGTCCAGATCTCTGGGGCCAATTCCAAACCTAGGCATAGTGTCTTGTAACTTCAGCACAGAAGGAGCAAGAGACAGGTACTTCCTGAAACTCACTGGCCAACCTCGCCAAATCCATAAACTGTAGATTTGATGAGAGCTCCTGCCTCAATGTATAATTTGAAGCTGTTGCTGCAGCCAGAACAGGGACAGCAGTGGCTTTCAGCCTCCATGGCTAAAAGCTTTGTTTTATAGAGAATGACAATTAATGCAGAGACCTGCGGGTGCTCGAGGTGCTGAGAATAAACACATAGCCCTAACCAGGACAACCCCCCCTCAGGGGGTCAGCCTGGTGATCCAGAATGTCCAATTAATTGAAGCTTGGACTCCTGACCTTGGAAACTATGAGGTAATAAACAGGTGGTGCTCAAATCATGAGTGTGTGCTAGGCTGTTATGTGGTGTGCAAGCTAGTTTTATGTCTATTTGATGGAAGCTGGAGTTTATCTGAGAGGAGAAAACCTGAGTTAAGAAAAATGCCTCCATAAGAACTAGCTGTAGGGAGGCAAGCCTGGGAGGCATTTTCTCTTTTAGTGATTGATGAGGGAGGACCCACCCTATTGTGGGTGGAGCCATCCCTGGGCTGGTGGTCCTGGGTTCTATAAGAAAGCAGCCTAAGCAAGCCACAGGGAGTAAGCCAGCAAGCAGCACTCCTCTGTGTGGCTTTTGCATCAGCTCCTGCTTCCAGGGTTACGCCCTGCCCTCCTGTTCAGAGTCACTACTTTTGAGACTGTTTTAGGTTCCAGCTGAACTGAGTATACAACTCAGCTGAGTCCCCCAGATCTCTCATACAGAAGGGTCTTCTCTGGCTTGATTTGCACGGCAGACGGCATTATCTTCTCGTGGACACAGAGCTGTCTGGGAGGAAAATGACCACGTGGGTTCATCATGGGCACATGTAAGACGTGAAACTCCTAAGGGACATGTGACTCTCCATACACTAGCCACACACACAGAGGAGCTGGTGTGGTGGTTCCCTGGCGACCTGGGTGGCGGCAGCACGGCTGCATTTCGCTTTCCACTTGCTGCTAGGTGGCATCAGTTCTAACACCTTCCATCATCCTAGGAGCCAGACGGGCAGCCATGTAGTCTCCAGCTCCCAGAACTCTCTGGGAGCATCACTGTAAGAGAAATATCAGGGCGTTTCAATATAGCTCTGTGCCGGTCTACTCTTCTTTTTGGGAAGCATTTGTGAATGACGTGAATCAATTTACAGTAACACTAAAAGCAGACAGTACTTAAGAACTGGGCAAAAATATCCATCCTGCATTACAGAGATCAAAAACTGTAGTAATACACCCTTTGCTTCACTACCCAGAATTCGCAAATTTCTTCTTTTATAATAAGTCATCCTGAAATTATTTTTTTATTTCAATATATCTCTTCGTGAAGGTAAACTGAAAAACTGGGTGTGGGGGGGCAGGAATGCATGCTGTTCTAAATTTGATCACTGGGGCTCACATGGTAAAAGGAGAGAACAAATACTCAAAGGTTATCCTCTGTACTCCACATGTGTACACACACACACACACACACACACACACACACACACACACACACAGGGGAGGCTGAGACAGGAGGATGGCAAGTTCAGTGCCAGCCTGAGCTACACAGTGACAGCCTGTCTCAAACAGAAAAAAGAAAACTCTTGTCAGCTCCTTTTCCCGTTAACATAATCTCACAGCTGACAAGAAACAATTTAAAGAGGACAGTTTTATATGGGTGAGTAGTTCTTACAGATTCAGCCCATCCTGACGGGCAGGGGTAGTGGGAGGATTATGAGCTGGCTGGCCCCAGAGCATTAGCAGACAGAAGAAGAAGAAGGAAGAGGAGAAGGAGGAGGAGGAGGAGGAGGAGGAGGAGGAGGAGGAGGAGGAGGAGGAGGAGGAGGAGGAGGAGAAGGAGAAGGAGAAGGAGAAGGAGAAGGAGAAGGAGAAGGAGAAGGAGAAGGAGAAGGAGAAGGAGAAGGAGAAGGAGAAGGAGAAGGAGAAGGAGAAGGAGAAGGAGAAGGAGAAGGAGAAGGAGAAGGAGAAGGAGAAGAGGGACAGAAGGTTGGTAGAGCTGAGGAATCTCAAGGCCTGACCTATCTCCTCCTATAGCGCCCCCTCAAGGCCTCTCCATCTGAGAACCAAGAGGACACAACGCACATTCATTTCACATCAAACGACAACAAAAATTGTCCTAATATTAACTGGATAGGTTCACTAAAACAGTAATGCACATTTTTTTAACAATGAGCTGGCAAAGGGATAATCAAAGAATGATTGTGAGTTACAGAGATACCTCAGCAATTAACAGCATTTACTGCTCTTGCAAAGGACCCAGGTTCAGTTCCAAACACCCACACGGAGACTCATAATTATCCTTAACTACAGTTCCAGGGGCATGCATACATATATTCATACATATATATATACATACATGCATACATATGTGCGTACATATTTGCAAACACTCATACACACAAAATAAATACAAGTAAATCTTTTAAAAAAAGAAATATTTATAATCTACATTCTTTTAAAAATGTTATAATTTCTTTAATTTACACACTGCACTATTTTTTCCCTTTTTTAAAAGTTTTAACATTTAAACTTATTTTTTTATAATCACTTAGACTGAAATTTCATAAATCTTATAGTAGTTTATGTCCTGCAGGATCTGACTGTAATGAAGGACCTTTGAGTCTGTTTGTAAGAGGTAAGCACTAGGGAGATCACCTGGAGGATTGAGAGTTAGCAGTGCAATTGAGCCAGGATTAGGGAACACACTTCAGCTTTCATTACAGTCTATTGAGGAAGCAAGAGTAAAACCCATGAGAAAGAAACATGCAAAACGCTGTGGGAACTGACCACTTGTTTCTCAGCTGCTTATACATAAAACACCTAGAGAGGAACATTCTGGGAGCAACATTTTTATGGGGAGAAGTAACAGGGAACTTCTTCCTGAGTGTGCTTTGTCACGTGATGCAAAGGCCCTATCTGCCCATGTTGGCTACTCAACTCTGGACAGAGATGCTAGAAGTCACAGATGGCTTTTCATTGTGGGAAAATGGGCTTTTACATCTAGCTTGGGTCCACTGAGCTTTCTGCTCTTCACATTGGATCTCTTACAGAGTGAGAAACTTGGGAGAGTAATATTTCCCATGCACATACGCAGCCGCTTGCTCCTGGAGCTCAGCATTTTGTTCCCACTGGATACTTGGTACCTAGGCCCGCCATGATAGTGCAATAGTAGTTAAAAAGAAATAAATAATAGAACGAAGAGATGCACTTTTCTCTCATTGCACTGAAAGGCTTTCATATGAGTACCACCTGTAGACCCTTGACTGGTCCTGGCCTTTTATCTCTTAAAAAAAAAGAAAATGCAGCCTTTTTAAAAAATGGTACTATTGACCAAGCCCAAAGTCAAGGAGTCCACACCTGACTTAAACCCCAGTTTGGTCATGAACTTTCTAGCTTTCAGATATGTTCTCTACACAAGACCCGAAATAATTTTTTTTAATTTTTAAAATTTATATTTAAAATTTTTTTCATACAATATACTTTGGTCATATTCTTTTCCCTCCCCCAACTCCTTCCAGCTCCTCTTACCAGGCCAATTTCATATTCTTCTTTCCTCTCTCTCAAAAGAAAAAAAAAAAAAAAAGAAAATCAAAACAGACAAAGAAACAAAAACCAGAACCGGTCAAACAAAAACATCAAAACAAAACAGAAAGCACCCCCTAAAAAACATGGAGTCTGTTTTGTGTTCAACAACTGCTTGCGGGCATGGGGACTGCCCCCAGAGCATGATTGATACACCCAGTGACACTCCTCTAGAGAAAGCTGCTTTCCCCTTTCCCAGTAGGTATCAATTGCAAATAGCTTCTTGGTTAGGGCTGGGACCCTGTGTTCCCTTCCCGTCTCAGTGCTGGGATTCGGTCTGGTTTGAACTGTGCAGCTTTTGTGCATAGGATGTGCACATGAGAAAAGGTGTCTGCAGAGGCCAGAGGCTTTGGGTCTCCTGGAGCTGGAGTTACAGGAAGTTATGAGTCACCCAAAGTAGATGGTGGGAAATGAACACAAGTCCTTTGCAAGAGCAATACATGCTCTTAAGGGCTATGCCATCTTGCCAGGCTTCGGAATGATTTTTAAAAATC